>NW_026892574.1:3000000-3520563 GCF_033815535.1 Pezoporus flaviventris
GAGGGAAAACTGGCTCTTCTAGAGGAAAAACATGTTTATTCCAAGTATATTGGGTAGAGAGTGAGTTCTGCCATGTAACGCAGTGTATTCTGGCTTTTTTGGAGTATGACTTGATCAGGAGCCAAAATGTGTAACAGTCCTCTAGTTTCTTTTCCAGTGGGACTTTACTGTTGCACTGCGAACAGTTTCACTTGCTTTTGTTCCTTTTTGAATATTCATAGTCTGTTTTAACAATAGAACTTAAAAATACTCTCAAAATGAGCCAAGTGTATTGAGCCATTTGTTATACACCCGATTATTAAGTGTGAAGGTCCCTGGGCAGCATTTGGAATGGTATTGTGCACTGCTGGTCTTGGGGACTGTATATAAAGAAATGGCACTGTAGCGGGATTCACAGGCAGTTAGTCCAGTGCCTTTACGTGCAGGTGGTTGTGTGTTTTATGCTGGAATAGGCTTTCACATGTTCCATACATACCATGGTTGGTTTCCCCAGCCAGAGTGCAGTGTTCTAATTCTCTTTTCCTGACATGCTGCTCAGTAGGTTTGGTGGATACAGTGAAAAGATACCAAGAAGTGACTGCTGAACGTATTTTCAGAAACAAGATAGTTTTAATATATACAAAGCTGTACTGATGTTTTATTTATTGAAACATACTCAAATTCACTCCAGTAACCAGCCACCCTAGTAGTAGGGAAAACGTAGAACCTCCCCAGCAGCCTGGTTGCTGACTGTTAGATGAAAGGATGATGTCTTGCAACTATGCCAGCAGCTTTGTTTCTATGTGTGCATATCCAGTGAATGCTGGGCCCTCCAACCCTCCCTTCTGCCGGTAGGAGAAATGGCTTTGCCATATTTAGTTGTGCAGAATGTGAGAGCCTTATTCATGCTACATGCTAGATCTGTGTCAGACCCTATTAGCAGAAACACCACTGGTCCTGACACTTTCGTGGTACCTCTGCAATAAGCCAGCCTGCCATAAAAATACTTGTTTTACAAGGTGTGGGGTTTGGCCTCTTTTAACATGTGCTTCCTCAGACATGCTTCCAGCTGTTTGACTAAAATACGTTGATGGCCATGTTCTGAAAGGGCATTCTGCATACCCACGCTTGGCAGAGTGTGAGGCTGAGCATCAAGGTCTCTTAAATAGATGTAAATTCCTAAGTCCTCTGAAGTCAGAGTGAGAGCACATGCTGAAAGCGTTTATGAACTTTTCCTACCACTGGAGAAGCTTCACTTGCAGTCTAGTTACTCATTTTGGAGAGCTCTTGCCTGAATGAAGAACACAAACCTCTCGTGCAGGCTTCCAATTGAACTGATGCATTAGTCAAAAGAAACCACTCTGAGTGTATTTCAGTTGATGGCACTTGTACCCCAGCCTCCAAGAAGTCTTAAGCAGGGTCCCTTTGGGAGGAATTACTGTATTTTCAAAGGGATGCTTGTGAAGAAAGTGCTTGGAAAAGTAATCCAGACGTGGTTGTTAAAAGGTCTGGGGTATTTGGAGTAAGGGAAGAAGTGAAGCAGTCACCTAAGGACATGTCTAAAACGTTGCTCAGTGCTATGCCAGAAGTGAATAGAAATGTGGGGGCAAAGAGACTCCTCTAAAAATGTGTTAATCCTGATTGCAGCATGTTAGGACTTTGTCTCCTTCGAGACACTTTCTGGTTCCATGTCAACGTTTAGCGTTTGGCAGCTTTTTCAACACTCCCTGATTCCGTTTATCTTTGCTCCACATCCCATTCTCTTGATGCCCTTGTCCTCCTCTGCAGGATTGGATGGGCAGGGTGTAGGTGGCGGTGGTTGTCCTCCACATCCTCCCCATATGTTGTCCATTTAATTCAGAAGCACTGATTCCTCCGAAGGGTGCTCTGCCATGGGAAAATGAACATGTGTGCCTTGAGACAGGAATAATTGAAACCACTTTTTTTGCAGAAAAAGCTGGTGATTCAAGGGAAGCAGATTGCGATGCACTACAGCAACCCTAGGCCGAAATTTGAGGACTGGCTTTGCAACAAGGTACAGTGGCTGATTGTCTTGGCTTCAGTGCTCTTCACCAGTACAGTGGCTTGAACAAAGTGATCCATGATTCAGACCTCCTCGTGCTGCTGGTCTGAATGACACTGTAGGAATAGTAAAACACAGGATTGAAAAAAATCTGTAGTTTTGATGGCAAAGTGGATGGGTGTTGCCTCAGAAGATGGAGATGGGCGGTGAGCTGCACTAGAACATGCAGTTGTTAGGTGATGAATGGTCACATACAGCTGCATGCTCCTTGTTTGACCTTCTCAAGTGGAATTGATGCAGTAAGGTGGAGACCAGGCTTTTTGGTTAGTCTTTACAGCTCCTGCCTGTAAAGAAGACTTGTTTTCCAGCTGTGCTTCTTAAAGTAGTTTCTGTGCCTGGGATTGTAAATTGAAGACCACATAGTTAAAATACCTAACTAATTCAGGAGGACCAGGGAAGAGGTAGCTGGGATGTTTGAAAAGCAGCTGTGGTATGGACAGGGGTGGCTTGTGCTGTTCTCTGTTACCCTGGTGGGTTCAGCTTTGTGATGTTACTTTGACTGTCTAGTTTTGTTACTGTACAGTAGATGCCACCATTGTTGCAAATGATACGAGTTCTTACTGGGCTCCTCTTGTTTCTCATAGTGCTGCCTTTACAACTTCAGAAGGAGGCTAAAATGCTTCCGCTGTGGAGCGGACAAATTCGGTATGTTACATTGATCTCTTTGGCTGGGTTTGATTTCTGTGGGAAAGTTCCTGTTGTTCATAAGGAGAACAAAGTTCACTGGAGGTCCTAGGCTGGCTTGTGAAATGCTGAGTTTGAGTGAATTAGCCATATTGTAACTGCCATATTTTCTTCTTCCAAAGATTCAGAACAGGAGGTACCACCTGGAACAGCAGAATCCGTTCAGTCTGTGGATTATTACTGTGATAGTAAGTTATCTTTGACTTAATGTATAATGTGAGTGTGGGTACTAAAATCGTTCCTGTACCTCAGACTGCCCACTGAGGTACTCTGGAAAGCCATTATGTGCACAGCTAATGTCATACTTTCTTCTCTCCTCAGCCATCATTCTCCGAAATATTGCTCCTCACACAGTGGTGGAATCCATCATGACTGCCTTGTCTCCATATGCATCTCTGGCAGTCAATAATATTCGTCTTATCAAAGACAAGCAGACCCAGCAAAATAGAGGCTTTGCGTTTGTGCAGCTGTCTTCTGCCATGGTGAGGGCCTCATTGATGCACTGGGGAGAAACGGCCTGTTAAGGCACTTGTGTAGCTAAAGCATGTAGAGCTTTTCAGCTGTCTGAAGGACCCCACCCCAGTTCACGGAGGGCGTGTCAGAGTCTTTCATCATTAGCTACAGTTTGGAAAGAAGGTGGTAGGATGCTGTGAGCACATGGGAAAGCTATTTTTGTAGCAGAGTGCTGTTCTGAAGTGAAGGCTAGTTTTGTGCTTGGATCGCAGAAATAATGGTCTGGGATCGTGTTTCATTCACAGAACTTAAGGTCTGGGGTGTATGGTGTGGGAAAAGGTGCACGGGATAGGGCCTTTTCCACCTGGGGGAGGGGAAGGAGAGGGATCTTGTCGCTTTGCAGCATCCAGTAGAAGGGTATAGGGACAGCAGAGACTTGAGGGTACATAGGGATTGGACAGTAGGCAACAGCCATAAGCCAAAACATGGGAAATTGCAGGAGGTACAAGGAAAACCTAACTGAAGGAGGTCAGCTACTGGCATGGGGTCCATAAAGGGTAGTAGAATCTCTGTTCCTGGGCGTATTTAAAAGATGGGTGGATATGGCACTGAGGGACACGGTTTAGTGGTGGACTTGGCAGTATCGGGTTTACAGCTGGACTTGATTTTAAAGGTGTTTTCCAACCTAAATGATTCTGTGATGCCATATACTAAACTTCTTCAGCTGCATGATATGTCTGGAGCTGCTTCAGGCAGAGGGGAGCATTTTGGATAAAAACAAGTGCTTGACCTCAGTCTCTGCTGGCTTCCATTTTGGAGTGATTCGGGGCAAATATCTGCATCATAAAGCTAAGACCTCAGAACGTGTTTAATACTCTGTAACCCAGTGAAATGCACACTGCAGATGGGCTGTGATTAGTCCCATTGAGTTTTTCTGCATATGTATAGTATGAGGAGACGGAGGTCTTCTTACAGCTTTAGCTGTGTGTGAAAAGGCTTGAGATCCGGGAGCTGTGAATCCTCAGTAACATGCTGTTCATAGTAATGAATATTTCTCTTTATAGGATGCTTCTCAACTGCTGCAGATTTTACAAAGCCTTCAGCCTCCATTAAAAATTGATGGCAAAACGATTGGTGTTGACTTTGCAAAGAGTGCCAGAAAGTGAGTTGTGATAGTTGATTATTTTTTTATCCCTTGGTGTGTTTATATTGGAGTACACCCAGGCTTTTCTTGAGATTACTGTCACTCCAAAGCTTTGCTTCCTGTAAGTGCCTTGTGCTGCATGTGTTCCACTTCTCACTGCGCATGAGGACAGTGAAAGGAGCATTTCCTACCACCCGTTTCCAGTCCTTGAAGATAAGATCATAACTGCTTGTGTACACAGCGCGCTTGTTTCCTTGGAGACCCTGTGACTTGTTACTGACTGTACAATAATGAACCTAAATCCCTTTACTTGCCAGACTATGCTTTGGCTCATTCATTACAGTCAGAATGTTTTCTAACTGCCAAGAAATCCATGTGTAAGGGCAGATTCCACCTCCTTGCACAGGGAGAC
Organism: Pezoporus flaviventris; assembly: GCF_033815535.1. Lineage (NCBI taxonomy): Eukaryota > Metazoa > Chordata > Aves > Psittaciformes > Psittacidae > Pezoporus > Pezoporus flaviventris. The sequence continues at coordinate 3,004,756 of NW_026892574.1, forward strand.
ACTTCAGGAAAAAGCAGTATTTACTCAGATGGGTGGGTTTTGTGCTTACAGAGACCTGCTGCTCCCAGATGGCAACAGAGTCAGCGCCTTCTCAGTGGCAAGCACAGCCATAGCTGCAGCGCAGTGGTCCTCCACACAGGTAGGACTTGGAGGCTGTTCCTTCCAGTCTTGCTTTCCTGAAAATGAAAACATAGGGCGTATCATTTCACTGCTGGCCACTTGGTTGAACTGACCAAAGCTGCTTTGACAGATCTGCTCTGACAGACTGGATCCTAAGGAGTGTTAAAATACTTAAATGCAGTAACTTTCCTGTCTCTGACAAAAAACTACCTGCTCAAATTTCAGCCACAGACTGGAGAAGGCAACACCCTTGACTACAGCTATGTCCAGTCTGGACAGGAGGGCTACACACAGTATGCTCAGGTTAGTAGTGGCAGTTGTGCTTTAACCAACCAACCAACCCATAGGGTATTTTAATTCAGGTATCTGCTCATCTTGCATTGTCACTCATTTCCCACTGCAGTACTCCCAGGATTATCAGCAGTACTACCAAAATCAAGGAGGAGCGTTGGACTCAGACACAGCTACCATATCAGGTAGTACTTCCAGTGTATGGGAGATGCTGTTTGTAAGGATAATTTTGCAACAGTGGTATTTTATGTTAGCCTTTAGGTTACTTTATTGTGTAAAGGGAGACTTAGCTCATTTTGCTCCCAGGATGTCTGAATGAGCATGTGTTACTAGAGAACTGTTACAGATCTGTTTTAGACTAGTGACAAAAACCTTGAACTCAAGAGAGCTGTATAAGCAGCTCTAGAAAAATCTTCAGTGCTGGCTGCTGTCAGAAGCCAGGAATCACTGACTTTAGAGCAGAATATTTCCTCCTGAAAAGGAAACCCTTGTCTGGGTAGAAAATACCCGCTGTGTATCTGCCTCCTTTTGAATGTTTAATTGCCTTGTTTGGCTGCTGGAGCTGGAATTAGGAGCTGAAACTGTAAACAAAGGAATTCTAGGTCTAGAATGAAGTACAGGGTTTTACAAATTAGTTGGCTTATCCATTGTTGTTCTCTGTTGGCAGGAGCTCCGGTCACTACCACCACAGCTGCAGTTGTGTCCCAGAGTCCTCAGTTATACAATCAACAGACAAACTCACCTGACTCTCCAGTAATTACAGTGCTATTTTCTCCTTGCTTTTCACGCCATGGTTCTGTGGGATATCTGGCTTAGCTGTGGCCTTTGCTCTTTAAAGTGGGTGGTACAGCAAAGCTTCATGGGTTAGTCACAGTGCTTGTCCTCATAAGTCACTTGTCATTTTGTTTCTATGAGGGTTTTGTTCTTTAAAGGTGAGTGCTGGTGAAGAGGCAGTAGCTGTTGTATGCATGGTGTGGACTTGGGCTTGGCTCACTGTCCTTGTTTTCTTGTGCCTCCGTAATAGATTTTTCTAGTTGAGATTTCCTGGTTTTGTTTTTTCCAGACGCAATCGGCACCACCCACCACTAGCACTCAGGCACAAACAGCTCCCCCGACTGGAGTAGTCCCTGGAACCAAGTACGGTAAGCAGCGGAGTTACTCCTGGGAAAAGGGTGCAGGTATCTGTCACTGTAGCAAGAGAGAAACCTGGCTTTGGCTGAGTGCTCCAGTGGTGGAGCTGTCCCTGGAGAGTGTGATCTGCATGGGTGGTGAAGAGCCCTTTACAGACATGGCTGCTGTCATAGCAGCTGGTAATCTCAGAATTGTACTTGAAATGTGGACAGATACTGTCTGAATTCGACTGGAACAACCATGTCTCACACTTTAATTTTTTTACAGCTGTCCCTGACACTTCCACCTACCAATATGATGAATCTTCAGGATATTATTATGATCCTGTAACAGGGCTCTACTATGATCCTAATTCCCAGGTAAACGGTTTCTTCCCATCTGTCTTAATTGTGAAGGTCCATTAGTTTCCTGTCTCTCATCATGCAAGTGAAATTCACTTTTGAGGTGCACAAAATGCTGCACGTAGCAGGTAACTCACCAGTGTGCATGGAGCTGGGACTTGAATTCTGTCTGGCGCAGTCTTTATTTTTTCTCTCCTTTCCTTAATTTTCTTCCTAGTTTGGCTCATACAGGATCAGCTGTTGTCACAGACACTGTAATTGAGCTATTCCATTGGAGAGTGCCCAGCAGAGTGCACCCAACTCTGGGCTCTGGTGGTTTGTCTCTTGGGAGGGGCAAAAACTTCTCTGTAGTGCTGTTGGGCAGAATGCTTGTGTTCGGGGACAGAGGTCTCAGCCACTTCATGCCTGTTCTCTCCTTTATGGAGTCTGCAGAACTTGTTTGAACTCCAAAATACCTTCCCATTTGGTGTGGTAGCATGAATGAGACAGCTTGCTTGTGTTCTCCCTTGGATGCTTGGATGAGGTGTTTAGCTGTTTAACTGTCTTTTCCTCTGGCAGTATTACTACAATGCCTTAACCCAGCAGTACCTTTACTGGGATGGTGAAAAGGAGACCTACATGCCTGCTGCGGAAGGTATCACATACCAACAAACAGCTACCACAGCCACCACCAAAGAAGTAAAGGAGAAGAAAGAGAAGCCTAAAAGTAAAACAGCACAACAGGTAAAAGACAAGATAGGATTGTAACTGGGCTAAAGTCTTCTGTGGGATAATAGTTCTCCTTCTCCATGACAAAGGAAATGCTAGGTTATTTGGTGGGGTGTGTGCCTGCAATTTGCAGGCATTGTAGAAGGCTGAGGAGAGGAGTAGTTGGCAAGGCTTCAGTGCAGAAATAAGCTCTGCATAGGAGGAATGCATATGGAATCATGCCAGGAGCAGTGGGAGTATAACTGAGCCGTCACTTAGAGGATTAGATTGATAAGAAGGGTTCCTGCAGTAAACCAAGCAAGCTGCGGTATCTTTGAACATTGTATACAGGGAAAGCAGCTGCATTACATCCAGTGTCCTGTGATGTAAAAATAAAAGGTAGTGGGTTGACTTGTTCTGGAAGCTGTATGCAAGATTGAATCTCTGTCATAGAAGATTGATAGCTGTGAGGAGAGCTGTTTGAGCAAACCACTCTGCATTTCAGATTGCTAAAGATATGGAGCGCTGGGCAAAAAGTTTGAACAAGCAGAAAGAAAACTTCAAGAACAGCTTCCAGCCACTGAGTACCAGGGAGGAGGAGAGGAAAGAGTCAGCTGCTGCAGATGCAGGCTTTGCCCTCTTTGAGAAAAAGGTAAAGGTGCTGGCAGAGGCATGCAGGTGGTGTGGGGTGGCAGAGAGCTCAGTGCTCATGGCATTCTTGTCTCCTTCAGGGAGCTCTTTCTGAGAGGCAGCAGATCTTGCCAGAGGTATTGAAAAATGGGGATGATGAAAATCCACTGAAGGTGAGTGTGAGCTACATGGCAGAGGTGTTCCCAGAGGTTACTGGTAAAGCATTTTACAGGAAGTCAAGCAGATGCAACCTTTCCAACCTGAATTTCCACAGCATCATGTGTACAAGATGGTGGTAGAGGTTACAGTGTTCCAGTGCAAATGCATTATATTGGGTGATGGAGATAAGCTGATAAAAGCTGCAATGTCTTCTAGCCTCAAGAGCTCAATTGAGGTTTTGGGCCTTCTAGAAAGGCTGTGCTTAAATTACTGTTTGGCTGGTGGGAGCTAACTCTTGCACCATGGTAGTATGTGATTTCTTTTGAGTTGCATTTCATCCTTAGTAATGAGAGAGTGCTGCCCCATCCTGTGCAACACCTATCTCTTGTGTTCCTTTTCTGGGCTCTCCAAACTGTGGGACACTGTTGCATGCATCTTGACACTGCACTTTCCTTTCCAGCGTGGCCTTGTGGCTGCCTACAGTGGTGACAGTGATAATGATGAGGACTTGCTGGAAAGAATGGAGAATGAAGAAGAGAAGCTGACTGACTGGAAGAAGATGGCCTGTCTACTGTGTAGAAGGCAGTTCCCAAACAAAGATGCTCTGATTCGGCATCAGCAGTTGTCTGACTTGCACAAGGTAGTTGCTCTCTGCTATCAGGAAGGTACTTGGTTGCCAGAAATTGGTATGTAAACCAAAGCCATGATGCACATTGCAGCTTGGAAAATGGTTCCTCTTAAGGCAGAAATGGCTGCAGATGGATTGTTCTCTCCCAGAAGTCAGCTGCTTACATAAAAAGAGTTGTCATGCATTTCATGTTAATGTGAATCTCTTTTTGTTGCAGCAAAACATGGATATCTACAGGAGATCAAAGCTTTCAGAGCAGGAGCTTGAAGCCTTGGAGCTGCGTGAGAGAGAGGTCAGTGGTAAGATTGAGCAGATGAGTAGCTAATGGAAAACCTGCACAGATAATACGTTGAGCTCTCCTTATCCTGACACATGTCGCTCGAGATAATCCTTGTAAGGCAACCCCTTCTTGGGTCAAGGTTCAGAGCTGTTCTGGAAAGAAGTGCCCCATATCCCACAGGTACCACTTATTAGGGAAGGAGCCTTCCACCTCCAGGGCAGCCATGCTGGGACTAGAAACCTTCACATGGCAATGCACAGTTGGGACAGGCTTTTCCTACCCCAGTGCAGGCTCCATGTGTTCCAGGGACTTGCCTTTTAGGTTCTCCTTTCTGTGGTAATCAAGCTGTGTTTCAGCAGGCTGTGGTGGGCAGCTTTTTATAATAGCAGGCACTTGGCCTACTTGCATATCTCAAAAGATGAACAAAAGTGTCTTTAAATCAGTACTGAATCTGATTACCTCATGCAGATGAAGTACAGAGATAGAGCAGCTGAGAGGCGGGAGAAGTACGGCATCCCAGAGCCACCTGAGCCGAAGCGCAAGAAGGTCTATGACGCTGGCACAGTGTATGTAGCCGACAGCTCCTTGGTCATTGCTTCAGTGCACCATGAACCATTTGGTTAACTCATCTCTTCTTCCTGCAGTAATTATGAGCAGCCCACCAAAGATGGCCTTGACAACAGTAATATAGGCAACAAGATGCTGCAGGCCATGGGCTGGAGGGAAGGCTCAGGCTTGGGAAGAAAATGTCAGGGCATCACAGCACCCATTGAGGTAAGTAGAGATGGGTGCTTTCCTATGAGGTTTGGTGCCTTTCATATCCAGAAGCACTTGCTGCTGAAGCTCTCGTGTGGAAGAAACAGCCATCCACAGGGCTATGCTTCCTTCCATCGGAAGTCCACCCTGAGGTGCAGTAGCAGCAGTGCAGCACCTGAGCTGTGTACTCTAGTGCTGCTTGGGGTGGGCTGCCGTCCTTTGAGCCAGTGGCTTTCCTGGGCTTTGTCTGTACTGAGGCTTGAGCTTGCTCTGAGCAGCTTCATTCTAGTTGCTGTTGGAGTGGTGTGGGATGGTGTATATGCAGTCTTGCCTTCTGGTGCCTGTTGGGCATCTCTGCAGAGCGCCAGAAGCTGACGGGGCGGATAATATTCTGTGGAGTCCTGTGTGGCAGTATGACCTCTTGCAGAGCTGAAGCATGTGTCTTTTCCCTTGCAGGCCCAAGTACGAATGAGAGGAGCTGGTTTGGGAGCCAAGGGCAGCTCCTACGGTGTGTCCACTGCAGATTCCTACAAAGATGCAGTGCGGAAAGCCATGTTCGCTCGCTTCACGGAGATGGAGTAATGCACTGTGGCCTGCAAAGCACGCACTTGTTAGCCAGAACTGACTGTTAAACTCTGTAGCCTTGGTGGCCTGGCTGTATTCTGGTTATGGTTTAGAGTTCACCATTTAATTCCCTTGGACTTTTTTCCCCCTCTCGGCATGTAATACTTCCATGAGCAGACTGTTTGAACTGCCTCGACTTCATGCTGGAGAGCTCCTGGTTAGACCAAAGGGGATGCCGGTCTTTGTATGGAGCTGTACATAGCGTAATGTATTATGTGTTGGAGCGTGTTGTCCAGATGCTGCTCTGCCCCCAGAGCAGGGGCAGGACCTGTTCGCTATGGTTTCACACCGTCTGCTCTCCTTTCGTTGTGTTGTCTGTCTGGGTTGTTTTTTTGGTTTGTTTTTTTGGTGTTTTTTTTTGGAGAACTTTGCTGTACATTTTGTATGATACATCTTTGTATAGACTTTTTGAAGACTTTGATTCTAGTTGCCAGTTTGGCTCATTTCCAAAAGAAATACATCCAAACGTTATATTATTTCTGTTTCTCTGTGAATGAAGAATTAAGTTGCCAGAGCTTACGTGTTCTTTCTGTGGTTCTTCTTCGTTGATGAGGCTTCATCCCAGAGTTTTCTCTTCCATCTGGTGCTCTGCTCACCTTTCATCCTTGAGTGTGCCATGCCTTGTTCACAGTGTCTTTCTCATAGCTCCAGCATGGATGCTGGAGGACCAGATCTTGCAGCTATTCCTGCCACAGCTAGGGGAGCCTGAGAGGACTAGCAGAAACGTCTTTTGTAGGTTTCAGGACCTGCTCAGGAGACCCTAGGTGTTCCAGCCAGTCCTCTGGTGGGTAGTGGGCTGAGGAGAGGGGGCAGCCTCAGTGACACCTGGGGTTGCAACGGGGGGTCTGAGCCAGGTGTAGGGAGTGTGTGCAAACCCCCAGCTCTCTGAGGTTTCCTTCTGTTCAAGGGCTGTCTTTGGGTTTTTCCTCTGCCAGTGCTGGTGTCTCAGGTGTTACTCAAGAGCTACGGTGAGCAGGGAATGGCTCAGCCCTGGTCTCTGCCTCTACTGATACCTTTTGTTATGGGACTTGCTCAGTCTTTCTTGTGCCAGGTAACACTACAGGTGTGCACACACTGGTTTAGAATGGAGCAAGAGCTGCTCCACCACCCTGTCTTGTGCAAGGTCCTTCTGAGGGTTGAGGCTGGTTCCTGGGAGCTGCCTTCCAGGGTGCAGTGACCCGAGTTCTGCTAGCTGCCAGGTCTACCCCTGGGCTTTGTGGCACGGGCAAGCCCCTACCTAGTAGTCGAGGGATGTCTGGTGCGGGGTGAGCTGCGGCAGGGAGACGCTCCCTCTTCGCCTCGGCTGCTGCAGCATGGGTGATAGATGCTGGGGAACGGGAGTGGGGACGTGTCGCTGTCCGTGTGCCGGGCAGTGCCACCAGGTGGCAGGCGCGGCCCGGCTGTCACCCTGCACAGAGCCGGCCCCGCGTGTGGGGACAGGCTGGAGAGGTGCAGCGCCCAGGACTCGTGAGCCCCTGGAGCCAGAAGTTGCTGTGCCAGGCTGGGGGTAAGAGCGGGGACAGGGCTGGCTACCGGGATGCAACATCCTCTCTTCAGCTCCGCAGAGGAAACTGGGTGGGTTGAAACAATCTGAGTGTCAGCTTTCTGCCTCAGCTTCTCCCCTTCGGGATGATGGTGAGGGGAGACAGGCCTGGTGCACTGTGGCGGGGCCCCCTGCAGCAGCCTTCCCCACTTCCCCATGTGTCCCGGCTGGCAGTGTGGCAGAGTGCTTTGCTGCTCTGGGCGTTGGTTCCCAGAAGGTGGGCTCAGTGGGTCGATAAAGTGCATTTGTGCAGCTCAGCTTCTCCCCAGCCCATCGATCACCTTCATAGTGCATCCTCCTGGCGAGGGGCAATGCTTCAGGCAAGAGGGGGCACAGCATGGCCTCCCGGCTCCTGCAGTTTTCCAGCATTCTGCTGTGGCAAATGCTGCCCCAGTGCCAGCAGAACGGCTGCGGTGCAGACCAGGAGTGAGCTGTGGGGGCACAGCATCCCTCGCTGTCTGCTTGTGGGGATAACTGCTGGACAGGGATGCCCAGAGCAGGGCACGCTCCTGGGGCAAGTCTTTAATGGGGGTCCTGGGGTCACAGCCCCCCCGTGGTGGATGGGTCAAAGCCCCCTTCCTGGGGCAGGTGCTGCTGCTGGGGAAGGGGCACAGCATTGGTGCAGGCCCCCCCCTCCCAGGCATGGAGCAGCACGTGGAGGCACTGCCTGCCAGCACCCGTGCCTCCAATTTAGGCAGCGCAACACGGCTGTTCGTGACTGAATGCGTTGTGACCCACTGCCTTCAGAGGGACACCGTGTTCCTGCCTCCGTGGGGACTGTCCTTGGCAGGTGGGGAAGCTGTGGGATGGGGCCACCCCCACAAGCGCACTGGGGTAAGGCAGGACCCTCTTGGAGCAGAAGGGAGCTCTGTCGGGCCCCCATCCTGCTGGGGCTCAGCAGCCAAGGGAGCTGCTGCTCCTCACGGCCTGATCCTGATGCAGGTTGCCCCAGGAGGGTGCTGGGCCATCCAAAATGCCAGATAGGGCTGAAGCAGGTCCCACCAGGGATGAGGGCAGGGCTGCAGCCTGCGGCTCCTTGAAGCCATGGTCCAGCTGCAGGGTGATCTCCAGGGCCTCAGCACCAACCAGGCTGCAGCTCCTCCAGGCGGTTCAAGGTCTCTTTGGGACTAGTTTTAAGGTTTGGGGTTTTTCTGACTGGCTTTTCAGCGTTATTAATATTCAGGCTCCGGAGGCTGCTATGCCCTGGCTTTCCAGGAGGCCCTCCAAGCATCCGAGCTCCTGTGCACTAATTAAGGCCAGGAAACCGGCCAAGTCGTTCGCGTGAACAGCCTCTCTCCTGAGCATTCCCTAATCACTGGAGTTACCAGCCCACGGTGGAGCCCAGCACTCTGCGTGGCCAGCCCCTGGCCTGCCTCGCTTGGCAGCTTGCAGGGTGCTGAAACAGTGCCTGCAGGCAGGAAAATATCCCTGTGCTGCTGCTCAGGGCTGCCAGAGACTCCAGGGTGCAGGCACTGGTCTGGAGCACTCAATGAAGCAGCATGCACCCAAGGAGCTCAGCTTGGTGCCAGGGCTTGGTGTGTATTGAGTTTGCCCCCCTGTGATCTCTCCCTGCCATGCTGGCAGGATGGGTCCTGGATAGAGCTGTGGCCCGTGTGTGTGCTGAGTGCTGGCCAAAGCCAGGCACGCACAGCTCTGGGGGGTTTATATCAGGGTTGCCTGAAATGAGAGGTGGGTTTTGCTGCTGTAGTGGGGAGCCTGGGATGGGGGAGACACAGGCACATATGTGTGTGTGTGCACTGGTATGTGCTTGTGCAGCTGCCTGCATTTCTGTGCATGCAAGTGTGTATGTGCCTACCTGTGCACTTACGCACCCATACACACGTGTGTGCTTACCCCTCTCTCCAACTCCACCGCTGAGGAGCTAATACAGCTGCTTCCCTTTCACTTCCCCACCATGTTGGTCTGCCCTCCCCCGAGCCACTAAATATGTCTGAAATTCTTTGGAATTGCTCTGGGATAGTTTCCCTGCATAAACGATTTCACCTGACTATGTCATAGCCACCCTGCTCTGGCCTCAGCTGTGGATCTGTGGCAGGGAGGACAGGCAGGCCACAGTGCAGCATCCTGCTGGTGCATAGCAGAGACTAACTGCAGCCCCACAGGAGCCCCTCTTTCCTGGGGGGCTGCGCTAGGAGCAGGAGAAGGGCAGATGATGTGGAGTGTGCACAAAGGTAGCTCCTTCCCCAGGGGTGATGGCATCCCGCACTGAGCTATTCCAAGCCCTCTCCTGCCCCATGGCACAGAGCCTCTGTGTCCCTGGGTGGGTGGCTGTGTCGTCCTGGCCGCTCTCCACCCACCCCTGAGGGACCAGTGTGGATGAGGAAGGGGAAGCCTGTCCCTCATCCCTCACCCACTCCACCCAGGTGCTGTTTTGACCAAGAGCCTGTTTCTGGATTGGGAACCACATGGTCCCCTGCTGGGGTGGAAAACACCCTGATTTTAATTGACTCACCATCTGCAGCAATGTGGACCCAATTTGCAGCCCTGGGGGTGGAGCTGAGGGTTCTGGTGCTGTTGGAAGAAACCAAAAGCAGAGGGGGGGCTGGCATCCTTGGGGCCTTCGGCCACATGGGCACATTATCCCTGCCAGGCAGCTGGCTGGGTGCCAGGCTGAGTGCAGACCCTGGGGCTCTGCCATGCAGGCAGCTCACCCTGTCCTGGGCAATTGGGCGTCTTCCAGTGCTGGGCTGTCCTAGGGAAGGTGCTCCAGCCTTGCAGAAATGCTGGAACAGGAGAATTGGGAGGGTAAATAAATGGTTTCCTTGGCAGAGAGTCTTCCCTGCCACCAGCAGCAAGTTGTCCATCACCTGACAGGCGTGCTGGTCCGTTGGGCAAGGCAGTGCTGGGCTTGATGCAGGCAGGGCACTGGGATCCAGGGGCAAGCTGAGCCACCAAGGGTGTTTTACACCCAATAAGGTTGGCATGTGTCCCAGGGTGCCTCAGTTTACCTCTTTTCCAGGGTGCAGTGCACGCCTTGCTCTGGGAGGAGTCCCTGTACCCCATAGTCTTCTTCCCACAGGGCTGGTGAGGGGAATCCGTGTGTGTGATTGAGATGCAGAGCATGATTGATAGAGGGATGGGGGGCTGCTGGGGTGCCATGCAGTGCTGGGGGTCCTGTTGGGTAGTGATGGGTGCAGGTGGTTGCCTGGTCCAGCTCAACACACCCCACAGTGGGGTCACCAACCAGCCCCACCAAAGCACTCAGGCCCCTTGCTGAGCACGGTGGGCTTGGAGGTGCTGTGGAGGCAGTGGGTGCACATCCAGCCCGGATGATGTAGGGAGGCCTGAGCCCCTGTGCTGCTCCGGCAGACACCCACTGGCCCCAGCCCTGCAGCCTCCGTGGGCAGAGCAGGTGGAGCAGCTCGGGCCCTTCACCAGGCTGGGAAGCCAGGGGAGCCACTCACTCTCTGCGCTGGGAAGGAGCTTGAATGGGAGAGGGATTCCTGCCAGAAACACTTTCACAGGGATTTGTCACCACCTACAAACATCTCTTTTCCCCCTTTCCTTTTTTTTTCCCCTTTAACACAACCAGGCCCGAGGGGTGTCTGTGGTGCAGGGGGAATTGGGGGCTGGGGATTTTGTGCTCCCAGTTCCTTGGATAAAATAATATGGTGCTCGTTCCCCTCCTCTAAATCCTGGTTTTGGGAGAGAAACTGCTTCCTGCAGCAGGAAAAGCCAGGCAAGAGGGGGCACTGCATTTCCCCCCAGCATACCCCACCACGGTCCTTGACCTTGTCCTGGGCACCCAAAGCATCCGTGGGCTCTTGGAAGCTGCTTAAAGCCCACCACCCCCAGCTCCATCCCTCTCCCAGCCCAAATCAGGGTAGGATGTGCCTGCAGCATCATTAGCACTCGTCTAGCCGCTGTGGTGTGGTTTGAACCCATTTGAAATGCACTTGAAAAAGGCGGATTTGATGGGAAGAATGTGATGGGTTTTTGTTCTCCGAGCCCCCTGGTTGAAGATATTGGTAATGAGGAGCTGTGACTTTCTCTCGGGTTATTTTGGGGTGGACTACTTTTTTTTTTCTGAGCCGGTGGAAGACCATCAAAGCAACGCTTTGAAAAATGTCCCAGTGTATAAATAACTCTGCTGAGAGCAGAATAACGCGGGCTCCCGCACGCCGAGATGAGGCAGACGGCATCTGCCATGCAACGGTGCATTATAAAAAGGAATTATTCATCCCTTCCTCTAATTAACTGGGTACCGCTCACCTGGGCGGGGGGGATGGCCCAGCTTGGGAAGCACTCCTGGCCATTCCAGCAGAGCGGATGCTGCTCCTGGGGTCCCTCCATGTGTGTCCCCTGGACCCACAAAGGCAGCGGTTGGGAGCAGGCAGGTGGGTGCTGCATGGGGATGGCAAGAGGGTGAGCTGGTACTGGAAAACATGAATTCTAGAGGATTCTCTATCGCTGGAAAACACCTGATCTGCCGTGTCACCAAGCTAAAATCCAGGCAAAGGGAGCAGATGGGGGCAATCCGTTTGCAGCCCACTAGTTGTGGGTTCTTAAGCTGTTTTATGGTGCCTGGGGCTGCAAGCATGGGGCATCCCAAGAAGGAGCCACCCAGATCTGCTTGGAGATGCACAGCTCAGTGGGTTTTGGGGAGATCCCAGTGGGATGAGAGCAGTGAAGAGGGCCCTGTGCTCCCAAGCCCTGGCAGTGGCAGCAGCCAGGAGGGCTCAACACAGTGGCTGTGCCCTGGCAAGGACACAGTGGCCGGGACCTCCCGGGAAGAAGACTAATTTTAGGAGTGCTTCAGAGGGGCTATTTTGGACCCTTTGCTCTCAGTGAGTCACCTGCTATTTTTCAACCCACTGGGGCTATTTCTGTGGCAGAGTGATTTACATGGGCTGGGACAATGCTGCTGCCCCTTGCCCCAGGGCTTGGATCCCAAAGCCATGCTGGGTACCCAAAGCTGTGCTGGGTGCACAACATCCCCCAAGCAGGGTGCAGGAGTGGTTCCCAGGCTGCTGGCTAGGGTTCCCACCATCTCCTGTCTTGTGCCAGGGTGCCCACAGCAGGGTTCACCAACTTGCAGCCTGTCCCACCTCCTTGCCACCTTCATATGGGACTGCATGTTTGGGCTTCAAGCCCCTCCATCCTCTTCTTCCAGCAATTCTCAGGAGAGATGGAAGGGGAGGGGTTGGAAATGGTGGTGAGGAAGCTGGCAGCTACAGGAAGGGGGTTATCTCCATCTCAGTGGATGGGATATCTTGGTGCTTGGGACTGAACATCCTCCTCCCCACCACACTGAACATCCCTCCCCAGCGCCTGCTGCTCCGGAGCCCGCCAGGCAAAACCCTGGCAGTTTCGGGGTTGTCAGAGCAACGTGATGCACCTTTCAGTTACCACGGCAACCTCGGAGAGAAGTTTTTAAAATTCAGGCAAGGTAATTTCTCCTTGCAGCTGCGATTTCGTTATCGCTTGGTTTGCGGCTCCCCAGGGATGCGGCGTCCTGCTTTGCTCCTCTGCCAGCAAGGTGGCATTGCGGAGATAAGAAACACCGGGACTGGCTTAGGATGTGACGGGGGAGTGAGCGGGTGCCCTCCCTGCGCCCTGTTAGATGTGGGCTGATAAATAATGAGCAGGGGAGGGGGGGCAGGTAATGAGTGGCCTGAGCTTAGGGAGAGCAAATAGATGGGCAGAAGGAGGGATGAAAACAAGGGTGGATGGTGGGGTTATGAGGCAGAAGAAGGGGTGATAGGAAGGACAGCTGGTGGGTAGATGGGGAGAAGGAGGGTTGAAGGCAAGGATGAGTAGGGGTGAGTTGGTGAATGGATGGATGTGTGGATGGATGGGTGGGTGGGTGGATGGATGGATGGATGGATGGATGGATGGATGGATGGATGGATGGATGGATGGATATCTCCAGCTATCAGCCAGATGATGGACAAAGAAACTGTCCTGGTGTGGGTGAGAGGCCCTGGGTACTCCTGAGGGTCTCACACCCAACAGCAGGTTGTGTTGCAGTCCCTGCATTTCTCCCCTTGGAGAATACAGAGCTGCTGTTTTCCACCATCCCGCCAGCTCCAGGCCCTCAAGAGATCGTGGGTCCCTCTCATGCTGCCCCAGACCTCATGGGAAGAGGACGGGGCTCCCATAGTGCAAGCAAAGCCTCAGCAGCCTTGTACCGTCCAGCCCCGTGTCTGCCCACCCCACTGGCCCAGAGGAGAAACCCAAGACTAATATTAGGGTTTGGAGGGTCAGCGAAGCCACGGGGTTGAAGATCCTTTTTGGGAAGAGGCAGCAGAGCCTGGCGCGGACACAGGGCTGTCTGTTCTGCCTGCGCTGCACCACGGGCTGCATGGCTACCGGAGGGCACACGGCCACCTCAGCCCCCGGGCCCAGCACATATGTTGTTTGTCACAAAGAACTAATGAGCTTAATTAGGGATGTGTCTGCCATAAGTTTATCAGCTCAAAAACACTCCGGTCCCCATAAAGGGAGTCCAACAGCTACTGAATGAGCCCCTTGTTGAATTGGGGAGTGAATCTAGCCTGGGAGATGCTCACTCCAGAAGGGTTTTATTCTGCCTGCAGTGCTAGCAGCCAGGGCAGGGGGTGCAGGGCTGGGGGGACTGCAGTGGTGGGAAGGAGGAGGCACAGCAGTGGACTCTGCTCCAGCAGAATGCCTTCCTCCCTGCAGGACAGGCTCCTGCCCCATCATTAGGTTTCAGAGTGAGCACTTCCTGGAAGGGGCAGAGCAACACATTCGCAGCTCTTGAGATGGACATGCCCACAGCAGTGGTTCCTAACGGGGGTATTTGGATATGTCTTGTGGGGACATGGTCCCCCGGAGAGAGGCATGGCTAGGAAGAGAGCAGAAGAGGGAGGCAGAATGTGGGAACCCCTTGCTATGGAGACGGTGAAGGCTCCTTTCCAGTTCTCTGAGCTTCTCTAGCAAGAATCTGACAGCCTTGAGCAAGGCTCCCCATCCTTGTGGGCTGTTGGCACAGGTTCACCACGCTCCTGGGAGCCAGTTTCTCTGCCCCCTCTGCTGCGTGTTCACTCTGGAACCTAATGATGGGAGCTGAGGGAACAGCTTTGGCTGCCAGGGCATCGTCATGCTGTGCAAGTGTGTGTCAGCAGCAACGTGTTCCATGTGCAAAGTGCAGAGAGGGCTGTGGGCAGTGTACAGCCCTGTCCTGCTGGGGGTGGCACATTTATTCCACAATGCAGGCAGCAGCAATTCCCACTCCCTGGCTGCTTTTGCTAATGGAGCCAGCCCTGGGCAAGGGTTGCAGCATGTGGGATGCTCTCAGCTGTCTTTCCTGGGGATTCAGGCTGTCACCGTCCCCCACGGGGGCTGCCATCAGCCTGGGGGGACAGGCAGCGTCTTGTCACTGGTACCTGCTGCAGTGTTTTCCTTAATGATGAGCTCTGCTTGTCTGTCCCCTCAATTAACTCTGCTGTGCTGGCTCATTAGGCTGCACACGCTGAGAAACGCTGCAGCAAAGGGATGCTGCAGTCCCACAGGCGTGCAACGCGGGCTCAGAAATGCACATCGACATACACACATGTATCTCTCCATAGAGACACACGTGTGCTGACACAAACACACACGTCTGGACATGTACACGCTGATGACTACACATATTCCAGCCACATCCTCTCCTCCCAGCCCTCATGCACCCCTGCCTGCAACCCAGCTCCAGCTCTTCCCGCTAATCGCGGGAGCTAAAGGCAATGGAAAGTTTTGCAGGGGAGGTACACGGAGCTGCTGTCTCTGGTGCAGGGCTTCGCCAGGCTCCGTCCCAGCCGAGGCCACACTGAGCCAGGAAGCTGGAGTGTGTGGGGTGCGCAGGGAGGGATACTCCTTCAACAGCCATGGCCCATCTCTGGCGTCTCGCTGTCCCACCCTGAGCAGAGGACGTGCGGGCAGAGCCACGTCTGGCACATCACCCCTGCCCGGCTTCCTTGGCTTCGGCTGGAGGGCAGCAGGTGCCGGAATGGGAGATCCCTCCTGGAAGCAGATGAAAGGCGGCCTCACTGCCGGCACCGCCACCCGCCAGGGCAGGGACCCCAGCGTCCCTGCTCCCGCGGGCACACGGCCGAGGGCAGGCAGAGCCCGCTCAGGAGCTGCCTGCCCATCAGGACACCCATGGTCCCTCCAGCTCCTGCAGCCCGGGGTAAGCCGTGGATGGGAATCCCAGAGCTGCTGTGTCCCAACATTGGCTGATCCCT
The DNA here is from genome assembly GCF_033815535.1 of Pezoporus flaviventris. NCBI lineage: Eukaryota > Metazoa > Chordata > Aves > Psittaciformes > Psittacidae > Pezoporus > Pezoporus flaviventris. The sequence continues at coordinate 3,020,150 of NW_026892574.1, forward strand.
CCCTGCAACAGGAAGAGGCAGCTCGCCCCGTGCTTCAGTTTTCCCTCTGCCAAACCCTTCTCATAGAGTCACAGACTGCTTTGGGTTGGAAGGAACCTTAAAGCTCACCCAGTTCCAACCCTCTGCCACGGGCATGGACACCTTCCACTGGAGCAGCTTGCTCCAAGCCCCTGTGTCCAACCTGGTCTGAGCACTGCCAAGAATGGGGCACCCACAGCTTCTCTGGGCACCCTGTGCCAGCGCCTCAGCACCCTCGTGGTGAAGAACTTCTCTCTAATGCCTAATCTGAATCTCTCCTCTTGTTCCCCCTTGTCTTTCTCCTCCCAGGTGTCTCCACGGGGAGGAAATGGATGCCTGGGAGCCGTGAGACCGTAGGAGTAGGAGGGTCTGTCCAGCCAGCCCCCAGCCAGGACATGCCCTGCTCTCTCCCTCCAGCTGAGCCCAGGATGCTCTCCTGAGAACAGACGTGCCAAGCCCCTGCGCTGCCCGGTGGGGCCACATCCCTCGCCGCAGGAGTAAATCCAGCTCCGGGGAAGGCTGAGGAATGTGTATTCCGGGCACCTGCGACTCACCCGTCCTGCTTCGGCAGCCCCTTCCCCTCCGTCAGTGCCTGCCATGTGTGCCCCGGTGCCGCCTCCTCTTCCTGCTAATCCCTCACTCCATAAATCACGCCTCAAGCTGCCCCGCGGGGCTGGGGGCTGCCAGCTTCTTTCAGGTGGCCAACACATCGCCTGGATGGGGTGTCCCGAGCTCTCCCAGCCAGAGGCCACCACGGGGAGGTGGGCAACTGCCCCAGTTCAAGCAGTGCCACTTGGTGCTCCCCAAGTTGGCACCTCCCCAGTTCAGCAGCAGCAGCTCTGTCACCTCCCTGCTCCTCACACCTCCATCCCAGGGGCCAGTAAATGCTCTTGACCCACAGCTGCCCTGGTGCTGTGCAGGGAATTCCTTCCTACTGTTTGCCTCCTGCTTTCCAAACAAGTTTGATTCCACAGTAGGTTCCCCCTGCTCTCAGCACCCCATCCTGCTGATGCTGCAACATCCCAGGCTGTCTCCTGCCTGCCTCCCACCACCCAGCACCTGCTCCCCACCCTGCAGGGTGCCCCCAGATCGGTCCTGCCCGGGAGACCTGGCTCCTGCCTCCTGCTGCTGGGTCACTGTCTCCAGAGGGGAGCCCATGGCTTCTGCCAGTGCCAAGATGTCCTGCTGCAACGTTCCTTGGAGACTGGTGGGGAGGAAGCCGGTTTGGAAGCCTGTCACCTTCCTGCAAACCTGGCTGAGGCTTAAAATTGCAACCTGGGAGCTGGGAACGTGTTTTCTCTGAGTCTGTGGCAGGTTTGTGGCTCAGGTGAATGCTGCTGGTGCTGGGTGATTCACCCAACTTAATTTCCCTGCTCACTCTGGCACCGCTCAGTGCCTCTCGGTCCCTGACAGCGTCTCTTCAAGACAACAAGCCCCCGGGTTGTTTTTCTCCTCCATCCATTCCATGGTGCAATGGGTATTAGGTAAATCACATCCTGTCTCTGCCGGCCACCCACCTTCCTCCCACGCTCCAGCCTGGACCTGCCTCAGATGCTTTGATCCCTGCCCTTCAGGGTCACCCTCCCCCTGTCCCGCGGTGCCTGGACATCCCTGGGCACCTCCCGACCCCCTGGAAAACAACTGGGATAGACAGACCTGGATCTGACCTTTCACATGTCATCACACCATGTGCCAAACCTGCCAACCCCCAGCATGCAGGGGCAAAGCCCTGACCCCCAACCCACCACTTAAAGGTGGTGAGCATCTCAATCTCACAGCAGTGGCTTTTCCAGCCCAGACTGGTGCTAGCCTTTGGTGCAGCAGCAGCTCCCCCCACCCGCCCTCCCTGGTGGGTTGCATATTTTTAGATGACAAAGACAAGGGGGGGAAGAGAGAGAAGAGAAACAAAGAGGAAAAAGGGAAAAAGCCTCCTTTTTTGTGGGGTTTTGAAAAAAATGGAAATTATCCTGCAGAGGAGGGGAGAAGGGCTGGGGGGTTTCAAAGCAGCTTCACCCTATAAGGGATGCAGAGAAGATGCTCCAGGCCATGTGGCCTTTGGCAGCTTTGAAGTTGAGGCAGCAGCTGGGAGGACGGCGATGAAGGGCAAGGCAGGGAGACAGCTTCCCAGAAAGGCACATGCCGGCATCAGCATCAGCATCCCATCGGCATCTGCTGTCTGGACCTCACTGGCTTCTCTACTGGAGCACAGCCTTAGGGAGGGAGCAGTCCCCAGTACGGAGCCAGTCCTGTGGCAATGGGGCTGCAGAGGTGCAGGGAAGTGGTCCAGGGTGGGGGTAGTGATGGGGGTCAGGTCCTGCACCCCCCCTTTTCATGCCTGTCAGTTGCCACGGCGACCCGGCAGCAGGAGCATCCTTACATTTTGCCGGGAAGGTGAGGCAGGATGTGCTTCTGGGGCAGAGGAAGGGATCCAAGGGCAGCATGGCCACAGGGGTCAGGAAAGGCTCTCCCAGTTCCTCCAGTTTCCATGGAGAACCCTTCCACCAGTATTCTCACTGCAGACCCAGTCTGAGCTCCAGATTCATGCTGGGATGAACATTCTCTCTATTATGGGGATGGCTGGGCCGTGCTGGGTGTGGAGCTGTGGCCAGCATCCATCTGTCCTCACCGGGATGAAGGCAGTCACTACTGGACACATCCCGGTGAGGAGTCTTGGAGCTGAATGATCACTTTGTCCTGCAGACAAAAATCTTCTCCAATTGCCTGGTACTGTTTTCTCCCCATGTTCTGATCCAGCTCCCTGGCCGGCTTCCCTGGGAGGACCCACGTGCACGGACGTGTCCCAGTTTCTTCCCGCCCTTGAGCCATTCCGACTGCCTGGTACCACCCTGTCCTCTCCAGCTCCTCTGTGCCTGCCGATGCCCATGGCTATACCACTGACCCACTTACATGGCACACCAGTGCATCAGGGCTGTGCCACAGAGCTGCTGGCTCCCACCGTCTGCCCACGTTGCTTTCCCAGGCTCTTGGAAGCCCTTGGTGATTCCAGAAATTTGGGAAATTATCTTTAAACCATTGAGTTATCCAACTGTTCCTCTTCCACAGATGACATCAAACATTTCCGTGCATTTGTGGGGGCTGGAAAATGGCTCCGGGCAGCAGTGAAGGGGAGGCCTCACTGTGAGCCAGGGCCACCAGCCCAGGTCTGGTTTCTGTTAGTGTAGCTCCTGCCCAATTCCATAGCAATGTGTGGGGTGATACAGATGTGGTCCCCCACTATGTCATAGTCCCACGTGTGATGGTCCAGAGTGCACTGGGAATGCTTGGTCCCAGGCACTCCTTGATGACCGTGATGCTGCTGCAGAGCCTGAGAATGTGCTGGTGCAGTCAGGGAGAGGAGATGAATGAGATGGGGCTACCCACGAGCAAAGGTGGGTGATGACTCCTTTTTCTGGAGTACGGATACCACCCAGCCTTGGCACTGCCAACCGAACTGCAGCTGGACTGGGCATCCCACTTGTCCTTCTAGCTCAGAAATCATCACAGGAGCAGAGTAGAACCCACCGCCAGGCTTGGTGCAGGCAGCGCTGGACATCCCCTGCCCATGGTGCCAGTGCTGTCATCTCATCTTCCTGGAGTGCAGCTGGGAAGGGAAAGGCCCCAGGCCCACGGGCAGCACCGTCTTCAGCAATTCCCCAGCCACATGCCCACCAGCACATCACACTGCAGACATTACCAGGGCACTCGCCTCACTTCCCTCACGAGTTCCTGCTGTGCCTGGGGACCCTCACAGGACCTGCCTGCCTTTGCAGGCAGCTATTGATCCACCTGGAGCCTCGCCATCACCGGCAGGAGCTGCTTTTCAAATACCTTTGCCGTCGACACTGGGCATCGATCCGGTGCTACCTTTCATGCTCTCACCACATCCCCTTCCCAGAATAGCTGTGGCCAAACTGTCCTCTGACCAAGAGACTGCTTCATCCAGAGCCCGCCTTGCTCCCAGCTCCTCAGCCCCACAGCACCCACTCCTGGGTGGTGCTGCCCTTCTGCCTCAGTTTCTCCTCCTGCAAAGCGCAGGGCTCGGTGGTGACCATAGTGCAACCCCAGCACAGGGGCTGGTCTGGGGGCAGCTCTGCATGATGGCAGCTCCGGGCAGGCAGCCCAGAGGCACATCTGGGCAGCCTCAGGCACACCAGCAGGGCACATCTGGGTAGCCAAACCTGCTCTGCCAGGGGACAACAGGCTTTGTTTTTCCTCACATCACCCTCTGCTTGTCCCCTCTCCTCACTGGGACCTCATTCTGCCCATGTGGGGCAACCCCTCTGCTGCTGCCAGGGGACCCGCTCAGGCACTGGCTCCAGCACAGCCCCCCGTTGGCTTTCCCAGCTTGTCACGGTGCGAGGTGGAGGAGATGACATCCCCGCTCCTGCCAAGACAAACACAGCGCCTTCCAAACACGCAGGGCTTGGCAAGCCGTCGCCTCAGCCATCGATCACCAACCCACTGTGCTCCAGCCCACGACAGCCCGGCCAGGGTGTGGAGCAGAGGGGAAGCAGTGTGGGGGTCAGGGGGGCTCTCAGCAGCCCCCTACCCCTCTCCCAGCTCTGCTGGCTGAAGGATAGAACACCCTCCATTCTTCCCAAGTCTGGGACTTGGCCTTGCCCTGGGCTCCTAGCGCCCACCATGGGGTGCTGAGCAGTGCCAGGGGGTCTGTCCCCACCCCCTGGACAGGCAGAGGGTGTCCAGAGTGGGGACATCTTGTCCCAGGGGTGCCTGTGCCGAAGGGTGCCCTTCAGCTGCTGGCTTGGCCCCAGGCAGAAAGTTGGCCAGAGCCACCTCCAGGCTCTTAGAATAATAAACCCTGCTCAGGCAAGCATTTGTCACTGGGGCCAGAGCAGCAAAGGCCCAGATATCCCAAACATCTGCGGGAGGGAGCGTGGGAGGCAGAGGGGGATCGGGGAGGTCCTGGAGAGGCCAGGCAGGGTCTGTCCTCTCCACTGTGTCCTCGGATGGTGACAGAGTGTAGCATCGCCACGTCAACCCTTCTGGAGGCTCTATTCAGCCTTGAGAGGCAAATCCTACTTCTTTGCATCCCCCTGCAACAGTTCTGAGCTGGGAGCAGCTTGGGGATACATATGAAGCTGGAGTCTCTGAGAGCTGCAGTGTGCAGGCAGGTTGTGGGGACTGGGGGGATGTAGGCTGTTCTCAAGGCATTGCCAGGCTCAGCTGAGGTGGAAGTGCGAGGGATGCTGCTTCCATGTCCTTGTATCCCCCTGCCCTGCATTGCAGCATCTCTCTCACTGCACCCTGTACCTCCCTGCCTGCATGTCCCACCTGCATACCCTGCTGTGTCTCCTGCTGCATCTTCCTGCCTGCATTTCCCTGCCTGCATCCCCTTGCCTGCATTCCCCTGACCGCACCCCCTGTCTGCATCCCACTGCCCTGCGCAGTCTCTGGGACCTGCCAAGTTGCCCTGCAGCCCTGTCACTCTCTGCCCACTCCTGCCCTGCTCTCCACAGGACGGTGGCAGGCTTCAGGCATTCTGGAGACCTGGAGGGATCCCCTTCCACTGCCCAGCCGGGTTGGGGGGCACGGGCAGTAGGGGTGGTCCATCCTGTGGGTCAAACCGACAGATGCTACTTCCCAGAGGCTCTGGGTAGAGGAGTGGGGCAGCAGAGGGTTAAGCAGCGTCTGGCAGGCGGGAAGGGGACCGGAGGAGGGGGGGAGATGGAGGAGTTTGTTTAATAGCTGTAGACAAGCTATGCAGCTGTGCAGGTCGGACGGGCCCTGCAGGGCCTGACTCCCGCTGCCCCCCCCCTTCGCATGCCCTGCCTGGGCACGGCCCCCCCGGGCTGCTCCAAGGCAGGCAGGCAGGGCGGGCAGGCTGGCACAGGGCTGGCACAGGGCTGGGGAGTGACACAGCGTTCTAAAAAGCAGGAATGCTTCCCCCAGAGCAGGACACTGAAGGCAATTGCTGCCAGGCTGGGGGGGGGCTGGCATGGAGCACTCCCAGCAGCCGAGCCCCAGGGTGCCAGCCTCAGGGGATGCTTTGGCATCTGAGCAGCATCCAAAGGGCTGAGCTGGTCCCAGGGTGCCTCGCAGGCTCCCCTGGGGTAGGTGGCAGCGGGCAGTTGCCAGGTCGGCAGGCACAGAGGAGTCACCAAACCCGATGCACCAAACCTTCCACCCCTCGCTGCCAGCATTACCCGCATCCCTCCTGGAACCATCCTCCTCCCTGGGGACACCCACCCGGCACCCCTGGCATCCACTCCTTGAGCAGGTGAGACAGGGACCCCAGGCCTAGGGAGGAGGTGAGAGACGGCAGCCAGGCAGGAGACAGATGGCCAGAGCGTGACGATGGCACAGGCTGTGCCGAGGCATCCGGGAAGTGGGAATGGGGACAGGAATAAGGATAAGAAAGGGTGTGGGAATGCAGATAGGGACAGAGATGGGGATGGGGACAGGAATGGGACTGGGGACAGGAATAGGGATGGGAACTGGGTCTGGGAGAGGGATGAAAACAGGGACAGGGTTCTGGGTAGATGGTGAGTGCCCACCCCAGGCCTGCGGGCAGCGGCTGAGGAGGCAAAAACCAGCTCAGAGGAGCTGGGATAGGCCGGCAGCGTCCCTCAGTGGTGTGAATGTGGCCCCTGTCCCTGGGGCTGGAGGTAGAGCTTGTGGTGAGGGAAAGGGTCCAAGGGTCAGTGCATGATCAGGGAAAGCAGTGGCCCACCCCTCAGAGTGGCTGGGAAGTGTAGAGAGGCTGGGGGCCAATTAACCTTACTGGTTAATTAGGACAGGAAGCCACAGGCTTAAACTGTAGTAGGGGAGAAGGAAGTTACAGGAAAGGCTGATTTATAAGGATGGGGACTTGGGAGAGTGAGGCCATTAATGGCTCAGTTATGGGTTAATGATACACTGGTGGAGCCAGGACCCTTTCCATGCCAGAGAGCCAGGGTTCTGAGGGACAGGGAGAGGATGGTGGGTACCTACAGTCATTCTGGGGGTCAGATCACAGGAAGGTGGCCTGAGGCAGAGCTGAGCACCCCTTCTCCTGCTTGGTGTCACCCCACTGCAGGTGAGGGAGCACCTGCAGCTCCTCTAGCACCAGGCAGGTAGCTTGGAGGTGGCTGAGAGCAGCCTATGGCTGCGGCTGCCCCAGTTTAATTCACTGCCAAATGTGTGTCACCATCCCCAGAACTGCACCCGGGGGCCGGGCGGCTGCACTGGAGCCCAGTGGCCCCAGGCATGCTGTGCGCTGGGGATGCTGGTGACCTGCTACCACTGCAGCCTTGAGGCAATGGCACAGGGGAGAGGGTGCCCCAAAGCATTGCCCAATGCGCCAGCAGCGAGGAGAGAAAGTGAGACTGGAAATTCAGGACAGCCTTTGTGTTTGGACCAGACTGCACGAGACTGGGGCTCTGAGGGGAAAATAAAACCTCTCCTTACAAATTCTTTTATCCGAGGGAGCTCCCGCATATCGTATTTCGGGCCATTTATTTGTACGGCTGACTGCAGCCATTGCAGCCATCCTCTCCTGCACACAGAGTGGGCAGCGATGAGAAGCCAGTGACAAACTCCTTGTTTTTCAGAGAAAGCCAGAGGAAAAGCATGACAGTGAAGGCTGGAGCCTGCTGATTTCCAAGGAGCCATCCCTGGGAAAGGAGGTGGCAGCAGGGCTGGGTGCAGACACCCTCTCTGCCTCCTCCTTGAGCCCCAGTGGATGGCTGGGTGGAGACTGTCCTGTACACTGTCCCCAATCCCTGCAGTGTAACAGAGGGTAGAGGGGCACTAGGACAGAGCAGGGGACTGTGCTCAGGGGAGGAATTGCTCCAGCACCAGTACCTGCTTGATGGTGTCTACTGGGCTCCGTGCTCTGGCCCTTATGTCAGGATGGCCTTGGTCCCCTGTACCCTGCTCTTGCCCAGGGAGCCTGGCTCACAGGCACCAGCACCACCCCGGGAGGGACAGCCCAAGCCCACACAGGCACATGACTGGTCTAAGATCAATGCACCTTTCCCTCTAGGAGCCCTGTTTGCGCTTTCTTAGAGTCCTTAATGCCTCATTACCCTGCGTGGGAGCAGGGTAGCTGAAGAAGAAGTGGAAAACCTGTGGATGGGACCTCTGAGGCCAAGGGGGAAGGTCTTGGGGGTCACCATGCTTGCACCGGGGTTATACCCACAGCAGGGGGAGAGGCAGCGCCTGCCTTTACAGGCAGCACCACGGAGGCCCCAGGGTTCGGGAGCAGAGCAGGGTAGAGAAGGAGTGTGCCTGCAATCTGGAGGGCTCCGAGGTGCCCAGCTCAGGGCAGAGAGCCATGGGGATCAGCTGCTCGGCACCTGCCAGCACTGCTTTGGAAGGCAGGATGCTGTGGCGTGCAGAGGAAATGGTGCTGGGCAAGGCTCGCCCAGAGGCCGGCAGGTCCCGGGACAGCGGGATGCAGGGCACTGGAGCAGGGCAGGGATCACCCATCTTCCCTGGGACTGGGGCTGGGGGTCACGGGGGGATCAACGGCGGGGAGGAAGGGGGGGGTGTGGGCAGAAGGAGCGAGGTGGGGCTGGGGGAAGAGCCCCGCACCCTGCCCAAGGAGTTGCCGTGTGTGGGAGGCGGTTTCTCGCCGGAGCCGCAGCTCTCACAAAGCCGCCGGCTCGCCCGGGCTCGGCTCCCCGCTGCCTCTCGCAGCCCAGGGCCGCCCCCCCGCCGCCCGCCTTGGCAGACAAAGGAGGGACGTCACTTATCTATTCGCTTCCTTCCCGGGGCCGCCAGGAGGGCGGTGGGCGCCGGAGCCCAACCGAGCCGCCCGCGGCTTCTCACGGCGGGGCGCCGCCGGCACGGAGCAACAAAAGGCCGGAGCTGTAGGTGAGCGATGAGGGAGGCGGTGGGGCTCGAACCCGCGGCCCTGAGAGATGGGCGGGGTGGGCGGGGCCGGCTGGGCGGGGCTATGCAAATCACATCCCCCCCTTCTCCCCCCCAGCCCTGAGCGCACGGGCTGCGGCGCCCAGTCGGGGCCGGGCCGCTGCCCCGCCCCGCCGCCGCTGCTCACGGGCCGGGGCTGGCAGTCGCGATGGCGGGGGGCCGCGGGTGCCGGGCGCGGCGTTGAGCCCCGCCGCTTGCACAGCCCAGCCGCTGGCACCCGCAGAGGTAAGGGCGGGGAAGGGCGGCAGAGAGGAGCCCCCGTGCGGGGTGGGGGAGCCTCGGGAAAACTTTCTGCCGCCCGGAACTCGCGTGTGTGCCCCCGCGTCGTAACCAAGCGGTGAAGCGGGCGGGTTGGTGGCTGCGGTCCGGCGGTGGCAGGGCTGACCTGAGCGGATGGCGACACCAGGTGCTTCACAGCGCACCCCCCCTCCAGCGTCGCGGGCGGCAGTAGCTGGGTGGTAGAAGCCCCTGCGGTGACCCCTACCCGCGGGAGCTGTTGGCTGGGCAGGCGCGCCCCGCTCCGGTGGCGGGGGGGCTATTCCTGAGCGACACGGTGCCCGCAGGGGACGGAGGCTGGCGGGGCACTGCTGGGGCAGGGCGGGCTGCGGCAGGGCTCAGAGGCGGGTGGGCGCCCGAGGAAGCAGTGCTGGGGAGGGGACACACGCCTGAGCCCCCCAGCACCTCGGGGCATGCAGCTGAGGGCCGCCCGCTGGGCCCCCAATCACCTCCGGGGCCGGAGCATGGGGCGGGCAGAGCGCGGGGGACCGGGGGTTCTCCCGGGGCCGGGACAGGCGTGACCGAGGGCCGGCGGCGTAAAGTTGTGCAAAGTTATTTCCCGGGTGCGAGGGGCCGAGCTGCGCGGGCAGCGTCCCGATTTCATTTTATTTCTGATTATTTTTCCCCCCTTCCCGCCGGTGGCATCGCGCGTTCGGGCGCCGTGGCCGAGAGGAGGGGCAGGCTCCCCTCCCGCTGCCCATCCTGCCTGTGTTCCTGTGTTCCTTTTCTCTCCCAAAACGTTTCCTGCACCCTAGGCTGGCTCCTGAGGCCGCTGGGACCAGGCGTGAGGGCAGCCCGACCTCCGAGCCCCCCGAATTCCCCCCTCAGCCCGGGGTCTCAGCCCCCAAAAGGCGTCCCCGTTCCAGCCAAGGAAACCTTTCCCTAATTGCTTCGGCGCGGCGGCGCTCGGTTGACCGGTCTGGGGAGGAGGGGGTAAAGCCGAGCGGGATTTTCATCATCCTTCGGCAGCACCAGCAATGGCCAAACTTTAATTGCTAAGGAAAACACCCCAGCCCCAGCCAGCACGGATGCTGGGGGAGAGGAACGTGGCCGCTCTCCCCCCTGGAGTTCCCAGTTTCCCTGGAGCGCAGATGACCCTGGAAATAGAGATTTCCTGGCCGAGGTGCACTCCAATGGGCCATTTCTCTTTCTTGCTTCCTTGGAATTTGCCTTTCCCGGCCGGGCCTGTGTGCCCCCTCTCGCCGCCGGCCCTTTCCCCCCTCCTCGCCCTACGCTCGCTGCGCTCCCCTCCTCTCCCTCTTTTCCTTTGTTTGCCATCTCGCTCCCTGTCTCTGACGCGTACGCCGCTCCATCCAAATGCAATAGTGGGATTTGCCAGAATTATTTCCTAAAGCTGCCGGGGAGAAGGGGGGAGGTTTGGATTAAGGGGGGGGGGGGGGGAGGGGGGGGGTATTTAACTGCAACCAACTGGAGTTTTGGCTGGCTGGAGGAACTGGGGGCTCGGGCTGTCCCGGCCCGGCGCTGATGGGAAGGGCAGAGCCTGGGAATGGGTGGGAGAAGGGGGGGCAGCCTGGAAGGGGTCCGAATGCCAGTACAATGGAGAAGAGCTGGGTGTGCTCGGGGGGGAATAGAACAAATCGAGATATTTCCTGACTCTGAAGGCAAGAGTAAGAAATAAGATACTGAGCCCCTGTGAACGGCGATGCCGCTGCGCTCTGGGCTTGCCCTGCTGCTCGAGGAAGCGCGTCACTGGAGGGGCCCGCATGCCGGTGACAGTGCTGCTGCCCTCGTCCCGCTCAGGGCTGGGGCCGGTGTGGTGTGTGCTGGGCACCCCAGGAGGGGCCAGCCAGACCCACCCGTATGGGCTGCAGGCAGGCCCCCGCAGTGCCGGGTTGCCTCCTTTGCAGCTCAGCATTCCTCTCGCTTGTGCCCCAAAGGGTTCCTGGCCATCCACCTGGCACCTTCGTGTATTCCTGTGCCCCGTGGGGCAGTGCTGTGGCAGCTGGCAGAGCCGTGGAGGGCACATCCCCATGAGGGTGGCATGGTGGGGATCCCCTAGTGCAGAGTCTGGGGCTTCTTGGATGCTCAAGCCCACCCTGGTACCACGGCACAGTGCATCCCACCCTGATGTGCAGCTCCCTGGGGATGCGAGGGGCTTCCCACTGCAGGCCTCCTCACAAATCCTGCCCTGAGTCCCCTGGAACTCCCCGCCCCAAGGGTGCTGCCTTGAGAGAGGGAACAGGGCCTGAAGAGACGGTCCCTTGGTGAGCGCGCTGGGGGGCTCTGTGCTGTGCCGTGCCGGGGTGCGTGTGTGGCTTGCTGGAGGCAGCTTGGCGGGCTCTGCTCCGTGCCGGAGCCCCAGGGAGTCCAGCTGCCTGGCACACAGGCAGGGCTCTTTTCTTTTTTTTTTTTTTTTTCTCCTTTTTCTTCCTCTTTTATTTATGAAGGGGAAAAAAAAAAATCTCTTTTTTTCTTTTTTTTTTTTTTTGTACGTTCTTGGAATAATGAAGTCCAGATTTCCTTCATGTTGGAAAGATTTGATCCCGGCTCTGCTTGCTGTGGCTTTGCTGGGGGCTGGGAGGAGAGGTGGGGAGAAGAGGGCTGGGAATGGGACCCCTCTGGATGCTGGGGTGAGGGGATCCAGCGTGGTGGCGGCAGGGGGAAGGCTGCAGGCTGGGGGGGTGAGGACGATGCTCCTCACCTGGGCAAGGCTTGACGGCTCGTCTGAAGGAGTGTGCTGCAGCCTCCAGCGCCGCCCTCTCCTCTCCCTGCACACTTGGCTTGGCACCCACAGAGGCGAGGCTGAGCACCCCCTATTCCTGCCCCCCCACCATGAGAGCAGAGTTCGGCTGAGACCCTCTGGGCTGGCTCCATCCCCCCTGGAGGATGCTGCACGCTGGGCAGCGGGATGGGGAGATGTGGGGCTCATCCCCCCCCTGGGGGGTGTGAGTGCAGCACACTGACATCCCTCCTCCCTGTGCACTCTTTGGCAGGCTCGGCCCCCCCAGACTCCCCTCGACCCTGGCACCCAAGCGTGTGTCCACCATGCCCGTGGTTGGTGTCCTCCTCTGGGCCACCCTGCTGACTCTGGGCTGGCGGGCTGCCCACGCAAAGGATCACGGCTTCGGCTTCGCCACCCCCAGGGTCCAGCTGTCCTTCAAAGGTAAGAGCCTGGCGGCGTCAGTTGGGTGGCAGGGAGGGACCCTAAGAACGTGGAGAGGACTGGGACACCCCAGTCCAGGCTGCTCCTTCTTGTCTTGGCAGGGCATCAGCAGGCTGCACCCCCATAAATCTCTGTGTGCTGAGCTCCCATTCTGCCCCCCACCCCAGTCTGTAGGGCTATCAGCCAATCCAGTTCCCCCAGTATGCTTCCCCTTGCAGATGGGTGGCTTCCTCTGTCTGTCAAAGCTGGGTGCAGAGGTACACCCCAAGTCCAGGCACCAGCTTGACATCACTGACACCCCCCCCCCCCCCCCCCCCCACTGGTATTAATGCCTGGGAGCTGGCAGGGAGCCGGCAAGAGGCAGGAGGGAAGGATGCCGGGGGGGGGGTGGGGGTGGGGGGTTAACTCTTTCGTAACAGGGCTGCCCGACCCACCCAGCCCATGCTGAGAGCTCAGGGAGACACCCCCCAGTTCAGCTTTAGGGTGCATGTTGGCAGAGGGGTTCCCCCAGTTCAGCTTTAGGGTGCATGTTGGCAGAGGGGTTGGTTCTGAGTGCCTGTGTTGAGGATGCTGAGAGGGGTGGGATGGGGGGCGATGAGGCAGGTTGCAAACCTTGAGAAGCAGAACAAAAACTGGCTCTGCCAGCGTGGTGTGTCCAGTGCCAGGGCCGCACTTCCATGCATCCCAGCCCAGGGACATGTGTCAGGAGGGTGACGGGCATGTGGAGCCTCCTGCCTGCCTCCCCTTGGGGTCCTGGGGGACGTGAGCTGCCAAGGAGAGCTGGTGCTGCCTCCATCCCACAGTGCATTTGCCCCTGTTCAGGTACCAAATCATGAGCCCAGGATGCAGTCACAGAGCTGATGATGAGCACAGAGCTCTGGGCCAGCAGAGCCCCAGGTGATGTCAGAGGGGTGATGGCAACACAGCACGGACGGGGTGAGACACCGGTGTAAAGGCTGGCTTCAGCAGGAAAAATGGCTGGTATGAAGAGGCTGGGGACAAGCCTGGGCTGGAAAGGCGTGAGCAGTTCCTCCCTGCACAGCAGGCGCTGCTTTGCCTCCTTCAAAAGGTGGTTTCAGTGGGTTTTGGGGGCTGCTGGGGCACTTTGGCCACTGCTGTTTCCTACCCAGGGCTGCATCCCTTGTCCCGACTCTAAGTGTCTTCCTCATGGCTACAGTGAGGGGAGGCTCTGGTGAAGCCCTGGCTGGACCCAGCACGCGCCGCCCCGGCGAGGTGTGTGTTAATGCCTGTCGCCGTCCCACAGCCGCCGGCATGCCCGGGACTGGGATTAATTCCGGATAAGCATGGTTGGGCCTGTTGTGCTGTGGGTGAGGGCTGCTTTGGGGTTCGTGTTTTGTCCCTGGCTGGATGGAGCAGAGGTCACTGGCTGTGCCCAGGGGACCACGTGCCTGTGTTGGGAGCTCCGGTCCTTCTTTCCACCTGGGGTGGTCTGGCAGGGCCCCCTTTGCCCTCTCTGCCCAGAGAGGGATTTGCAGTGGAGAAGGGCTGGTTTGCACTGGCATATGGAGAAAAAAGCACACTGGGATTGGGAAGGGATGTGCTCACCCCTTCCTTGCCCATGCTCTTGTAGTGTGGTGGCAGAGAATGAGCCCAGGGTCTTCCTCAGAGGGCCAGCTATGAGCTGCATGCTAGACTGCTGGTGTGCAGCTTCCCCCAGTTGATAATTGCCCAGAGCTTCTTGAATCCATGGGCTTCGCTTTCCAGTTTGGTCCCTTCTCTTGCACGGGTAGCTGGTACAGTACCTAAATCCCTGTCCCCAACCCCCCTGGGCAGCTGAAGGCAGTGGGCTGGATGTGATGGGAGCTAGGCTGTGGGACACTGGTGTGGTGAGTTGAGCTGGGCCCTGCTAGCAGGGACATGGCTATTGTACTGCAGGGGACCTGGTGGCTATTGGCGTGGGCTGGAGGGACGCTGCTGGGGTTGGGGTGCAGAGCCCCACCATCAGCATCCTTCGTGCTGAAGGCTGGAGCATCGCCGTGCAATGGTGTGGCTGTGGCATCGTGCTGGTGCCTGGTGGGGTGCTGGGAAGGAGCTGTGTGTCTCCGTGTCTGCCCCCCCCACACTGCTTGGAGCCCCGCCAGCCCCGGGAGCGTCTCTGGGTTTGTTTGCCTTTGCTTGTTATCGTGCACCGAAGGTTTGTCGCAGCTCCCCGGGGCCTGCGTCATCCTTCACAGAGCGCCAGCGTCTCCGAGCGCTATGAAAGAAAGAATATATAAAATAAGGAAGCCATAGGAAAGGAGCAGGAGCCAAGCTCCCTCGTCCTGCTGCAGGGTCATCCTCCGGTCCTTGCCCCCATCCCGTAACCCCTATGGTCCCTGTCCATCTGTCCTCTTTCTCAAGGCTTTCCTGTCCATGTGCTGGCGGGAGGAAGGTGACCGACACGGAAAGAACAGTGCTGGGAGCGGCTCCGACACGGCTCCCTATTGCCAACAGCTCTTCCCAGATCCCAGCCCAGTGCTGGCCAGAAATAGGGTGGATATTTTTAATCATCTCCTTGCTAACAATTCCTCCCCTTCTCCCATACACATCCTGCAGGCCCCTCTGCTCCGAGCCTTCCTCTGGGCCAGGGGCTCGGGCACCAGAGAACTTGATGCTTTCCCCACGAGGATGCAGGAGGTGATGATGATGGTGATTCATCCCTCTGTGTCCTGCTGCCCGTCCAGCGTGGGAAAAGCATGCGGGAAGGAAGGGTGGGCTCTCACCCCGCATCATCGCGGGAAGCCCTCAAGGTCAGGGCTCTCCATAGGGCTTCAAACGGGGAGCAGCTATGCCAGCACCTCTCGGAAAAGTGACAGCAGAGTTCCAGCCATGGGGCAGCCCTGGCTGGGAGGGGCTGGGTGAGAGGCAGGGCAGTTCCTGCCGGGGGAAAATGCCACTTTAAAAAGGATAAATCAAGCGGTGGAGTCTCCTGTGGGCTCTGCTGCCAGCCCCCTGCCTGACCTCGCTCCTGGATGCCTCATGCCTCAGTTTCCCCTCCCACCCTGCCGGCATCTCGGCCGGGGGCCATCGGCACACTTGATCCGGGCTGGGGGGATGGCAGATGGCTGGAGGGGAGCCCGGCAAGGGGCCATGTCCCCGGGGCCGTCCTGATGCCCTCCTAAGCTGCTGCAGCTGTGGGCACCGCTCTGTGACAGCGGGCTGGGATAAACATGGGGGGAAATGGGGGGCATGGGCAGGGCCAAGGGCACGGAGACAGCCAGGCCTGGGGATGTGCCGGAGGGGCTGGGTGCCATCAGTCCCCATCCTGGCCTGGGCTGGCGGTGCACCAAACCCCTATGCTGCTCCTCAGACCCCTCAAAGTTGGGGGGCATGCTGCAGTCCTATCCTGTGCCATGGGGAATGGGGACATGGGCCTGAGCTCTGTGACCCCTAAGAGGATTTTTTCAGCTGGGCTGATGGGGGGGCTGCAGCAGCCCCCACACTGCTGGGACCGGCTGCTGCTCAGGATAAGCCCCCCAGGCTCTGGCTGCAAACCTCCATATGCTCCCTAACCCCACACCCAAAAAAACCCCATGTGATTACAGCCCTCCCCCCAAGCCAATATGCAATAAGCTCATTAGCCCTCAAGTTAACACCGCTCCTTCTGGAGCAGCACAGCCAGTGGTGGCCTTTCCTGAGGTCCTGGTATGTGTCATCCCCCAGACCCAGCTCCAGTCCTGTCAGCCCCTGCCCAGAGCACCCCTGCCTGCTGCTCTTTCCACTACCTTTTTGGCACGGAGCAAATGGCCTGGAAAAGCAACTGTGTTTCTGTCCTGCACCTTGTCTGGTGCTCGGGGGCTGCAGACAGAAATAATGTCAGAAAACATTTGAAACGAAAACCCCGAAGCAGTGGGGGGTGGGGGGTGTGTGTGTGACGGCCCCTCAGCTCAGCTCTTTGGTTTTGGGGAGATTCAGGTGTTTTTCCCGAAGCCACGTTCCTTCCCGAGGGGGTTTTCCTGCTGCTGGAGCATCCCAGGGCCCAGCTCCTGCTGGGGACCAGGGTCACTGCTGCCCAGTGATGCTTGGTGGTGCCAGGGTCTCCCCTGGCCAGGATGCTGCTGGGGCACATTCTCCACCAGCGCCTGGGGCAGGCTCCAGGCTCCACGGGATGAATCAGCGGTTTTGGGTGAAAAAAATGTAGGTTTTCTTTTTTTATGTCTTTTTCCTTTTTTTTTTTTTTTTTTTTTTTGGCCTGTGCCCAACGGGCCGTGCAGCAATGGGGGTGCACCCAGCCGGCCCCGCTTTCATCCCGAGGGATTTGATCCGGGCAGCCATGACACCTGCCGTGAGTGCTGGCTGGAGCGATGCTCCAGGAGGGCTGGAGATGGTGTGGGGTGGGATGCAGCGAGCGGAACCGGAGCCATTTCATCTCCCAAGCCCCAGCAAGGCAGCTTTGGTTTCCTCCCACCTGTGAATCGGTTAAATGGGAAAAGAGCTTGGCTGGGGGCCATGGAAACTCTCTTATTACATGTAATTAGCTTAATTACATCATAAATAACCCATCAAGGGGTAGCGGAGTGACGCTCAAACAAATAAGCAATTCTGCTTTCATCGTGCAACCCACCCAGCTCTTTGATCAACCACAATAACAACAAATGCTTTAGACAAGTGAGGGGACGCATCCAGTCCCCCATTCCTCTCGGAGCATTGCTCCCCATCACTCTCCTCCACCAGGTAGCCAAGGAACTGCATCCCAAATTTCAAGCAGGGAAAAAAATAGGGGAGAGCATCCCTGAAATTTGGGGTATGCTTATAAATTTATGGGATAAAATGCTTTGGGATGGAGCTGGGATTTATCCCTGCTTGGCCAGGCTCCCTTGGGCCTAGCGCTGAGCTTATCCATCGGCATTTGGAGTGAATTCATTCGTCTCTGTGCAAAGAAAGGGCTCCCGAAAGGCGCTGCCTCTGCCAGCCGGGGGGGGGGTTATTGAATATAAACACGCCATGTAATTTACATGCTAATTATGTTGAATGCGCTACAAGCCCATAATTAGAAACTAATTAGGTGAGAGCGTCTGTAATTGGTTTTTGGGGTACAACGATGGTGCACGATTGTGCACCTGGGGAGGTGACTGGCTCGGGTCCTTATGGGCATTAAATCTTAGTGCCGGCGCCCTGGTGATGCTGGGGGGGGAGATCAGGGGGTTTGTGGTGCTGGGGTGAGGAGTAAGCAGCCTCTTGGATGCTCGGTTTGTCGAAGTCCCCAGAATCAACCTCTTGCTTCAGAGATCAGCTTCACTCTCGTGCCAGTGGGCGACGGGCAGGGACCGGATGGTGGCCAGTGCTGGCAGTCAGCAAGGGTGGAGGTGGGGTCAGCTGCCGGAGCTGTAGATTCATCCCGAATTTGGCATTACGGGGGAATGTGGCTTCGCAGCGGATGTAATCGGGTGGTGCTGCTTGCCACCGCAAGCCGAGCATCGCCGGTTCCTGGCCGCCGGCATCGCTCGAGGGCGCGGGGTAATTAAATCTCAATGACTGAGGCCACCAAACGATGCCGGGGAGGCGACTCTGGGGAAGGGGGGCTCGATGGGGGCTCCGCGGGACGCTGCGAAGGGACGCTCCCCAGGGAGGCCACCCTGGCTGCGCTGCTGGGCAGCTCCTGGCTCCGGTGCTGGGCAATTAAAACGGGATTAGGCTCCCGGCCAGCCGGGAAAGCTCTGCTGGTGCCGGGGCTGGCGGCGTGGATGCGGGAGGGAATAAGCTCATCAGGACACATCGGCTAACGAGGTGGCTTCAACCGCCTCGGCGGGGCCCCTGCCCTGCTCTCTCCCCAGGGTCCCGCTGCGGTTGCTGGGGGCAGGTTTGGGGGCAGGGTGGCGGTGAGGGATTAGGAGGGCAGGGCGAGGGGGTGTCAGTTTGGGAGGTCAGAGGTTGGGGCAGTGGCTCGCCCGCCCCTCCATCCCCTTTGGAGAAGGTGTCACGGGGCAGTGGGTCCGTCACCGCCCTGCTTTAGGGGTGCCCCCTCTGATCACTGGGCCGTGGGGTGCTGAATGGGTCCCTTTTGTGCTGCTGGTCTTGTGTCCTGCTGAGTCCTGGGGCCTGCCATCCTAATGGATGTGGGATATTTGGGACCATTGCTGGTATGGGACCCTCCGACACCAGTGTCCCCCACTGCCTGGCTCAGCCCCGGGGTCCTGGCCAGGAGGGTGAGGATGAGAGCATATCCCCAGGGAGCTCGAGCATGCTGTCTCTGGGGCAGGCAGCAGTGACAGATGTGGCGTTGTCCCATTGTGTGGGCTCCTGCCCAGTTTAACAACCACTGTGCCTGCACCAGGGCTGTGTCTGCCCCAGGCACGATGGCTGAGTGCATGGCTCCAGCACCGGGTCCCTGGGCGGGGGATCACCCACTGCTGCAGCTGCAGCTAGGGCCATCCTGCACATTCCTGGCTCCTGACCTCCAGCCCCACAGCAGCATCCCTGGGGTGGGGAAAGCTCCAACAAATTCATCCTGTGTCCCCAGGGCACTGCGTGAGTCACACGCATGCACACACATGCACACGCTCACTGCATAGAACACCTGTGCACACACATGCAGTGAGGCACATACATACACATGCAGTGCACACTACAAGTTCATGCACACACACGCATGCACATTGTGCTATACACACATGGTGAATGGAGCACACGCATGCAAGCACATTACACACTATATACATGCGCGGTGCATGGGGCACACACATGCACGCAGGTTATGTACTGTACACACACACATGCTGTATGGGGCACACGCATGCACACACACATGCACACACCCTCTGTGTGGGACATGTGTGCGCACACATGCAGCATGGGGTGTACATACAGACGCAGTGCACACTGTACGTGCACACACACGTGTGTAGCGTGTTACGCTATACACACACGGTGCATGAGGCACAGGCATGCACGCACATGACTCGCTGTACACACGCACATGCTGCATGGGGCACACACATGCACGCACACTGCTTGCTGTACACACACACACTGCAGCTGCAGGCCATGAGACAGGCAGGAACCAGACCCATTGTGCCACAGCACAGGCAGG
This sequence comes from Pezoporus flaviventris, assembly GCF_033815535.1. Lineage (NCBI taxonomy): Eukaryota > Metazoa > Chordata > Aves > Psittaciformes > Psittacidae > Pezoporus > Pezoporus flaviventris. Next base: position 3,039,472 of record NW_026892574.1, read on the forward strand.
GAATACTGGGGCAGGCAGGGAGCATCTGGAGCCCAGATGGGACAGGCAGGAGAAGGAGCATGCTGTGGGTGGGCAGCACCCCCAGTCCCCTATCCTTTGCCACCCCACCTCTGCCATGGCTGGGGGCACCCTCCTGCCCGCAGACACTCCACACGTCCACCATGCTCTCCCCAGCCAGCCAGCCCTGGCAGGCAGGCAGGCCCCGAGCTGGGGGGAGATTGATTTCACCTCCTGTGACGCTGTTTCCCACAGCCTGCCCCAATGGCTTCCACCCTGTGTGCCCAGCATGTACTGGCCTCACCATCATGGCTGAGTGGCGCTGAGCAGGCTGTGGGTGTCCCTCCATGGGGCTGGGGAGCACTGCTGTAGCCGTGGCACAGAGAGGGTTCTCCCAGTGACACCGGTGGGCATGGATCTGGCTGTGCCCCCTTGGTGTGGGCTCCCCATAGCCCACCCCGGGATGCCAAGCAGGAGGTCCCCAGGGCTGTGTGAGGGGGTCCCTGGCACAGCTGGTGTGCCGGGGTGCAGGGCACAGCCCCCCACCATCCCTGTGCCCAGGATGGGAAGAGATCCTGGGGACATCCATGGGACATTGCCAGCCCCCTATGGGGTCAGGGAGATCTGCGGATGCTTGACATCCTGGCTGGGAACGGCACCAGGTGGCTGGAGCCCTGCCTGGCCCTGCTGGGAAGCTGGCGTGATTTCTTGCTACTGACCTGCAGAACCCCATTCTGCTCCTGCCTCAGATGGGGGGGTCTCTGTGGGGTCCCTGACCCCAGTCCCAGCAGCTGGTGCCTGCATGGATGGGGCCTCAGTGAAGGGACAAACTCTGCAGGGTGGGGGTCCAGCGTACCGTGGAGTGGAATCTGATGGCTGGGGGTGGCATCCAAAGGGGGTGACACCTTCAAAGGGGTCATCTGGGGCAGATGGCACCCCATGCATGTGACATCCAATGAATGGGGATGGCATCTGATGGCTGTTGATGTCGCCCAAAGAGGGTGACACCTCTAAAGGTGGTAGCATCTCCAAAGGAGGTAGCGTCTGGGGCAGATAGTGTCCCACGGAGCTGGCATCTGATGGCTGGTGGTGGCATCTAAAGAGAATGGCACCTCCGAAGAGAGTGGCGTCTCCAAAGGGAGAGGCAGCCAGTGCAGATGTCTTCCCATGGAGGTGGCATCTGATGGCTGAGTGGCTTCCAAAGGGAGTGGCACCTCCAAAGGGGTGGCACCTCCAAAGGGGTTGCGTTCAGGGCAGATAGTGTCCCAAGGGTTTAGAGTACTCTCTCGCTGCTGCCGTGGCCCCTGCTGCGTGGTCCTTGGCACAGGCCCACATCATCTGCAGCACTTCTGCCTTCCATCTGGCTGCCTCATTGCACTTGTGAATATTCATGACCCTCATTATCCTCTTTCACTCGTTGCTCCCACACTCGGGCTAAAAATAACTTCCAAGGGGGGATGGGGTGTGCGGGGCTGGGGGAGGCTCATCCCCTCCCCAGGAGATGGTTCCTTGGGGTCCCAGCTCCCCATCCGAGCAGCCTGTCTGGGACATGAGGTCACAGGGCAGGAGAGAGGCAATGCTGGAGCTTTTGGGAGCTGTGGGCTCCTGGATGGGGAGCCAGGAAGCACCCCCTTCCAGACCCATCTCGGTGGGAAGCTCCACTCCCTGCTGTGGGGAGCTGCATCTCCTGACCCTAGATCCTGTTGTCCCCTCCTCTGGCCATTCTTGGTTGTCCAACCGGCCATGACCATCTCCATTGTCCCATGTTCTGCACAGAGGTGGCAGCATCATGGCACTCATGGAAGGGGAGATGAGCACCATGGCCTGGAAGGTGGCATCTCCTCTCGCAAGACGTCCTCTGGCCAGGACCAAGCTTGAACTTGGGCACGGACGCACCAGAGAAGGTTGGGGGTCCCTGGGGTGCTGACACCTTTGCCCCCACAGAGCTGAAGGCGACGGGCACAGCGCACTTCTTCAACTTCCTCCTCAACTCCAGCGACTACCGCATTCTGCTGAAGGACGAGGACCACGACCGCATGTACGTGGGCAGCAAGGACTATGTCCTCTCACTGGACCTGCACGACATCAACCGCGAACCCCTCATTGTAAGCTGCCATAGCAGGGCTGGGGGAAGGTGGAAGGGGGACAACCAGGGGCTGTTTCACATGCCAGGGCAAGAGTTCGATGGGCATCGTTGGTGCTGGTGGGGAAGAGGTGGAGCAAGGCAGGAGCTCTGATCTTCCCTGGGCTGGTGTCCCTGCAGATCCACTGGCCTGCTTCCCAGCAGAGGATTGAGGAGTGCATCCTGTCGGGCAAGAACAGCAACGTGAGTGGCCATCACCAGCACCCTTTTTGTAGCAGTGGGAGGCCTGGTGCCAGCACTGCAGGGGGATTCATGTCCTACCCTGGAAAAGCCATCTCCTGAGTGCCCTTGCTGCTTCCTCCTGTCAGTCAGGGTTGAGTCCTCCTGTTTGCCAGGTCATGGCCCATGCCAACCCCAACCCACGCTGTCCCATGGCACATGCCATCCCATGACCCATGCCATCCCATGACCACAATAACCCATGGCCCCACCCCAACCCATGGCCCCTCACTGGGATTGTCACTTCCTCCTTTGCTTCCCAGGGAGAGTGTGGCAACTTCATCCGCCTGATCCAGCCCTGGAACCGGACCCACCTCTATGTGTGCGGCACCGGCGCCTACAACCCCATCTGTGCCTTCGTCAACCGTGGGCGCAAAGCCCAGGTGAGGGGAGGGAGGGATGAGGGGTCTGAGCTGGTGCCTGTCCCAGCAGTGCTGGCTCAGCTGGGTGCAGGAGGGTGGCATGGCTGGTGTTGGGAGGGTCGGGGGGCAGAGGGCTGGGGGCAATGGCAGGCTGGAGGGTGACCATGGCTAACGGTGCTGTGCTGCCGAGCGGGCCCAAGCCATATCTGCAGACCGAGGACTTCTCTCCATGCTGGAACTGGGCTGCCCTGGCTGGACTCCGATGCTGGCTTCCATGTAATGTGCCCTCCCACCTTGCTGGCTGCAGCCACTGCTGGGGACAGGGGCTTGTGTCCCCTTGGCTTCCCACCTGCCGCCGGGCTGCTGAGCCCCTCATCGTATATGTGGAGGATGCTCAGCACCGCACCAGCGCTGGCACTGCACAGGGAGAACCGTGGCAGTGGCAGTGGCAGTGGCAGAGCATGAGACCATGGCGGGGATGTCCCTGGATGGATGTCACCAGGCCCTGAGGACCACAGCGTGCAGCAGAAGGTGGCATTGAAGCCGCATGCAGCCAAGCTGGATGCACAGTGGACAGAGGAGTGCCCTCAGGACAGACCTGGAAGGGATCTGGTCTCTGCAAGTAGCAGCATGGGTGTCCTGAGGGGCCCTGAGCCCTGCAAGGTGTCCATCCCCTCTGTGCTGGGTGGCAGGTCCCAGGCTGTGTCCCCTCCTGTGGTTGGAGTGAGCGGGGTGCCACCAGCCCGAGCCAAGGGAGGATCACGGCGCTGGACATGGAGGACATGGAGGATGGGCATCTGCCCTGATGTCCCCAGGGCATAGGCACAAAGTGATGTGGCTGCTGCTTGGGCCACTGCTGACTGGGACCGGATTGGGACTAGATAAGGACCGGACCGGACCGGGACTGCAGTGGCAGCTTTAGAGGTAGGACCAGGGTGCCGGTGCCGTTGAGGATATCATGGCCTGTCCTCCCCGTCAGAAGCAGCAGCGATGTGGCAGGGACAGGTGGTTCCAGTGACCCCATGGTGCTGGCAGCTTCCCACATGCCACAGCTCATCCCTGAAGTGCTGCTCCTCTGCACAGGGCGCTGCCATCTGTCAGGTGCCATCTTTGTGTGCCCGGGTGTGAGCCCAACCTGGATGGCTGCAGGCAGCCACCTCGCTGCTCTGCCCTGCGCCAGGGCACTCCAGTTCTGTGGGAGAGAGCAGGATCCATCCTGGAGGAGCTCCTGTGGGAGGCAAAGCCCGCCCAGCCCGCAGCATCCAGGGAAACCACCAGCACAGGCCCCCATCACCCAGTTTTAGGGTCCCCTTCACGTGTCCCTGCTCTGGGGCGTCCTCCCCCCACCCGCAGCGCTAACTCTCTGCCCTGCTCCTTTTCCCCAGGGGTTCCCGCCGAGCCAGCCGGGAGGCCGGGAAAGCAGATCCACCGCCAGCCCCCTCAGCCCGAGACCAGCGCAGAGCAAGGTGGGAACCGGCCTGGGAGCCCGCTGCAGCTGTGCCCACCTCTCCCCGGGCAGTGCTGGAGCCGCGGGCTCCTTCTTCCCACCGGCATGCTTCCGACCCCAAGGCCAGGGCCCCGTGCCATGGGCATCCCTGCCATCTCCTTCCCTCTCGGCACAGCATCTTCCAGCCACCGGCCTGGCGTCTGCTCTCCTTCCTTCACTAACTCCTTCCTCCCAGGACACGTACGAATCCCCATGGAGGACACTGTCAGGGATGGTGGCTCTCTTCCCCACTGCTGGCTTTGCCTGGCTCTGGGCTTGCTGTGTCCTTCGGAAGTGGGACCATGTGTTGGCAGAGCCAAAGGGCTCGGGATGTGTTAAGGGGATGATGCCAAGGCGATGTGCAGGAGGTGTTTTGGTAGGGTCTACGTAAAAATCTCTGAGCAGCTGTTTTGCCATGACCTGGAGGGGCTTGTGTCACCACTGGCTTCTGGAGACACCCAGCCCACCCTGACAGTGTCACCCCCTGAGCCATCCTTCTGAACTAACATGGGTCAGTGCATGGGCTGGGGAGCGTGTGGGACCTGGACCCCCCTGCCCATCCCTCTGTCCCCTGCCCCCCCCACTCTGAGGGGGAATAGTATTGGGGCAGAGGCCATGAGCATCTCTCTGGCTGTGGGCAGCTCCTGCTGTCTGGTTCCCCAGTGCCAGCTGAGGAAGCACTTTGCCATTTCAACTCCTTCAGCTCCCCTGGTTCTTCCCTGCCTGCTGGGCCTGTCCCCAGCATCCACAGGGAGAAGCTCCTGGGTGCATTTCCTGGGCCAGGGCTCCCTGGGGGCTGCTGGCCTCTGCTTCCCAGCAGCTCTGATGTGTTTCAAGGCACGTGAGCCAAACAGCAGTGCTGACACTGTGACAGCTCGCGGGCTGCCTGACCGGGAGGGTGAGATGGTGCAACCAGGGCCAGGGCTGTACTGAAGAGCCAGGCTGTCCCTGTGAGGGTTTGCCTAGTTCAGGAGCAGGGCCAGTGCCGGGCAGAGGTGTTGGTGATGGTGATAGACGTGCAGGTGGTGCAGTGCAGCGACAGGGACAGCAGAAACACGGCTGTGTCCATCTCTGTGGCTGGGGTTGATGCGGAAGGAGCTGGCGTGAGCAAACCCTCTGGTGGGAGGCGTTCACGGTGAGCATCCTGGCTCCCCACTCCCTCCTGCCCTTCCTGGAGCTGAGGGCTCTACCAGGGCACTGCTCACCTCTCAATGGATGGTGGCTGACGCCACATCCATCACCCCTGCGTCCAAGCCAGAGTACAGGACCAGCCCAATTTGGTTGCTTGAGGTTCCCCCAGTGCCCATGGGGGTTGATGTGCTGCTGCTTCATCCCAGATCTGGGGGTTCATATGCTGGGGGTGTGGGGTAACTGCCCCCCAACCAGCACCAGCAGAAGACTGGCACTAGTAGAGGATTTTGCATGCATCTTCAGAGGCAATGTGGGTGTTTCCCCTGCCTGGGGACATGAGACAGAGGATGGCTGCAGGGAAGGCAGAGGCAACAGTAGGGAGATGGCCTCTAACGACATGGGGCGAGTTCACTGGAGTGGGTGCAGGATCTGACCATGATGCCACCCCAGTGGCACCCACTGGAAAACGGATCCTGACAAGAGAAGCGCATCAGGTCCAGCAGCTGAGCTGTGCCACTGGCCAAACCCTGCCTACCAAAGCAGCTGGAGCTGAGTAACCTGGAGCCAGCCAAGCAGTGATGTGTAGCGTGACCAGCCAGAGAGAAGAGACAGCTGAGGGAGATGTTTGCCCAGAAGTGGACCTGGGGAATGGATGTCTTGTTTCAGCCTGGCGGCTCAGCCAAGTCTCCAAGTGGTGGAGGGCATGGAGAAGCACCCAGCAACGTTGGAGGTGTAGCTCATGGGAGCTTCAGCTTCTCAGAGACCTGCAGACTCTTGGTGTGGTCCATCTGCACCCGTCCTTGCTGCTGAGCTCCATCATGGAGGAGGCTGCCTCTCCTGATGGGCTTTGGAAAGTGCCACAGCGATGGAGGGGTCACAGTCTCACCAGCTCCTCTGTTTGCTTCCTTCTCCAGGATTATATCTTCTACCTGGAGCCAGACAAGCTGGAGTCAGGCAAGGGGAAGTGTTCCTATGACCCCAAAGTCGACACCGTCTCTGCGTTAATAAGTAAGTCTTGTAGCTCCTTGGTGCTACGAGGTGCTGGTGCTGCCTGTGTTAGGCAGAGGGAACATGTAGGTGATATGGGACAGCTGCTCCCACTGTCTTCCTGCATTGTCCAAATATCCCTCAGTGGCCCCTGCCACCACTGTCTGCTACAGCTGTGGATGGCCAGGCACCTGAGATGCCCAGTTCTTGGGCACTTGGCCCAGTGGAGCTGGGGTCCTGGTTACAGACCAGTGCCCACCTCCTGAGCTCTCTGGGACAGCCACTGGCAGTGGTTCTTGGTTGCCTGGTGACTACCAGCCAGGGCTGGGGCTTGATGGAGCCAGGGGCAGTGGGAGAAGATGGCTGGATGGGACTGGGTGGGGGTCCCTGGCTCTGCTCTCTGCAGATGAAGAGCTCTATGCTGGCGTCTACATTGACTTCATGGGCACGGACGCAGCCATCTTCCGCACCATGGGCAAGCAGACAGCCATGAGGACAGACCAGTACAATTCACGCTGGCTCAATGGTGAGTTGGTGTGTCACTGGCCCAGGTTCTCTGGGAGCCCAATGGCTTCAGCCCTAGAGATGAGACCCATTGTGTCACGCTGCATCCTTCTACCAGGACAGAGACGGTAGCCAGCATGGGCAGGTGAATGGGTGGTGGTGTAGGGCAGATGGGTGTGTGAATGGGCGGACAGATGATGGATGGACGGACGGATGGATGGAAGGGTGGAAATATGGGCAGAAGAGCAGAGAGATAGCTGTGTGGGACAGTGATGGATGTGTCAGGAGCTTTGCTGGGCAACAGGAGCAGCCAGCTGGTGAGAGATGGGGCTGGCTCTGCCAGAGTCCATGAAGAGGTTTGTGCAGGGCTGAGATGTCAACCATGTCGCCTGCAGTCGGTGACCCCGAGCGTCCATCCTGCCCTCCTCAGAACACCCCTGCCTGTGGGACAGCAGCTGAGTAAACAGAGCAGAGCAGATGGGATGATCCTGCCGGGCCGGGGAGCCGGCGGGGGCTGTAACCCGAAGAGGGGGAGCTGTCAGCACGGGCTGGGCACTGGCTGATGGATGGCAAGGAGAAGCTTCCTGAGAAACTTCCAGGCTGCGTGGTTCCTCCCCGGAGCGGGGAAGACCAGTTCTCACCACCCTGCTCATAGAGCTGCAGGAACTTTCCACCCCATGGACCTCAGGGATGCTCTGAGCCCCTTCTGGAGCATCAGTGTCCTCCAGAGAGACTTGGTTCCTCAGCCCACCTCTAGTCTAGATCCATCTCTCACCCTGTGACCACAGCAGTGCTCTTCTATAAGTGGGATGATGCTGGAGGAGAGGGGGCTCAGCATGGGTTGGGCGGTGCTGCTGGGCTGTCAGTGCCATGCTGTGCCATGTCATTCCAGACCCAGCCTTTGTCCGAGCTCAGCTGATCCCTGACAGCAGCGAGAGGAATGACGACAAGCTCTACTTTTTCTTCCGAGAGAAGTCAGCCGATGCCCCGCTGAGCCCTGGGGTCTATTCCCGCATTGGACGCATCTGCCTGGTATGTGGAGTGGTGGGTGGACTGGGGAGCGGGCAGGGGAGGCAGAGCTGAGCACAGGGGTCCCTCTGTTCCAGAACGATGATGGGGGCCACTGCTGCCTTGTGAACAAGTGGAGCACCTTCCTGAAGGCCCGGCTCGTCTGCTCCGTGCCAGGACCCGATGGGATCGAAACACATTTCGATGAGCTCCGTGAGTGAGCGAGGATGGGGTTGGGGGCCTTCTGCAGCCCTGTGGACTTTGGGGACACCCTTGATGACCCACATTTCTTAGTCTCCCATGGGGAGCTGCTCTCCTCCCTGCCCTGGTGTCTCTTGGTGCAAGGGGGTTCCTGCCCACCTTCCCCATGGTGACACAACCATCTTTCTGTCCCAAGAGGACGTCTTCATCCAGCAGACACAGGACACCAAGAACCCTGTTATCTATGCTGTGTTTTCCGCTTCGGGGTGAGTGCTGACCCTCTTGGCACAGAGCAGTGGATGAGGGGTCCCAGCTAGGGGGGATGCCCCGGTGATGCTGCGATGGCGGCAGCACCAAGCTGGAGGGTGACAGCAGGCCCTTCCTCCCAGGTCAGTCTTCAAGGGCTCTGCCGTGTGTGTCTACTCCATGGCTGACATCCGCATGGTCTTCAATGGGCCATTTGCACACAAGGAAGGACCCAACTACCAGTGGATGCCCTACACAGGCAAAATGCCCTACCCCCGGCCAGGCACCGTGAGTACCCCTAGGCACTCATGGGGAGGTGACTCTCAAACCAACACTAGGGTACCGGGTCACCAAGTGCTGGTGATGTTTGTGCCGCAGTGCCCTGGGGGAACCTTCACCCCATCCATGAAGTCAACCAAGGACTACCCTGATGAAGTGATCAACTTCATGCGTGCGCACCCGCTGATGTACCACGCTGTGTACCCCACACACCGGCAGCCGCTGGTGGTGCGCACCAATGTCAACTACCGCTTCACCACCGTGGCCGTCGACCAGGTGGACGCGGCAGACGGGCGCTATGAGGTGCTTTTCCTGGGCACAGGTACCCACGCCGCGCACCGCGGGGAACGCAGCATGCTCCGCCGCGGCCCCGGAGGGCACGGCCACCACCGGGACTGGCCAGAGCATGGTGCCCTCCGCCATGCGGGAGCAGGGTCAGGGGCTCCAACCCCCACCCTGAGATCCATGCCCTTCCTCAAGGCTCCAGCCTGGTTCTTCCCCTGCCCCGGTGCCCAGTTCCCACCCCCAGAGCCAGCAGTCCAGCATGGTATCTCCTATCCTAGGGATGCCACCATCCAGCCTGGTCCTCCCCCTACCCCAGAGACCATCCTACGTGCTTCCTCTTGTCCATACTAAGCCGACCATCATCTGGCCTTGTGTCTCCTCTTGCCTGATTGCCAATCCTAGAAGCACCAGCATCCAGCCCTGTCCTCCCCCAGTTCCAGTGCCCATACTGGGGACACCATCATCCAGCACAGTGCTTCCCCTCCTCTAAGATGCACCCCAGAGTTCCTGTGATCTATCCTCATCCTTTCCTGCCCTGCTGTCTATCCCTAGCTACTGTCCCCACCTTGCCCTGGATAGTGACAGTCCCTGGCCACAGGCAGTGACCTGAGCTACACACCAGGCACAGCTGCCCACTATGGCAGGAGAGAGATGGGGATGATTTGGGGGGGATCATTCTTCCCCCCAGCCCCAGCAGGGACCCCCCTCCCACTTGGGGAGGACACAGGTGTCCAAGGGTGGCACTGAGCTCCTGGGCATCATGGTGTCTTGCAGATAGGGGCACCGTGCAGAAGGTCATCGTGCTCCCTCGTGATGACATGGAGACAGAGGAGCTCATGCTGGAGGAAATTGAGGTGTTCAAGGTGAGGGCTGGCTTGTCCTCCACCCTCTGCCAAATGTCCTGAACCCTTCCAACCACCCCCTTGGGACATCAGCCAGTCCCTTGGGGCTGCTTACCCCTGCCTGCCCCAGCTGCCTGCAGGGGGTCTGGGGTACTTGCCGTCGGGCTGCAACATGGGCCAGGCAGTCCCCCCTCCATCTCCTTCATTTCTGCTCCCATCTAGATGCCAGCACCCATCAAGACAATGACCATCTCCTCCAAGAGGGTGAGTCAGAGCATGTGGCAGGGGCCCGGGCAGATCCCATCACAGATGTGGCTGTAGCACTGCCCAGTGTCACTGCAGCAGCCGGGTGGCTCTGGTGTCTCAGCCAGTCCCAGTACAGGCAGGCTGCAGCTTATTCTGGGTTGTCCTTGTGGGGTAGGGATGAGACAGCACCTCACCTGTCCTCTCTGTCCCCCAACAGCAACAACTGTATGTGTCCTCGGCCGTAGGTGTGACTCACCTGGCCCTGCACCGCTGCGATGTGTATGGGGAAGCCTGTGCGGACTGCTGCCTGGCCCGGGACCCTTACTGCGCCTGGGACGGCAGCGCCTGCACCCGGTACTCCGCCTCCTCCAAGAGGTACAGGGGGACAGGGGAGTGGCAGTAGGGTCCCCCTGGCCCAGACTCTCCTGCTCACCTCCCACCTCCCCACAGGCGCAGCCGGAGGCAGGACGTGCGGCACGGCAACCCCATCCGCCAGTGCCGAGGCTACAACTCCAATGGTGAGGGGCTGGGGGCAGCCTGCAGCGTGGGCCTAGAAGGGTGCACGCTGAGGGCATGGGAAGGACAAGGTGGCAGTGGCTGGAGGGGACATGGGTGGCCTGAGGGGGACGTCTATCCATGGGTGGATGGATGCCCTGGTGGGTTGATGTCTGTGAGGGTGGATATATAGGTAAAGGGAGAAGGGAGGGAGGGAGACACTGGGGAGGAGGGTTAGGGTTAGGGTTAGGGTTAGGGTGTGGATGGATGGATAGATTTGGTATGGATGGAACATGGATGGATAGGTGGATATTTTGGGGAGGAGAATGAGCAGATTTGAATGGGTGGGTGGACGGATGGACGGGTGGACGGATGGACGGATGGACGGATGGACGGATGGACGGATGGATGGACGGATGGATGGATGGATGGATGGATGGATGGATGGATGGATGGATGGATGGATGGGCAGTTGAATGTACACCCTTGTGGAAGCATGGCTGCACTCAAGGAGGAGCACATTTGCTGGGTGGCTGGGGACCAGACAGATCTGTGGCTGGCAGTGGACCCGAGCTCCTTGTAGTCATTGGTCAGGAGGAGGGTGGAAGGGCAGGGGTGCAGAGGCAGGTAACCCGCTGCCCATGGTACACCCTGCAGCTAACAAGAACGCAGTGGAGGCTGTGCAGTATGGGGTGGAGGGCAGCACCGCTTTCCTGGAGTGCCAGCCCCGCTCTCCACAGGCCAGCATCAAGTGGCTGCTGCAGAAGGACAACAGCGACCGGCGGAAAGAGGTAGGGCAGGGCACAGTGTCGGGGGGTGCCGGGGAGTGCGGGGCTCCATCCGCCTGAGACATGCCTCCTGTCCCCCCCACAGCTGCGGGTGGAGGGCCGGGTGCTGCGCACAGAGCAGGGCTTGCTGCTGCGTGCCCTCCAGCTCACCGACAGCGGCCTCTACTCCTGCACCGCCACCGAGAACAACTTCAAGCACACGGTGACCAAGGTGCAGCTCCGCGTGCTCAGCAGCCGCGCCGTCCATGCCGTGCTGGTGCAGGCAGAGACCCCCCCTGGCCTGCCGGGGGCCCCCACTCCCGGCTACCAGGACCTGCTGCAGCTTCTCACCCAGCCCGAAATGGGACTCCTGGACCAGTACTGCCAGGGCTACTGGCGGCACACGGCCGCCAGCCCACCACAACCACTGGCTGGCCTCAAAGCCAAGGAGCAGCAGGACCAGAAGAAGCCTCGAAACCGCCGGAATCACCAGCCAGAGACCTACGGGCATACATGAAACCATCATCAGGGACTTTGCTAGCACAAGTGGTCTATTTTTCCCCCCTTTTAATATTAAAAATATCTATAAATAAATATATATATATATATATACATCCATGCACACACACACGCAGACACATGCGCTCCCCACTCCCATGGGAGGGGGTATTTATTTGTAGGTTGTATATAGTCACTGGGGTGATGTGACCCCCCTCTCAGCCCCAAGGAGGAGCAGGGACCCCCGGCTGGCAGCAGCCACCATCACTGTCTTCCTTCCTGCCCCAGGATCCTGGTGTGCTGAGACCACTCGGCACTGTAGCCGCTGTCATCCCACAGGTGAGGAATGGCCCATGTAGGGGTTGGAGGTGCTGCTGTGGGAGCAGGTGATGCTCTGCGGAAGGAGCGACAAACCCCATCTGGGGGGGAGGCAGGGGGGAGGGAGCATTGGACAAGGTCTGCCTGTGCAAGCTGGGCATGACCCTTGAAGCTTCGTGCCTCAGTTTCCCTACCTGGTTATTGAGGAGCAAGTGCTTTCCGTGGGGGAGCTGCAGCCCACCAGGCAAGCCTAGGAGAAGGGGTCTGTGGGGCAGGGTGTGTGGCCTAGTCCCCCTCCTTGCAGGCTTAGTGGGGCACTTTAGGCAGAATCCAGGAGTCCATGCCACAGTGGGGGCTCAGCCAGGGTCTTTGTGTGGGGAAGGGAAGGAGAAGGGCCTGCACCAGGGTAGGACCTCGAGCAGATATGGGCACTTTGGCACCAGTGCCCACAGATGTTTGGGGCACCCATCCATCAGCCTGCCCCTCGGGGCACCCAGGCGCGGGGGGGGGTGGGGGTGGGGGTGTAAATAGCTGTACATGGGAAACACAGGGGTGGCCAGGGCTGAGCAAGTGTCCCCCAAATAAACACTGGCTTTGGGACAGACGTGGGGCCTCGTGTGCTCTGTCGGGATGCTGCTGCTGCCCCCATCCTGTTATTCCTTAACGCTGCTGCTGAGCCCTGCCGGGAGGGCAGAGCACTGGGCTGGGGCCGGGCAGGAGAGAGGGTAGCACTGGGACCATTGGGAAGCTGGAATCACTGGGTGCTGGGGGGCACTGGGAGGTGGCAGTACTGGGTGGTACTACCTGGGTGTCAGGGGTACGCTGGGCCAGTGCTGGGTGCTACTGAAGGCACTGGGGGCACTCACAGTCAGCGCTGCGAGCACTGGGGAAGTACTGGAGCACTAGGATTTGATACTGGGAGCCGCTACTTGGGGGTAGTAGGGGCATGGGACAGTGGGACACTCTACAGGGAGCACTGGGAGTGGTACTGGGTGATACTGGGCTGTACTGGGAACGTTTTGGTTGGTACAGGGGGCAATGGGGGTGGTGCTAGGCTCCTCTGAGCTATAGTGGAGGTAGTACTGGGACACTGGAGGTTGGTATTGGGAGCACGAGGAGAAGTCCTGAGGCATTAGGATTTGGTACTTGGAGTCAGTACTTGGTGTTACCGGGAGCATGGAGTGGGAGACTGGTAATGAGCTCTAGGGTGCAGAGCTCTACTTGGGGCAGCACCGGGCACGCTGCGGGGTGCAGGGCGGTGCGGCGGGCGCTGCCCTGGGTCCTTTCTCCCTCTGGCGGCCAATTGTGGTGTTGCAGCTGCAATGGGGGGACCGGGGACGGGGCGGGTGTCTGCGCAAGGCGGCGCTGGGCTGTACTGGCGACATTGGGGGAGTCCTGCCAGGATCTGGGGACACTGGGAGGTTACTGGGGTGTCCCTGGAGACTCTGAGTCTTAATGGGGTGCCCACAGTGGCAATGGTGGGCGCTGGGGACATGGGAGGGAGGAACTGGTGTCATAAAGACACCGGGACGGGGCACTGGCAACACTAGGGTGGTCACCTTGGTTGGTGCGGGAGCAAGCGGGTGGCACTGGGCTGCCTCTGGGGCAGGCTTTAGGGGGTGTGTGTATGTCCTGAGGACACTGAAGGGCACGACTGGGATTGCTTGGGGACACTGGGATGAGTGTGATTTCTCCTTGAGATACTGAGCAGTGTTACTCAGGAGGAACTCGGAGACCATGGGGAGGGTGTTCAGGCATCCCTGAGGATACTGTACCTGGGAACGCTCAGAGGATGACACTGTGCTGGCCTGGTGGCTCTGGAAGTGTATTGGTGGGTGGCTGGGGACACTGAGTGCACACAGGAGGGCTGGGGACATTGGTGGAGTGTCTTGTAAGGAGCTCTGGGGACACAGGGTGGGGTGACCGGGGCTGACATCCAATCACTGGTGGGTGCCCCTGGGGACACTGTGATGGGTTACTATGGGGAGCTGTGGGCACTGGCCCAGCACTAGGGTTGACCAGTGTGAGCCGGGTCAATGGGAACCTTTCCACTCACTGCCAGTCCCCATCAGACCCACCTCAGCTCCAACCCCACAGCAGAAATGGAGCTGGGTGGGGGTCCCACATCCCCAGGGATGTCTGGGGGATCACTGCCCTAGCCGCAGGGTTGGGGCAAAGAGGGGGCTGGCTGCCTTGCGCCCCTGCAGGCAGAAGTGCTGACACCAGGAACCTGGGATTGCTGAGCTCAGCCTACTGCAGATTGAAGGGGCTTTATCTGGAGAGGGCGCGGGGGGGGCATCTGGCTTAAGCCCGGGTGCTGAGAGCAGCACCAGCCGGGTGGCCCCTGGGGACCTTGGCCCCGTCCTTGGCCCACATTGGTGGCTGGTGGCAGCAGGCACAGGGAGGCTGGTGCTGGAGGCGGCGCGGGGCTGGAGCTCGCTGCCCATCCTGGTACTGACCTCCAAGGATCGGGTGAGCCACAGGGCCGTGGGGCCGAGGATGGGCGCCGGGGCCAGCGCTGAGGAGAAGCACTCCCGGGAACTGGAGAAGAAGCTCAAGGAGGATGCTGAGAAGGATGCCAGGACCGTAAAGCTGCTGCTGCTGGGTATGGAGGGGGACAGCACCCTGGGGGAGATACCCATCCTTTGTGCACCTTACCCTCACAGCCTTCCCTATGGTCCTCTGACACCTCCTGGCACCCCTCAACCCAACCAGGCCTCCCCAACAGCCCCCCTAAACCAAATAGCCCAACCAACTGTCCTCTGGCACCTTCTGACACCCCTAAACCCAACTAGCCCATCCCAACAGCAGCCCTAAACCCAACAGCCTATCTAATGTTTCCCTGACTCCCCCAGCACCCTTAAATCTAACCAGCCTACCCCAACAGCACCCTCACCACCCAGGCAGTCCTAAACCCACCTCAACAGCCCACCCAGTGTTTCCCCTGATGCTCCAGCACCCTTAAATCCAACCAGCCCACCTTAATATTCTCCTGTTTTCCTGACACCCCCAGCACCCCTAAACCCAACCAGTTCACCCTAACAGCCCCTTAATGTTTCCTCACTCCCACGGAACCTGTAAGCCCAACCAGCCCACCCCACCAGCTCCCCATTCCCGGGCTCCCCATAACCAGCTCATCTCAGCAGCTCTCTCAACAGTACACACACACACACACACACCCTGCCAGGCTCCCCAAACCCAACAACCCATCTCATCAGCCCAACCTGTGATCCCTCCTCTTCTAGGCATCTCCCAAACCCAACCAGCCCACTCAGTATTCCCCCACTCCCAGGTCCCTCAAAGCCCAACCAACCCATCTCAAGAGACTTCACCACCCCCACCCCCCAGCCCCCCCGAGCACCAATACCACCCCCCAGCTCCCCCCCTCCTCCTAGGCACCCTCATGCAGCCCACACCAGCACTCTGTGTATGTCCCTGCAGCCCCACAGTACTGTGAGTCCCTCCCAGTCCCTCCCAGTTGCCCCAGTGGTGCCTGAGGACGGGGTACCCTGGACATGGTGGTGCCATCAGGACCATCACTGGCCTTCCAGCCCAGGGCTCATCTCCCTGTGCAGCCACAGGCCTAGGGCATGGGGTGATGGGTGGTGGGGTTATGATGCCACCGTGTCCCCATATCCTCCGTTGGGTCCCCAAGCACGTCCCGGCTGAGCTGTTGCAGATCCCATTAACCACAGCAGCTCAGCCCAACCTTAATGCCCGCTGGCACCAGGCTGTAATGCCCCTGCCTGAGCCATGGACCTGGCATTGCCACCAGTGTCCTCAGTCCTGCCCAGCATCAGAAGCCCCAGCACAGGGGTGTCTGTGCAACCAGGACTGCCATGACCTGTGTTTTGTCCCCTCAGGTGCAGGTGAGTCAGGGAAGAGCACCATTGTCAAGCAGATGAAGTAAGTGCCAAGGGGTGACACTTGGTGCTCACCATGCCCAGCTCTTCCCCATGCCACAGCCACGGGGTGTACCCACTCCTTAGTGCCTGGCTCAGACCCATGGCACCAGCCCCATGCTGTACCCATGGGTGCCCAGCTCAGCCCCATGTTTTCCTCCCTGACCAGGATTATCCACCAGGATGGTTACTCACTGGAGGAATGCCTGGAGTTCATCGCCATCATCTACAGCAACACACTGCAATCCATGCTGGCCATCGTGCGGGCCATGTCCACCCTCAACATCCAGTATGGGGACACAGCTCGCCAGGTGAGGAGCACCCCAGGCTGGGCAGGAGGGTCCTCCTGGTCCCCCAGCCCACTGAGGCCCTGTCTCTGGTAGGATGATGCCCGCAAGCTGCTGCACCTCTCAGACACCATTGAGGAGGGCACCATGCCCAAGGAGATGTCAGACATCATTGGGCGGCTCTGGAAGGACGCAGGCATCCAAGCCTGCTTCGACCGTGCCTCCGAGTACCAGCTCAATGACTCGGCTGGCTAGTACGTGGGGTGGAGGAATGTGGGGAGGGGTCTGGGGGTACTGACCCATGTCTCATGCCCACCGTGTGCCCGGTCAGCTACCTGTCAGACCTGGAGCGCCTGGTGACCCCTGGCTATGTCCCCACGGAGCAGGATGTGCTGCGCTCCCGTGTCAAGACCACCGGCATCATCGAGACCCAGTTCTCCTTCAAAGACCTCAACTTCAGGTGGGACCAAGCCCCCAGCGAGGGCTGGTGTCAGGTGGTGTCGGGGAGGGGGTGTGTGCTGACCCCATCCTTGTCCTGCCCAGGATGTTTGATGTGGGGGGCCAGCGCTCGGAGCGTAAGAAGTGGATCCACTGCTTCGAGGGGGTGACCTGCATCATCTTCATTGCGGCCCTCAGCGCCTACGACATGGTCCTGGTGGAGGATGACGAAGTGGTGAGGATGGCTCACCGTCCCACACCCCCCTCTGCTTTGTCCCTGTCATGACATGGGAGTCACCATGGGGCTGTGTCCCTCCACAGAACCGCATGCACGAGAGCCTTCACCTCTTCAATAGCATCTGCAACCACCGCTACTTTGCCACCACCTCCATCGTCCTGTTCCTCAACAAGAAGGACGTCTTCCTGGAGAAGATCAAGAAGGCCCACCTCAGCATCTGCTTCCCCGACTATGACGGTGAGCGTGCCAGCGGCTGCTGCATCGGGTGCAAGTGGGTGGTTGGTGAAGGCTTGGGTGCCAGCACCCTTCAGCAGACACCCACCAGGTGTCCTCAGCACCCCACGCAGTGGTGCTGCACTACCCTTGCTCATGAACCAAGCACAGTTTGGTCGGCCGGGGGGAGTGCTCGGTGACACTCCATGGGGAGGGGACTCAGCTCACTGCTGCGCCATCAGGTCCCAACACCTACGAGGACGCGGGCAACTACATCAAGCTGCAGTTCCTGGAGCTGAACATGCGGCGGGATGTGAAGGAAATCTATTCCCACATGACCTGCGCCACTGATACTGAGAACGTCAAGTTCGTCTTCGATGCCGTCACCGACATCATCATCAAGGAGAACCTCAAGGACTGCGGGCTCTTCTGAGCCCCAGGTCCAGTGCTCCCTCCCCAGCCCCGGCCTCCCCATTCCCCTGGGGGTCCAGCCCCACTGCTGCCCCCACCCCACCTCCACTTGCCCCAAACCCCTGGGATTTGACTGGCTCAGCCCCAGAGACACCCCGGGGGGGGAGGGGGGGCACAGCCCCACTTCCCCTCCTTGTCTGTCCTCCCACCAGCCACCGTCACAGGGCACTCAGTGGTGCTGGGTGCTGTGGGTCCCTGGGTACCCCATGGAGCTGGGGGGTACTGGGGATCCCTTAGGCACTGGGGATCCATTAGGTATCTCTTGGAGTTGCGGACTACTGGGGGTCCCTTGGGTGATGAGGGTCCCTGAGTGCCCCTTGGAGCCAGTGCCCCCAGGGGTGTTGGGGGTCCTTTGGGGTCCCTTGGGGTGCTATTGGGGGTCCCTGATACCCCTTGGAGCTAAAGGGAGCTCAGAGATCCTTTGGGTGCCGGACGTCCCCGGGTACCCTTTGCAGCTGGGAGGTACTGGGGGGGGGGTCTCTCAGGTGCTGCAGGGTGCTGGCAGTTCCTGGGTGCCCCCTGGAGCCGAGGGTCTCCAGAAACCCCTTGATTCTGGGGGCTACTCTTTGTTCATGGGTGCCCCATGGACCTCGGTGTCCCTATGGAATCCTGGGTGCAACGGGTGCTAGATCCCCCTTGAGGTCACAGGTACTGGAGCTCCCGGAATGCCACCATCCCCCTGCTGCAGGGGCAAGGGGTGGTCACGGTCCCCCATCAGCTCAGACCCCCGGCAATGTCCCAGCTCTCTCTCAAGGGTCCCACTGCTGCCCTCACCTCCCACACCCAGGGGATGCTGCTGAGCCCCGGCGTAATGCCAGCCCGCCCCATGCCCCTCTTCCAGTCCGGGCCCCCCCAGCCCCCACCCTATGATCGGTCACAGGTAGGGGGGTACCACTACATACATTGTTGTTTTTTTTTTTTTTTCCTTTCTACATTTTATTATTTCAAACCATGTGAACAATTCGGTAAAACACCCTGTGGGAAAAGCAAGGCCGCAGGCACCGGCTGAGGGGGCCCCCGGGCTGGGGGGGAGGCAGCACGGGCCACTGTACAGCAGGCTCTCCTCACCCTATGCAACAGCTAGCCCTACGAAACTAGGCTTAGAAAGAAGGGGATGGGGGGATACAGGCAGCGGCAGCACCCCCTGCCCACCCCTTGGGCAGTGTTGATGCGCAGTGAGGTGGGGTGGGGTGCGGGACCCCCCCCAAGGCACACGGTTGGGGGTGGGCTGGCCGTGGAGGATGCTGCCACCACATAGCACTCGACGCTTTTAAATAGTTTGGTAAAAAGGTTTCTTTAAAAAGCAACCTGGCCCCAGCCGCTGTGGTGTGGTTTTTTTTGCATGGGTTTGGGGGGTGGGGGGGTGCCTTTCTTTTCTGGTCTACCCAAAGGAATGTCATCATCGTGTTTTTGGCCGGGTGGGCATCCGTGAGGTGACCCCCGTGTCCCCTCCCCATGCCAGCAACACTTGCAATGTAAACAGAGAGAGCGCCAGGGCTCGGAACACATCAACAGGGGGCACGGAGGGCATGGACAGAGGGGTGGGAGGGTTCAGGGCTTAAAAACCAAGATTAAAACCTCGTTTACCCCGGGAAGGGTGATGCCGGCAAGGAGGAGGAAGGTGGTGGGGGACAAACACAGGCAGCAGGGGGGACACAGGCCCTGCCACTGCGCTGGCACCCAAAAGTCTCTTTGTGGGGTGGGGGCAGAGGGATGAATCCGAAGAGAAGCAGGAGTGGGGGGCGGCATGGTCCTTCCTTCAGCGGCGGGCCCAGGGGTCCTAGAAGAGAGCAAGGGGTGAGTGGATGGGATGAGGGGCACGGGCACCCCCAGCTGGTGATACAGCAGGACAGGATGCTCTGTGGCCACCCCAATTGGCCCTACTGGGACCAGCACGCACCTAGGCAGCACCGGCGCTCAGAAGAGCCCGCAGTCCTTCAGGTTGTTTTTGATGATGACGTCAGTGACGGCATCAAAGACAAACTGCACGTTCTTGGTGTCGGTGGCACAAGTGAAGTGGGTGTAGATCTCCTTGGTGTCCTTCCGCTTGTTCAGGTCCTCAAACTTGCTCTGGATGTAGCTGGCCGCCTCGTCGTACTTGTTGGCCCCTGGGGAGGAGCACACACTGGGATGCCCCACAGTCCCCCAGGGACATCCCCCCTGCCACCAGCACCCAAAGGGTTTGGGCTTGGCTTAGCTCCCCACACCAGCTCAGCCACTGCTCTGATGCTGAACTGATGCTCCCCAGGCACACTGAGCCTCAGCTAAACCCCCCCAAGGGCTGCTTCCCCTTGTGTCATGTGCCCATCTTTCCCCATACCCTGGGTCACCCCAAACACCACTGCACTCCACCACTGCCCCAGCACACCACTTCCCAGACACAGGAAAGCCACCATATCCATCCCCAGCATCGCGTGCTACACAACCCAGGCAAGAGACTGCCTAGTGCTTTTGCACCACCTTGTCTTATTGCCAAGGTGCCCTTTGGGGGAGCACCAAGGGTCCTGGTGGTACCTGTGTACTCAGGGAAGCAGATGGTGAGGGGGCTGTGCATGATCTTCTCCTCAAAGAGGTCTTTCTTGTTGAGGAAGAGGATGATGGATGTGTCCGTGAACCACTTATTGTTGCAGATGCTGTCAAACAGCTTCATGCTCTCGTGCATCCGGTTCTGGCAGGGAAAACAGCAGCCTGAGCAGGGCAGGAAACCCCAAGCAGCTCCCACCCTACTGCTGACCAACCTGCCACCTCCCCACATTCCTGTCAGCCCAGGCAGGGGATGCTGATGGCCCTGCAAGACTTGGGCCACACTGGCCAGAGCACTGGTGACCACCTGAGGAGGGGGTGCTCCCCCTGCCCCACAAGGATGGGATGGCTCACAATACCCACTCCATCTGCCTCGACTCACCATCTCCTCGTCTTCAGCCAGCACCAGGTCATAGGCACTCAGGGCCACGCAGAAAATGATGGCTGTCACCCCCTCAAAGCAGTGGATCCACTTCTTCCGTTCCGAGCGCTGGCCCCCCACATCGAACATCCTGGGGCAGGGAGGTGGTGTGGTGATGGGCAGCACATCCAGCACTGCTCTCACCTGCACCCTGCCTCAGTTTCCCCAGCTTCCTGGAGCAGGAGTGGCACTGGAGCAGGCAGAGAATGGTGTCTCTTCCCCAGGGACTTTGCTGGTGCTGTGGATCTGCTCAGCACCCACTGCCCATCCCAGGGACAGCAGGGTGTCTGGGACCAAATCCCCACTATAAGCCAGAGCAGGATCAGGCCACCTTTCCCAGGGGTGTCATGGCTCCAGTAGATGCTCTTGGAGTTCTACTCTGGAGCAGGTGCTGTGGGATTTTGCTTTAGATCTTGGACCAAGCGGAGCTGCGGTGCTTGGCCAAGAGGCTGCAGGCTCAGCAGGATCACAAGAAGTGCAAGGACTCAGGGGATGATCCCAGTGCACTGCGAGTCTCTCCTGCTGCAGGCGGCAGAGGATGCTCTGCATCCACAGAGAAAAGCCCACCAGCAGCACTATGTCCACTGCCAACTGTCTGGCTGGCAGCAAGGCTTCTTCACTGCTATGCCCCCTGGATACGCCACATTCCCCTGGACCATCCTTCCCACCACCTCCAAAGCACTGCCCTGTCGATGCACAGCCAAGTGCTTCCATCCCACCAGGGTGGCAGAGGGGTCCCCGCTGCCCCCCACAACCAGAGAGGACCCCTGCAGATCTTTCTGCCAGCAGCTCCATTGCCAAGTGACTAAATTCCCCGGAATGTGCACAGTGCCAGCTCTTTGCCTCGGAAACTGGAGCTCTGGCTATTTCCCATGGGTTTTCAGTGGATAGCAACCCAGTATGCCAGCAGGCAGCAGGGTCACTGCCCAACACAGAGACCCCCGGCTCATGCCCAGCGCCCTTCCCACAGCAGAAGCAGCATCAGGCACACAGAGGATTCCTTCCCACTTCCCCCTCCTGCCCGAGGCTGGATCTGGCCCCTGGATGAGCCCTGCAAGGCGTTTTTGAGGCTGCTCCAGCTATTTCAGCAGTTTCCGCTCACTCCGAGGCCACAGCTCTCGCCACGAGCAAACCCAGGGGGAGTCAGTGCAAGCAGGATCCAACCCAGCACAGGGAGGGAGGGATTTCTTGCCTTGGAAAGGAAAAAGGGAAAGGGTCAGACATACTTGAAGTGCAGATCCTTGAAGGTGAAGTGGGTCTCCACGATGCCGGTGGTCTTCACCCTGGTGCGCAGCACATCCTGCTGGGTGGGGATGTAGTCAACACGGGCTATCCGCTCCAGGTCATTCAGGTAGCTGGCGAGGGAGCAGAAAGGCGCTGTGGAAGCTAGACCATGGGTTACAACCCACTCGAATCCCATGGGGCATTCCCACACCAGGCCACCCTTTCCATAGACCCTAGCATCAACCATTCAGAGTGGGCAGCGCTGAGCACAGTGGACCCCATCGGCACCCTGGGGTCACCCCAGAGCCCTGCCAGCTCCTGGGGTGACAGGGGGATGCAGCCAGGGCTGGGGGGCTCCCCCCATTTCCCCGGCTGTTTGCACAGGGGAAATGGTGAGAGGAAAGTATTCAGTGCTATGGCAACCAGCCACAGCGCCGGCGGAAACAATCGATGGCGCCGGGCCATTTATAGTCACAAAACACAAAGGGACGGCATCCTGGGAGGAAGCGGGAGGCAGGAGAGACAGGGAGCAGTGTGGCTGGGGGGCTGTCGTCCATCCTGAGCCCCCCCGGGGTAGCACTGCCTGCCCTGGCCCTGTCAGAGCCCAGTCACCAGCAGTGGGGTTTGGTTCCCAACATTGGGACCACCTGAGGGTTGCTGGGAGAATCAAGGCAAGTTTCAATTTCTCCAGCTCACGTTGATTTAATTGGGTTACTATAAACAGGCTCCTTTAAGCACATTAGGCTTGTGCTAATTAAAGGCATTTGCAGCCCTGTAATCTGGTGAAAGGCAGATTACAGCTCGCAAAGCCACAGGGATCCCTGGCTCCAATGGCAGCACGGCTGTTGGCCAGCTCCCAGGAAACCCTTCAGTGAGCCGGATCAAAGCCAGAGCTGTAGGTGCCCTGGGACCCCACGGTGGGTGCAAGGGCGGGGGGACCGGCATGGGGCTGTGTGGAACAGCTTGAAAACAGCCGGAAACACACACGGCCTCTGGCTGACAAAAAACAGGAAACACTGCAGCAGGGCTGCACAGCGCCGGCGGCACTCGGACCATACACCCACCCAGGGTGCCAGTGAGCGCCCACCGGGCACCCTGAGCTCCAGCTACCTCAAGTGGCTGCAAAGAAGGCAGGGGTACAGACAGGCTGTGTGCTGGGCACGGCACAGGGCTCCTCAAACCCTGGGTGCCCTGTGCCAGTGGCACCACAGGCACAGCACCATCCCCACAGGGATTGACAGGGCATCGATTACTGCACCAGCATCTCTGGGGGGCTGGAGGGGCTTTTAAGTCATGCTTGCGCAACCCCTGCAATGTGCCAAACACACCATACATGCATTTATAGTGATACTCAGCTTGCAGGCACCTTGCAGATGTATCTACTCAGACTGTGCCTACAAGCTGCCAGGCAGCTGCCAGGTCCCTCCTGCCTCCAAACCAGCACCCATGCCACTGCCGGCTGTGGGACGATGACACTGAGCAGGACAGGGACCAGGGAGGGCGGGTGGGGGTCAGGCAGCAGCAAAAGAAAACCGTGGATGCTGGAGCAAAGAGCTGGTGGGAGCTTCTCTGGGGTCATTGCTTGCCAGGACCTTTCCTCTGCCTCTTACCCCCAGTGACCTCAATGCAGAAGAGGGACCCAACAGTGCCAGCGGGGACAACTGGGCTGGCACACAGGGGACAAAGCAGTGGCGAGTCCCAAGGACGCTTACACCCCAGCGGGACCAGCCTTAATGGTGTTTTCTTGGCGCACCACAAGCTCCCTATGGCACTGCTTCACCACAAAGGATCTAGGCAGACAGGGTAGGAGGACACCATACAAGCTCAATACAGCCTTGGCCACACCACCCTCTCCAGCAACCATATTTTAGGTAGATTAACATATTTATTAAATCTCTTCAGGGATAAACCCAACCAGATGCAGGCAATTTATCCACCTAAACTCGAGCTTGCTGGCTAGTACACTAGCATAATGCCAAGTCTTTCCATATAAACTCAGTTAAGATGAAAAGCCTCTTGTGCATCCTTCTTATCCTGTTCACACACACGGGTCCCCAGTGCCCTCTCTGGAGCTTTTTTTTGTCTTCATGCCTATGAAGGGCCATGAGGACAGGCAGTACCCCTGGCTCTGCTCACATGGGGGAAGCCATGTCAGGGACAACAGGGGAGAGCAAACCCCAGGAAAGGCAGTGGGTGCAGAGCAGTGGCAGGAGGGGGGGGCCCCGGTGCCCCCCTCCTGCGGGACGCAGCACCCTGCCAGAGGAGGAAACAGCTTTCGAAACATCCGCCTTCCCAGTTCTGCTCTGGCTCAGCCCCAGCGCCGGGTGGGAAGGGGCAGCACCAGCCCCTGAGGTGATGGGGAACAGCAGCCCCTGAAGGATTTTCTGTTGCTCAATAAAAGCTCCACAGCCTGCAGGGCCTGGGGAGAGGAGCCAGGGTACTCACTAGGCAGCAGAGTCATTCAGCTGGTACTCTCGGGAGCGGTTAAAACAAGCCTGGACTCCGTTGTCAGCCCACAGCCTCCGGATCACACTGGCCAGGTCTTCTGGCATGATGCCCTGCTCCTCAGCGGTGCAGGAGAGTGCAAACAGCTGCCGAGCATCATCCTGAAGGGAAAAAAAACAGGGATAAAGCATTGGCACAGGGTTATCAAAACTCACTTTGCCCCAAAGGATTTGGCTGGAGCCCACCGTGTCCCACCCAGATGGCAAGGCAGAAGCTCCAGATGGGGATGAGACAAAAGGGAAGCAATGGACCCCCACCTCTGCACCCACCAGGGGCCGTGCCAGGGTAGCCACCTATGGATTATGCTTTGGGTGCCCCCTTCCTCAACACCAAAGACAGGAGGTCACGTCCAGCAAGGGAACAGCAGAGCTTGAGCAGGACCACCCTAATCCTGATCCAGCTTTGGGACCCCCAAGCCCTGCCAGGCGCACTGGGAGCAGGGCACTCACCGCTCTGGAGGAGTCTCCAAAGTCAATCTGCAGGTTCCCCATCGCCTTGATGATAGCCATGATGGACTGGATGGTGTTGCTGTAGACCACAGCTTTGTACTGCCGGCACTCCTCCTCAGAGTAGCCATCCTCATGGATGATTCTGGGGCAGGGAAGAGACACAGGCAAGGTCAGCCCTCCATGGGGCACCCCATGGTGCTGCTCCCTCCCCATGCTCTGCAGCAGCACTGATGCTGCAGAGGGGAACTTTCCTCAGCTGCCACCGGTTTCAGAGCCCATGGCTGGGGTCTCTGCGGTGTCAGCCGCAGGGACACTCACTTCATCTGTTTGACGATGGTGCTCTTCCCAGACTCGCCAGCACCTGCGGAGAAACAAGAAGGGGAGAGGAGCAGTGAGGTGCTGCCCAAAGCTGGGATCCCCACACTACTGGGACCACCCAGCCCTGGGAGGGAGGGCAGCAGCAGCTTCAGCCACTGGAGGAGATCTCCCAGCATTGGCCAGAGCAAGGGTCTGGATGGGTACTGGGAACAGCAGAGCCAGGAAAGGGGGAGGAAAAGGGGAGCCTAGGGGAGATTTTGCAATAGCTCCCATAGGGAAGAAATGACACCAGCTCCAAGCCAGGAACATGGCACCAAAGCACTAATGTTTGCCCTGTGGTGTCAGAACACTGCAGCCAAGACAGCGGACAGCCCCAGCTTCAGCTGAGCTTGGGAATGCCCTGCAATGCCCATCACCTGCCATCCCAGCTCCAGGCAGAGCCTGAGCTTAGCTGCCATATACCAAACCACATCTGCATCCCTACTGTGCCAGAGGACAATGGAATGTCAGCCTTGCCACATGCCCACAGCTGGAACTGGCAGCAGCCAGGACACAGGATGCTGGTGCCACCAGGTACGGGCAGGGGGCTGGGCACCCAAAGCCAGGGACTCCAGGGAGCACAGGAAGAAGCTGCCACCTCCGCCAGTGCTCGAGAGGCTCCCGGCAGGATCAGCCACCCCCGGGCTGCTTTTCAGTGAGCACTTCCCAGCCTGCCAGGTCCCCAGCCTGGCTGCGGAGGTGGCTGCCAGCAGAGAAAGCCGATGGCTTCCAGGGTGGATTTATTCCTCAGCATTCGAACACTGGAGGCCAGGGCTCAGAGGGGACAGCCAGGGTGCCTCAGGCTCCCGCTCCACCATCCTGTCCCCCCTGGGGACATCACCCCCACAGAGGCGATGTGCAGGTCCCAACCCAGCCCTCCCTCCCCAGGCTGGGAGCAGGAAAGAGCAAAGTCACCCCGGCTGCAAGAAAGGGGAAGCTCAAAGGGGAAGCTGAAAGAGACAGTGCAGGCCGCTTGTCCTCTCTCCAGGCAGGGAGTGACACCAAGATGGACGAGCATCAGGCTCACTTCGCCCTGAGACCCCCAGCAGGACAAGACCCCTTCGACCAGGGACCAGCATCATCCCTGCCCCTGGGTGCAAATCCCAGGGGATTCCCCCCACACCAAGTCAATCTCCAAGTTCTCTCCCGTCCCCCTTGGTAGGTCCCGTGGCTGCCCTCAGCCATGGAGCTGCCCTTATTGGAGGCCCCAGGCAGAGCCGCACTGGCACAGCCACAGAGAGGGGAGAGAGATTACAGAGGAGTTTAGAAAAAAATAATAAATATATATATAAAAAATCAGATTATGCTAAAATTAACCAGGACAAACAGCCTGTCATGCCAGCCGAGACATGGCGGCAGGGAGCAAACGCCTTCTGCCTGTGCCACCAGCGTAAATGCAGCCCTGGCGATGAGCATGTACCCCATGGACACTGCTCAGGGCATGGAGCCCCCTGAGGCTGAGGCCGTACTGGGGCTACACAGACCCTACATTTATTGCCAGGAACACCCGCTCCATGGTCTCCATGCTACATCTGCTGAGGGACAGGCTCTGCTCAGCCCAGGGTGAGTGTTCAGCATGGCCAGGGCTCTCCAGCAGCCCTGGTCTGCACCAGCACCCCCAGCTTGCTGACACGGCACCCGGCACAGCCCGGACAGTGTCCATGGTCAGTGCTGGCAATTCCTGCCTGGAGCTGGGAGCAGCAGGGGGAAGCATTTCCGCCTATCCCTTCATTTTTTCCACTAAATACCTGTGGTTTCTGACAACACCAACCCTGCACCGCCGGGCTCGGTGCCCAGACAGGGAAACTGAGGCATGTAGCAAGGCAGAACCTTGCTTATAAGCATCCCTGGGGTGAGGTGCCAGTTGTCCCCCAATCTCCTGCCCTGCCTGACGTTTGCTCCCTGCCCAGGAGGGTACAACCCGTCTGGGACCTCCTGTCTGCCCGCAGCAGGGTGACAGTCAGCAGGAGGGCAGGAGTCACCAAGGCCAGTCATTTGCCTCTCAAACTTCCCCTACAGCTCCTGGCTAGAAGGCAGCTGTGCCATTGCCCTCCTAGCTCAGGCCAGCACCTCTGCTCACTGCCGGGAGCACGCCCGCATGCTTGTGGTGAGCAGAAATTCAGGCCTGAATCTTTAACACCCTGCAGCTGCCCTGCCAGAGCCCAGCAGAAGCCAGGGAGGCAGTAGTTGGTATCCTCCCCCTCCAATTTCCCTTTCAAATCATCATCTTTGCCTAACGAAGGGGCCAGGGAATTGCCACCGCCAACACTGCCAGGCCCAATGGGTGCCCCAGCACCTGCAAATCCCACCCAGCACAGCGCAGGGGGGACCCTTCCCAGCCCCCCCATTGAGCATAGCAGAGGGGAAGGGTTTCCAATCCCCGGAAAACCCCAGCTGCCGTCCATTCAGCCCCAAAACAATCCGCGGGCAGGGCGCCAGCTGCCACTTCCACCCTCCTGCCCAATCCAGGCAGGAGACAGGCAGCGCATGGGGTTTCACGTCATCCTCCACCCCCCCATGCTGGCCAGGCATTGGGTAGGATGGAGAGCCCCCACCATGGGCTGACCCCTCATCCGGGCTTCCTCCAGCCCTGTGCACCCTTCCTGCCTCATTCCCAGAGCTGCACCCGTCAAAAACAGGAGGAGAGCTCTCTCTTGGGCTGATTTCCCCCTTTTTCTGTTAAAAATAATCTTCAACAATTTAAAAGAAGCAGCTGCCTGGCTCCAAAGCTCCCCGTTAATCCACTGGCGAAACATTTATTTAGCCAACATATATTTTGCATCCCACAATTTAAGATGCTTTCCGGCCAGCACAGACTTAACGTGATACATGCAATATATTTCTGGTCAGTATATATTTAACACCATATATTTAAGCAGCTGGTCACAGGTTTTGGGGTCCACCTCACCCCGCATTGCTGAGAGGGAATTTTCCATCTTGCCGCATGGCACCATCCTGTTTTATGCTTTCAAATATCCAGGCGTGGATGGAAGCGATGTACAGCTGGAAAATTTTCCTTATTACAGGGGAGAAGCTGGAATTCCATCCACCACTGGGTCCGGAGCCATCCCCAGCACCCACAGTCCCATCCTCAGTGAATGTGCTGGAAAGTTTTCCCAGCCTGGCAAACAGGAGCTATTACTTGAGCATGGATTTATGAATGGTTTTTACTTCTGGACAAACCCACCGATCCTCTTCCGAGCAGGACAGACACCCTCATGGGGTGGCTATCTAGGCACCTGTGGGGTCTCTGCCATCAAACAAGACTTTCAAAGGTGCGTTAAAAGCAGAGTTACCCTAAAGACTCAAACAGTAATAATCAGAAGAGATTCCCCTTGACATTTTCCTTCCTACCCAAAATAGATGGAAAATTGCTGTAAAAACAATCGTGTTTTTTTAAAACCCCACAGCGACACAGGGCGTTTTTCCCAGGGGCCATCCCGTTCCGGCACAGGGCTGGCCGCTTCCCAGGAGGAGCCTGCGCATTTGCGCACGGTGGGATGCCACGTCCCCAAGCAGGACCCCCAAAAATTAGGGGGCACCAGGGAGGTCTGAACCCCCCTGTCCAAGACAGCAGATGGAGACACAGAAAAAAACCCCACAGAAATAAAAGAAGTAGAAATAATTCAGCAGCGGGAAGGACATTTGGAGTACGGGGGGAGGAGGAGGTGGGCTGGGGATGATTTCCCATGGGGAGCACAGCAAATGCACCCCAGGTGCTGACAAGGGCCGCTGGTGTTCACGAGCTGGACAAAACTATCCTTGTGCTGGGCTTTTTCCAGGAATCCTAGAACTTTGCTGCTCTGTTTCTGTCCCTGCCATAGCTGCAGTGGTCTCTCCCTCTCTCCCCACTTCGGCTGGCACCAGCCACTTCTGAGCCCTCGCTCCCCACGCTGGCTGTGCCAGCACTGGGGTGGTGGGGAAGGGCCCCCTAAAGGGCTCAGCATCGCGCTGTCCCCTCCTCCCGCACACATTTCAGGTTACCGGCATCAATTTTCTCATCCCTAGAAAAGAGGTCTCCTGAAGACTGTCACCCACCAGGTCAGCCCCGGCTGTTCCAGCACAGACACACCACGGTCCCCACATTCTCCCACCAAACACTGGGGTGGCTCCAGCGCAGCCCGTGCTGGAGAGCTGCCCCCAGCAGGACTATGACTCTGTGCCGGAGTGCCACCATCCCCTCATCCCACCCTGATGGGCGGGGGCTCACCCGCACCCTACTCCCCCCGCCTGGGTTTTCCGCCAGGATTACTCAGCTCCCCAGCTCTGGTGATTCAGCCGGCCTCTGGCCCGGAAACCCGTGCTCCATCCCGGAGCAGGAAACCCGGTAGCTGCAGAGAGGCCAGGCCAGCCCCGGCTCCAGCAATGGCACTGAGGCACTCAATTAGCCTGGCACCCACAGCCCTAGGTGGGCAAAGCCCATGGAAGACCCTCTGTAAAGCTCTCTATATGGGTAAAGCAATATATACATATGCTTTTAAATATATATACAAAAAGCAATTTATATACTACTCCATAAAAAGGAGCAACATATATACACAAAAAAGGAATACATATAAAAGAATGAAATATTTTTCTAATGCATACGCATACAATTCTATACTAAATATACGCATCTGCTGCCTCTCCTGTGCAAAGCCTAAGCATTCATCCCGGACTGGAGGGCAGCTGCCTGCATCTGGGACATCACCAGCAGGGACACCAAGTTGTCCTGTCTCAGGGCCTGGGTGCTGTGCTCCTTCCATCCCATCTCAACCCATGTGAACACCAAGCTCTTCCCTGCTACATGACACCTCCTGCTTTGTGGCCAGAAACACCCCTGGGACCCTTCAGTGTCCCCACCGAAGGGAGGAGCTGATCCCCTTCCCACACCCTGGGCTGGGGCAGGAGCACAAAACCAAAACCCCAAGGCAGGACAAAGTGCAGCAGAATAAGCGCTCACACGCGAGGCCAGGGCAGAGCCGGGCACCGCAGCCACTGAAAGGCGCAGCTGGTCCCTCCCTTCCTCTATTTTTATGCAAGCCTCAAAAATACCCCAAATATATAAAGCTGTTGAGCCCTGCCCCGGCCACCCTTGCCCCGGCTACAGCTCACCCAGGCAGGATCTCCTACAGGCGAGACTTACTCCTGTGCGAGTCAGTCCAGGTGGGTGCGAGGGGAGCATCCTCACCCCAGGGTTTGCACCTCCAGCACTAAAAACCACTGCGGATCAACACGATCAACCCAAAAGCACCATCCCTGTCCTAGGCATCTTCACAGCCTCTAATGCTCCCCGAGCAGCCAAGAAATCCTTTCACTTTCGTAATCCTCCAAAGGAAAATACAGAATTAGGGCCTTTAAATGAGGCAACTGCTTGCCTGCACTGATTCTTCATCCCCCCAGAGCATCCCAGCACCAGCAAGCAGGAGCTGGGCTGGGCAGAACCCAAGTTCTACTTACAGCCAGCGACTCCAGTGGTTTGAGCCATGGTGATGTCAAAGAGCCAACAGCGGCACTGGGAGCTACTGGCAGCGTTGCTGCACAGGGTGGATGCTCCAGATGCCACTGATGGCTCCTGGCCTCTCCCAGCACCAAAACCTTGGGAGGCTGTTGGTTTCCAGCCACAGGGATGGGGGGGTTGCCTTGTTTGGGTGTTCTCCCCATCAGAGACTGAAGCTTCAAACTATATGCATGTAACTATTTCAGAGCTGGCAAACGGCAGAGGAAAACCTGCAGGCAAGGACAGGAGGTGCTGGCCCACACTTACAGTGCCATGCACCACTGGGGGTCCTACCTGCCCCACCACACTGACAGCATACATCATCCCTCTCCAGCTTGCCCACCATGGTGGAGGAAAGGCATCAGCACTGAGCCAAGGTGGCTGTACTGATCAGCCCCAAGCCCTGCATGGTGCCGGTGCGCAGCATGGTTCTATACTTGCACTGCCACCCCGCTGCACACCAAGCCCAGAGCTCTTCACCCACACCGCATCCTGCCGGCTGCACCAGAAGCTCCAAGGGCCGGCAAAACCCATGCGGTGCTTGGAAAAGCCTTCTCCTCTTTGTGCCACAGGCCAATTAGGCACAAAGGGTGAAGCTATTTTTCTTCTTATATTTTTTTCTCCCTAATTTTTCCCCCCTATTTCTGGAGGATGCAGGAGTGCTGCAGCCCTGAGGGAGGGCTGAGAAGCTCTGCCTTGCTAAGAGTGCCTAAGAGCTGTGGTGCTTACCAAAAAGCACCTGCTGGGCTCATGTGAAGCCCTAGTTCTCCTCAAAGCTTCCTCCAGCTAGGGGGGAAAAAATCAGGTGATAGGAAGAGCAGGCACCGCATCGCCATGTAGAGCAACACTGGCCCCAACTCCAGGCATTCTCTCCCGTCTCAGGAGGATTTTCCAGCCACAGCTGGGCTTGGAAACAGGCCAATGTGACCCAAGGATCCAGCACTACTTACACCTGAACACCTGCGAGGGGAAAAAATAAACATAAAAAAATAATTTAGAAGAGCCATTTCACACTATTTTTGGCTTTAGAAACCAACTGAGATCAGAAATACCGCTTGTAAATGCTGGCCTCGACAGAAAGAGTGCACCCGCCATCCTCCTCCTGCCTCTACTTCTCTAGAGAGCAGGACACGGGAAAGGGATGTGGGCTGGCCAGCCCATACTGCGCCAGCCCATACTGTGATCCTTGCCAACCGGGAGCCCCTGTCCTCTCAGAGATGCTCAGCACCAGCCAGCCGGACACCCCAATGCCGGCAGCACTGGGATGATGACGCCCATCCTGTCCGGCCCCTGGAGCCCCATGGGAAGGAGGTGCCAACCCCCCTGCCCAGCTACATCCCTTAGCACCATTATTTCAAGAGCTGCCAAGCCAGCATCAAGGCCCGGCACAGGAGCAGCTCACTGCAAAGGGGGACCACGTGTTTCCCCAAGTGAACCCCATGGGGTTTCACTGCACCGGCACCCACCCCTCCCCGGAAACAAGCAGGTCAGCGAGCTTGTATAAGCAGCCAGACCCCCCTCAATGGCACAGCCCCCCCTGACAGGTCCTGCTCTGGCACCACTCACGCCAAGGCTGAAATAAGAATAAACCCCAAAACCCCTCAGTGCTCCGTTAAACGAGCGGTTCAGGGCGTTAATTACGTATTTCTCAAGGCAGGCAGGGGTTGAGCAAATAAAGGGCTGCCGGATTTCGGCTGACTTCCTGCTGCCGGCAGCTTCCTCTGCCGATGGCAGTGACGAGCCGAAAGACATTTTCTGCCAGCGCTGCCCTGGCAGCAGCCGGGATTTCCGTGCCCATCCCGGGTCTCGCTGCCCCAGGGTGCTGTGAGAGCCCCACGTCACACCAGGAGCGAGGCTCTCCCTGGGAATTTCGGAAAAGGAATTTAAAAACCCAACTGGGAGTCATTAAGAAAAATAATAAAGTAAATAAGCAACTGCCTTGCCTGCAGGCGCAGGGCAGGTCTGTGAACGCCCACAGCAGCATTGTGGGGCCGCTTTGAAGAGTGCAAGCGACCCGTTATCGCTATGAAAATCAGGTGTCCGTGGGGCAGAGCACCCGTGGGCTGCACAGGCTCCTGCCCACTGTGGGCAGCGTGTGGGACCGAGCTTGCTGCCCGAGCTCTCCATCACTCCATGGCGAGGGGAGGGCGACAGTGGGATAGAGGGGCTCGGCTAGACCCATTACCTCTGCCCCAGCCAGTCTGAGGCCAGAGCAAGGCAAGTCCATGGAGGATCCCTCCCTGGCATGGCCAGGCAGCTGGGGGTCATGCAGGCAAGACAGGGGGTCCCAGCCAGCGGGAGGGTGGAAATGTCCCTAACTGTGCCCAAAGGGATGTGTCAGTCTGGATGCCGGTGGGGTGCGGGGATGGAACCACAGTGGGGTGGGGCTGGCACCCAACTTCAGGGGAGCCCCGCAGGCAGGGGTGGGGCTGGTACCCCTCTGCAGAGGGATCCCCAAGGCCTGCTGCAGGACCAGCACCCCACTCCTGGTGGGACCCCTGCGCCTGAGATGGGCTCCACACCCCATTCCTGTGCGGAGCCCCAAAGCCTGTTGTGGGGCCAGCACCCCACTTCTGGGGGAAACCCGGAAGCCTGGGGGGGGGGGGGAGGGCGGGCACCCTACTCCCTGAGAGATCGATGGGCCGACACCCCACTGCGGAGGGGGGAAAACCCGAGGGCTGGGCTGGGTCCAGCACCACATTACTGGTGGAACCCCGGGGCGGGGCCGCAGCCTCGCGGGCTGGTGCCCAGGGTCTCGGTTCCGGAAGGACCGGGCCGGGCCGGCCGTGTCCCGTTAGGTGGATCCCAAGGGTCTCACCCAGCAGCAGCAGCTTCACCTCCCGCGCCGCCTTCTCGCCGTCCTCCCGCAGGTTCTTGTCGATCATGCGGGATCGCTCGGCGGCCGCCTTGTCCTCGGCGCTCACGGTGCAGCCCATGGCGGCGGCCGCGGCTGCCTGCGCGCCCCCGGTCTGGCCTGCGCGCCGCCGCGGGGCGGGGCCAGGACGGGCGGGGTCTGGGGGCGGGGCCGGGGAGGGCGAGGCCTGATGGGGCGGGGCCTCGTCCCTTTTCGGCGGGATCGGCCCCCAGGCGGCCGCGCTGGGCACCGGCACGGAGCGGCCGGGACCGGGGGTCGCGGGGCGATGGGTTCATGGGGCGAGCGGGGCCGCCGTGTGCCCTGGTACAGACATGGGGAGGGAGACGGAGCGTGGGTGCTGCGTCTTGGGACCGGGGTCCTTTGGGTGCACAGGGGTGGGTGCAGCCCTGGGGCCAGCCGTGCGGGGTAATGCTGTGCCTCAGGGCCACCTGCTGTGGGGACGGGGTGTCACAGGCTGGTGGCTCCCATCTTGGGATGTTTTCATCCCCTTGCTGGTGAAGGGGCTCAGCCCCTGGGGACCCTTGTGCCAGGCTGCCAGAGGAGGGAGCCCCTCGGTGGGTGCCAGGGCTGGGGATGTCCACAACAAGGGATGGAGCACCCCTGAGGCAGCCATCGCCCATGGCAGGGGGTACCCAGCTCCCAGGATGCTCTCTTGTGAACTGGACACCCCAGGCAGCCCAAGGAGGGTGCCCAGCTGTGACAGTGTCCCGCGGGGCTCGCCCGTGCCCAGGAAGCCTACCTCACTCCATACCAGCTCCGTGGCAAATCCTGAGACTCCCAGCCCCTCCTCACCCAGCAGGTGGGGTAGGGGCAGTGAGCGATGCTGTAGCTGAGAAGCCACTGTGCCAGGGGAAGGGGTGCAGCACTGTCACATACAGCCCAGCAGTGGGGTTCATGGGGCAGCACCCATGGGCCTGGCGTGGGGGGAGCAGGGCTGTTCCCGTGGGAGCAGGCTGCGGTGCTAATAAGGCTTTGCTAATGAGCTGGAGCTGTGCCCAGGCCTGGAGCAGAGCCCTGTGCCTGCAGGCAGGGGGTAGAGGGCCTGAATGAGGGATGGGAGGGGGGTCACCCCCAATCCACAGAGGGCCATGGGAGAGGCTGAGGGGTTTGGGGCTGCCCCTGGGGCAGTCTGTATGTCGGGGCTGTCCTGCCATACGTCTGGGCATGCACGTAGATGCTTCCATGTCCATGCTGCCCCCATGTACATCCATGCACCTGTGCGTGTCTGTATGTCCATGCTGTCCCGGGATGCTGGGTGCTGGGTGCCAGCCCCTCGCCCGCCCCAGTGACGCCTGAGACCTGAGCACGTTCACATCTTTATTCTTGCTGCCAGAGCTGCTCGGGCCAGCCTCCCGCCAGCACGGGCATTCCCCATGGATAATTTAATAGCGTCACCCCCCAGCATGGAGCAGCCGGGCTGGGGGCAGACGACAGGGTCGCGCTGTAGCTGACAGCCCCAAGGCAACTGTGAGGGTCCACAGTGATGCCCCTCACAGTCTCTCCCCGTCCCATATATATATATATGTATATATATGTACATTATACAGAGCTACCCAGAGCGACACAACACGTTAAAAAAGATCTACTCTTATATACAGTATTTATAAAAAGCATCCCAGCCTCCACCACCCCAGTAAAAAAAATACATCTTTTATGTACTTCACTGTGGGACAGCCCCTCCTGCCCCACACTGTCCACCCTGCTGGGCAGCCTCCCACCCTGGGAAGGGAGACAGGGAGTGGGAGAGCCACCCTCCAGGTTTTGGCATGACGTGGGGTGTCCCAGCGGCATGTACACGTGGATGGATGGGCGGACAGGAGAGGGCTGTGTGCGCCCGGGTGCTGGGCCTAGGTGCAAGGCGAGCAGGGCCAGCTTGGGTTGCGTGGGTGCCCATCACCCTGGCATCTGGGCACACAGACAGAGATGGCTCTGGAGCCCCCAGGCTGGCCCATAATGACAGTTGCCCCCAGCATCCCCCAACCTGCGCCCCTTGGTGGGGCCAGTCCCCTGCCAGCATGCCACCTCCCCAGAGCGATGCTGCTGGTCCCCATGCATGGCCTGGGGATCACTGGGGTCCCATCCGCGGGTACTGGGAGCCAACCGTGTCCCCAGCAGGCTCAAGAGCAGCAGGCTGGTACCGTCAGCCACAGCGGCAGGGCCACACTGCCCACAGGGACCAGGGTGCCCCCATGATGCAGGGGGAGTAGGGTGGCATCTCTCTGGGGACCAGGAGAGGATGTGTGCCTTGGGTACAGGCTCCAGCTCCCCACGGACACTGTTCATCAGGGCTCTGGATGCTGTCTGGGGGGCCAGGTAAGTGCCCCCTGTCCCCACACCCCTGGCAGTACCTGCTGCTGGTGGCTCTAGGTGCGCAGACCCGAGCACCACTGGACAGCCAGATCCTGGTGAGGTAGGGCAGTGTTATTCCCATTTTACAGATGGGAAAACTGAGGTGTGGAGCAGGGAGGGGACCTGCTGGAACAGGGAGGGGGGCACAGCACCTGCCCCACGCTCGCTGCCCCATCTTGAGCATAGGTCAGGGGATCCCCGTGCCTGCCATGGCTCATGCCCCCTCACCACCACCACGGGTGATGGGAAGCAATGGCAGAAGGTCCCTGGGGCAGCCCAGGGGGCCGTGGCACGGGGCTGAGCCCAGGGCTGGCTGTTCTTGGGGCACCGGTGGGGTGGGAGGGGTTGGTTTGGGCACCCAGTGCTGACTAGTGGCTGCCACCACTCTTCCCCCCTCCCGTAGCCCAGTCAATGATGATGAAGCTCAAGCTCATGATCATGAAGAGCACTCCGAGGAGGGCAAAGCAGGCAGCCTGTGGGGACAGGGAAGCAGTCAGGGACAGTCAGGGTGACAGCATCCCCAGCACAGGACTCCATCCCTCTCCCCATTCCTGTCCTGTCCCCCTATGCTTACCAAGATTTTGGGGGTGGAGCGCAGTGGCTCCTTGTCCTTGGGCATGATGCGGATGTAGAAGATGGCAGGGAAGATGAAGATGAGGCAGGGAGCAGAGGTGGCACCTGGAGCAGACAGGGACGGAGCAGCTCAGCCCTGCCAGCCCGGATGTCAGGCAGGTCCCTTCCCCCCTGCCAACCCCAGCCCTGGCAAAGCTTTCCAGGAACCCAGGGACGCTGTGTCCTGGCACTGTCCCCACACAGCAAGGGCCTTGGCACTGAGCTGGGTGCTAAGCAGGGGGAGCCTGG
Organism: Pezoporus flaviventris; assembly: GCF_033815535.1. Classification (NCBI taxonomy): domain Eukaryota; kingdom Metazoa; phylum Chordata; class Aves; order Psittaciformes; family Psittacidae; genus Pezoporus; species Pezoporus flaviventris. Next base: position 3,076,078 of record NW_026892574.1, read on the forward strand.
ATTGGGGGTTCAAGGGGAACACCCAGAGGAAGAGCAAGTGCTTGCCAGCAGCGCGGCAAACAGCCAGCACTGCATCACAGAAACCTGCCTGTTGGGACAGGGATGGGGCTGGGAGACATCCCACATGCCCCTTTGTCCTGGCACGTTGAAAAGGGGAAACCAAGGCACAGGGAGGTCAGGCAAAGCTGAGCACCAGGCAGGGGCTGTTGTGCTGCCCATAACACCCAGCACCAAAGGGGGCCACACACCGATCATGCCAAAGATGCCAAGGATGGAGGGAGCAAAGATGACCAAGAGGTTGATGAAGGTCAGCAGAACCACAGCAATGGTGACATGGCGGATCCAGCTGAAGTCCTTCCCTTGGAACAGCATCTGCTGGATGGCCCGGCGCACCTGGAGACAGGGACAGAGGGTCACATTTCATCCTTGGAGCCAGGGCCCATCCCATCCCCTGTCCCCACAATCCTGCCGGTCCCTGTCACTGTTTCCCCTGCTCCAGCCCTGTCTCCACAATCCTGCCAGTCCCCAACATCCTTTCACCTGTCTCAGCTCTGACCTTGATGCCCCACTGGTCCCCATCACCTCTTTCCAGCCCTGTCCCTGACACCCAGCAGGTCCCATTCCCAATCCCTGCAGCCCCACCAATCCCTGTCTCCAGGTCCCAGCCCCATTGCTGGCTCAGTTTCCCCTCTCAAAGCCTGGTGTCGAAGCCCTGTGGCAGGCAGGGTTGCAGTGCCCACAGGTCCACTCACAGGGAAGAGGACGATGGGGACGGTCAGGGTGACAGCTGTCAGCACGGCGACCCGCACACACAGGACGAGCACATCGAAAGGGTCCACCCTGTTGTAGGTATGCAGCAGCTCCGACTCCACCCGGTCTGCGGGAAGCAGCGGATGAGCACCGGCAGCGCCACCGCCCGGTACCGGCGTGCGACCAGGACCCCTGTCCCCATCCCCAAGTCCTCACCATAGAATGTGAGGTAGCCAAAGAGCGCAGCCAAGAAGTACATGAGGTACATGACCGTGATGGAGATGTTGGAGATGCACTGCATCTTCTTCTTGGAGGGACTGCAGGAAATAGTGAGCTCAGCACAGCCCCTGCAGCCCATCCCACTGCACAGCACCCACCGGCACTGAGCAACCACCCAGCAGGGAGGAGTGATGCTGGAGCACCAGCATGGGGTGCATGGGGGCTGTGTGGGGAGGAGCTGTGTTCCCTTCCTGGGCTGTGTGGTGCGTCAGACCACCCAGGCATCCACCACCCATCCTGAGCCGTATCACCCACCTCCCAGGGGTGATATGACCCACCATCAACCAGCCATTCAGCCCGGGTTGCATCACACATCTCCTGGGACATCCCAGATCCTATCACCCACCACCCAAGCAGAGTCATATCACCCACCTCCCCATGATGCCCCTGCACAGGTCCCACACCAGATGGCACTGCCTTTGACGAAGCTCACCCCCCCCTGTAGGTGCCCCCACCCAGGACTCACTTCTTCAGCTCAGTGTAGATGGGCAGGACCTCAGGGTGGCAGACGAATGCAAAAGCCATGATGGGGATGGTGTATGCTGTCTGCATGAGAGGAGGGCTGCTGGGCATTGAGGCCAAGCTGGTGGGTGCCGCCACCACCACCAGACCACCAGCCTTCATGGGGTGAACAGGGTGGGGGCTCACACAGAACCCCAGGGGTGCATCCCAGGTCCCTACCTGGGAGTTCAGGGTGAAGAAGCTGGGGGTGCAGGTGCCATGCTCAGGGGCCTGGAGGACAGTGTAGCCATTCTGGTAGTCGCTGGTGCTGACAGAGGTGGAGTTGAGGCTGCGTGTGAGGTTCCCTTCCTGTTCAGGGAGTGGGCAGGGGATCTGGAACTTCTTGTAGATGACCTGGGGTTGGGAGGACATGGGGATGGTCAGCACCCAGCACCACAGCCCTCCTGGCACTGCACCCAGAGGAAGGGTGCCCCTACAGTGACCCCTCCATGGGGCACCCTTTGCCAGCAGTGCCCCATGGCGATGCTGGACCCCAGCCTGCACCTGTGAGTGTGGACATTAGGCACAGTGGGGCACAGCAGGGCAGCAGCACGTGGAGGGTCCACATGAACCATTCCCCCCCGGCACCCTCTTCTGTCCCCTTTCCACAGTGTTTGGCTCCTTCAGCCAAAAATAACCCAGCAGCATGACAGCACCACCACCACATCTCCACAGCCCGGAGCACCCAATGTCCCCACTGTCACCACGGCATACAGCCTGGCCATGTGGCAGCAGAGCCACGCACCACAGCACAAGGGTGCTCAGCATCTGGAGTCACCAGCAAGTGCCAGCAGGTGCTCACCGAGATGAGGAAGAACACCATGCAGCTGAGCGAGAAGCCACTGGCGTAGCCAAGGTAGCCTGGGGAGGGAGAAGAGCAGCCGGTGGGTATGGGTAGGACTCATCACCCCAGGCTGGCACGGTCACCCCATCGGAGCACCGGCGTGCCAGACGCTGGTGGTGCAGGGAGCACCACCGACTTACCCAGCTGCTTCATGAGGGCCAGAGGCAGGATAATGGTGAGGGAAACCAGGATCACCAGATAATTCCCATTCATATACCAGTCCCTGGAAGCAGAGGGCCTGTTCACTGCTGCACTCTGCCGGGGCACGTGAGGCACAGGCAGACATACAGGGGGGCTGTCTGCCACACGTGGGGATGCTTGAGCCGGCAGCCCAGGGACATTGACATCGCTTGAGGGATCCACTAGCATCCCGGCTGTGCAAGCATCCCCAGGGACCCCTGAGATGGCATCCCTGGGACCACTGGGGCCAGCATCCCTGGGGACTCTTGAGCTGGGGTCCTGCCTACCTGCAAAGTGGTGCATCCCCAAGGGCTAGAGCTGCTGTGGGTAGGCTGAGGACTGCTGCTCTCAGCACATGTTTTCCCATGTGCAGCCCAGGGCACCAGCATCTGCAAGGGGGGCTCAGCCTAGTCCTCAACACCATGGGCATGACCCCTGCCCAGCCCTGGTCAAGCACCCCAGAGCAGCCAGGATCAAGTGTGGCTGGGATGCCCAGTCCTGGATTCGTGGAGGTCTCCATGGCAGCTCTGCCCAGCTCTCAGCCCCCATGCTGCCAGATGGGGATGCAGGCATAGGGTGGGGGGACCCATTCCCAATCAAGACCTCCCACTCCCTACCCTGCAGCAGCCCCATGTTCTGCTCAAGGAGGAAAGCCTGATCCTAAGGGGATGTGAGGAGCAGGGATTGGAAGTTCAGCTCAGTTTAATCCCACCCAAGGGCTTATTCATCACTGACGGTTATCAAAAATAGTAGTGGCTTAATGTCAGTAAATCCCTGCCATGGGCTGCACAGCTGGAGCTGAAGCCCCAGTGCCTGCCTGGGGAAGGCACAGGCAGCACGGGAAGGAGGTGCTCACGTGGTCTTCTCCTCCAGATTGAGGAAGGTCTGGATGACGAGAGGCACTTCGGATTTGACGATGTACAGGTAGCTGGACATGGCTGCAGGGCAGAGCAAGGTCGTGCTGCACCAATGTGCTCCAGTGCCAATCCCTGCTCCCAGCCCTGCCAGCCCCAGCCTCACCTCCAATGTTCTGCAGTGTGATGGCGATGGCCGCAGCCAGTTTCCCCGGTGTGCCGAAGGCTCGGTATCCCAGCTGCTCATAGGCGCGGATGCCTGCGGGATGGGGAGAGGTGCTGGGTGAGGGTCAGGAAGGAACCCCCTGGCACGGCTCTCCCATGGACCTGGCACTCACCCACAATGCCTGAGGACTTGAGCAGCAGGTGGATGGAGTAGCTGGAGAGCAGGGCCACCGCCGTCAGGAGGAAGCTGTGGAAGACAGCTCCGTCACCAGTGGGTCACAGCACAGGGCTTGGGCCCAGCCACGGAGTAAAGCCCGCATGGGGGCTCTGCTGCCCCGGCAGGCCACCCAGCCCCTCTCCTTGGCACTGGCTGGGTGCTCACAGGGTGGATGATCCACAGCGTGCTCACAGCCCCATCCCCAGCCCTGTGGGTGCCTGTCCGCATGCCCAAAAGGAGCCAGCACCCATATCCTTTGTGCCAAATGGGGCAATCTGGTCCTGTATTAAGGGAGTCAAGCCTCCATCATCATCCTCCTCCTCCTCAGTGGGGCACAGTGCCTGGCAGGGGCAGACAGGCTCATGCCAGGGATGGGCATTGCTCAGGCAGCAGGATGTTGGTCCCTGCGTCACCACACACCTTTCTCACCTGCACCTCTGGCACCCACTGAGGAAGAGCCCCCAACACCCAGATCCTCCCCAAGCCCCCACGGGTGCGCAGCACTCACAGGAAGAGGATGATGCCAGTGTTGGCCATGGCATAGGCCAGTCCCAGGATGCCGCTGCCCATGATGGCGTTGCTCAGGTTGAAGACAGACATCCCAAAAGATGTCTTCCCTTCGAACTGTGCACAAGAGCCAATAAGGAGGGGACAAAATAGTCACACCAGGAGCTACCCCTATACCACCACTACCATGGTGCCTGTGCCAATACTTACATCAGTGAAGTGCGTCTGCTTCTTCTCAGCGCCGTGGGGCAGGAACTCCTCCATCTCTGCTGTGCCAGTCTGGTTCTCCTCAAACCTGGCCGCCAGAGAGAGCAGAGTTGGGGCCACCATGTCCCACCCAAAGCCTGGGCAGTGCCAGCTGGCATTGCAAGGGCACGGAGCAACCCAACCTCTGGCACCCCAACTTCTCTTGGGGCCCCTACCTGTCACCTGCCAGTGAGGCCATGGTGGAGGTGGTGAGTGCGGCTGTGTGCTTCCCGTTGGGTACCAGCTCCACCATCTCAGCCTGGAGGGGCACGTCCGTGGCATCCATGGCAGAGAGATGGCTGGGCTCACTGCGGGCTCTCCTTGGGCTCTGCAAGAGTCGGGCAAGAGGGGTCCAGCCCTAAGCAGGAGCACTGGAGAGGCTGGCCTGAGGGCCCACAAGTCCTGCATCCACAGGGGATGCTAGTGTTGGGCTCAGCACCAGCGCTGGTGGCACTGCAGGGACAGGCACGGGGATGACAAGGCTACCCAGTCAGCCAGCACCACAGCTGGCCTTCTGCCCTCTGCCCCCTCAGCACACGTCCCCCCACAGAGCTCACCCCCTCTCCAACAGTCCTACAAGGGCCCCCCGGTGCATCCACCCCCCACACACAGCCATCCTGAAGCCCACCCTCAGGGACACCCTGCTCCCTTTCCCATAGCACAACACCAGCCCAGCCCAGAGCCTCCATCCACAGTGCCTGCCTATCTCCATCCCCTGCCTGCAGCGCTCAGCTCCGTGCCTCAGTTTACCCTCCTGCAGATGGGCTCCAACAGGCGAGCAGGGGCGTTCTGGGGGCAGATGGGGATGGAGAGTGGAGCTGATGGACACCCCAGATACCGTCCTTACATGAAGCCTGTGGCACTGCCGTGAAGGTCTCACCCATGTCCCACCACCCTGGCTGGTGTGGCTGGGCTGCCAAGACAGGGGCTCAGGGGCATGTCAGGGCTGGACAAACGGAGCAGGAAAGAGCACAGGGCTGTGAGACAGCTCCTTGGCAGGAGAAGGAGGCCGGGCTGCCGAGAGCGGGATGCCTTGGCACGCCGCACAAAGCTGCCTCTGTGCGAGCCCTGGCCCTCCACGCCCCACTAGGAAACGGCACAGGGTGGCTTTCTGGGGCAGGCTGGCAGCAGGAGCAGGGTCCCCGCCACCCCCCGCCGGCTTGAGGGGCTGGGGTTCTGTCCTGCATGCTGGGGGGGAACGCCACTTTGGGGCCATGTCCGGCCAAGGGATGATGCCACCTATCCAAGGTGAGGGCTGGCCAGGATGCTGCGTGGACCCCAACTCCTGGAGGATGCTGCTGCCCTGTCACACCAGTGGCTGGGGTCCCCATGGGGTGAGCAGATGGGGACGTGCCTATCTTTACTCTCCCAGGGGATTGGTGGACCTAGGGACAAAATGTGCTCTCCCGTGGCACTTCTGGGGCAGGGAGACTCCAGGGACAGCAGTCCCGCTGTCACGCAGAGGAAGAATGTGACAGCAGGGTGTGGGTGCCAGCACCTCCAGGCTCCAGAGCTGCTGCCTTGACTGTCCCTGCCTATCCAGGCCACCAAGCAGACCTGGCAGGGTCATCCCAGGCCACACGCCGGACGCTGGCACTGCTGGAGGGCTGAGCCCCTAATGCTGGCCTGGGATGAGGGGTACACGGTCGGGCCATCCTGCTTGAGGCACCCAGACTGGTGGGGAAACAGAGGCAGGGCACAAGCCAGTGGGGACCAGAGCAGGGAGGCTCGGCTCTACAGGGGAAGAGAGAGAAGCGCAGGGCAGGCACTGGGATGATTTATCCCCTCTGCTAGGCCTCCGCTTGGGCCGGATCCAGGCACGAACAAGGCTGCCAGCACGTCTAAACGCCGCCGTTAACGCTGCGCCTTCCCACTGCCGCGGGCAGGCACCGCCGAACCGGTCACTCCCGGTGCCGCGCTTGAGGGGGGCCGCCGGATCCCCAGTGCTCCATCACTTCCACAGCCCACCACCACCACCCCCTTCCCCGAGTGCCGCGGGCAGGGCTCTGCTGCTTCCCATGGGCGGTGGGCAGGAGCTTCCCGCTCCCTGCCCTCTCCCCCGCGGGCGCCGGGCAGGCTGGGCGCTCTCCTCTGCAGCCCCTTTCTTCTCCCAGGTTATAATTACACCTCGCCGGGCGGCTCAGGAAATACCAGCTTCTTCCCCCGAACGCCTCTCGGAATAGCAAGCGGCACGGCCGGGCTCATTCTGCATGCGCCGCGCTTAGCGCTGCCACCCAGACGCTTCCTCTCGCTCGGCAGCCCTGGCACAGCCCCGGCACCACTCGCTGCCACCTCCATGACCAGCCCTGGCCTTTGCTCCTCGGCCAGGGTCTCTCCCGTCATCAGCGGCCGGGGAAGGTGGGAAGATGAAAGGGGAGTAACAGGAGACGCTTCGATCGGGCAGAGCGTGCCCTGCCTGACGCTGTTTGCCTTGCGATAAGGTGGGCAGAACAGCAAATACGTGGAGCAGTGGATGGCCCTGGGCGGTGCAGTGGGTCCCCAGGGCAGAGGACTCACCCCTTTCCCTGTATACCCAATTCCCCTCTACTCTGGTAATGGAGCATCTCCCCAGGGATATCTTCCCACGGCGGGCCAGCCCCGAGAGCCCCAGCCCACCGCAGGGCTGCCATGCCACCACACAGATGGGATGCTGCCGTCCTCGCTGGACCCTTGGCCAGCCCACTCCTGACCACCACAGATCACCCACCCTGATGGCATGGGCACAGACGTGTCCATGTGCTCAGAATCCCTCCACTGTGGCACCCGGGGCCATGTCCCTTGGGTGCTGAGCCAGATACATTTTGCTTTCCTGACACCGCCGGGTGACAGGACCGTGGCAGCCCCGCTGCTGTCAGACCTCCCACCTCTCTCTACCCATGCCAGGCTCTCCTGCGGGCTGCTCCTGCTGTCCCACTCTTCAGTGACACAGAGGCCACCACCCACGCACCCACCTCCCGGCACGGCAGGCATCCCGAGCCGGGCCCCGGTGCCATCCCGAACCCCCCCGCGGGGAACGCCGAGCCGTATGCGTGGGGCGGCACGTACCCTTCCCGCCAGCCACGTCTGCGCGCCGGGGGGAGGCTGCCTTTGGTCTCGCACGCCGTGCCCTGGCCAGCACAGATGCCTGTCCCCTCTTGCCGGGACGGGGACACGTGTGCGGGGCCGCAGGGCTCCCGAGTCCCTGCCTGGCAGCCAGCAGCCCTGGGTTTATGCCGGTCCCCCGCCAGCCCTCCCAGGTGGCCGAGGCACCATTGTGGGGGATCCGGTCCTGGAGGGGACCGCATCCCTCTGCCTGACACCTCGCTTCCATCCAGACTTCATTTAAAAGGCAAAAAATCCCATCGGGGAGCAAGGCACAGCCAGGGGCAGGGGGTGCTCTGTCGGCAATGCCAGCAGAACACGCCGGAGGGAGGGGGTCGCTTGCACCCTCAGCGTGGTAAAGAGGAAACAGCCCGGCAAAGCCTGGCTCTCACGCTGCACTGGTTATCCCGATCAGTCCTTGGTATGGCACAGTCCCACCAGAGCACACTGTGCCGATGGGAGTACGGCACACATGGGGACTGGCAGCCACTGCCTGCCAGCCCTGCCTGCACCACATGGTGCCAGCCCCGGGGTGTGATGACCCATCATGTCCCTGCAGCCTGTGACACCCATCCATGGGCACCTGCTGCTCTCACCTGTGGGAACGAAGGTGCCAGATCTCCCTGACAGCGTGTGGGTGCTCCCCCAGGCCAGGGACCCCCACAGGGCAGAGATGCCCTCCCCATCTCCTCTCCCTCTGCAGATGAATCCCAGCTAATCCGCCCAGCCGGACCGTGGGACTATTCCTGGTGGTAATCCGGCTTTAGCACCAAGCCTGCTGCTACTGCCGCCTGCGTGCTCACAGACAGGTACCCCACTGGGTACTCACCAGTGTGTGCCAGGGGGCCAGCAGCAAGGCCCCCCCACCCATGCCCGCCTGCCCAGGTGCCTCTTCAGGTTTCAGTGCGTCTGGGCACACAGAGGTCTCACATTCCCTGAGGCCGCGCTGGTGAGAGAGCCCTTCCACAGAGATGGGCAGTATGGGCAAGTGGGCAGGGGTGCCAGTGTGTCCCTCCACTGCCACTAGCACCCCGCCCTGGGATTACCCCTGGCACCGCTGCTCAGAATGGGGTGGCTCCCAGGCTGGGGTCACTGGTCAGCCCCCTGGACTGCTACTGGAGATGGGGTGACCCCTATCTTGAGGTCCTTAATCAGCCCCCTAAACTGCTGCTGGGCACGAAGTGACCCCAGCCTCAGGTCCCTCATCAGCCACCGGCACTGCTGTGGACACAGGGGTGTGCAGGCAGAGCTGGGACAACAGCTCAAACCTCAGCAGTCCCTGGGCATCACCTCTGCAGGGAGCCTGGTCTCAGCAGAGCAGGCACACACAGTGGGGACCCCCCTCACCTCCCCTTGCCCCTCAAAAGAGAAGCCCCAGGGGGTGGCCATGAGAGGCCAGGTGCTGAGAGCAGAGTCAGCTGAACACTGCAGGAGTACAGCCTGCCCTCCCCCCGAGCACACACAGACGTGGCTTTCCCCCTGACCTGTCTTCCTAAAATTAGCACCCCAACCCTGTTTTTAAACCTACACCACTTCTCCCCTCCACCTCCCAGACAAGCGAAGGCAGTGCCATCATCCCACCTACCCCTGCAGCAGCGGGCACCCAGAAAGGCAAATCCAGCTGCCCAGGGCCACAAACGGGCACCTCACCTTTGGGGTGAAGGTTCTGGAGTGTACCCCCATGTAAGAGAACATCAGCAGCTGTGTGGAGGGATGATTGGAGACAACCTGCCCAGTGCACAGCTGGAGAGCCCCTCTGGGTAGCCCCACTGTAGACCCTCCCTAAAGAAACCTGCTGGAGATCCCCTTGAGATATCCCCACCAGAGACCTTCACTGCCTTGCCCCATCAGACAGCCGTGTCAGTCAGCCCCACTGGTGGTCCCAGTATGAGCTGGGCAGTGTGGCACCACTCCTGGGCTCACCTAGCCCTTGGGTGACCTGACCTGGGCTTTCAGCCCCAGATTTCACACCATGGCTCAGCCTCTGGCTAGGTGATGCCACCAGTCTCTGTCCAGAGCAGAACTGGCAGTGGCAAGGAGTAAGTGTCTCTTGAAGCCACTGTCCTGCCTGGCAGAGCCGCAGTGCCACCAGCACCTGCCCTGGCAGCTCCAGGCTGTCCCCTCTGCACCATGTGGGAAGCAGTGCCCACCTGGGGTCTTCCCTTGAAGAACACAAGCAGCACCCATATCCTCAGGGATGGCTCTGCCCATGCCTGTGGACTTGCCCGCAGGCAGAGTGTGCCAGTGGCTGGGCTGTTTCTTGGCCACGAGCCCCAGCAATGGACGTGCCACGGACTGGGGTACACCAGGGAGGGGAAAGGCATCGCAGGAAAGGGGGTGACAGAGCCAAACATCACAGAGCAGCTCAGCCACAGCAATCCCCTGCCACCCAGACACCCCAGGACGGGGCCACGGGAAGAACAAGGGGCTGCAGCACAGCTACCAACCACCACCATCACCCTAGGTACTCCCACATCCAAGCACCAGTACCAAGATGATCTGGGAAGAGAGGTGGGGAAACTGAGGCCAGGCAAGGGCAATCAAGGCCAGGTGAGGGGAGCCGTGCCCAGCACTGGGACAGCCCAAGGAGCTGCTGATGCAACCCAGCATGGAGGGAAGGGGTTGAGCCTGAGTGGGACAAGGTCAGGCAGCAGAGGTGGCCAGCTGTGTGGGAACAGGGATGGCAACAGGGCTGACAAAACACAAGGCCCCTGGCACCCAGCATGGCTCTAGGAGATGCTGGGTGAGATGGAAGCTCGATCCCAAAGCGTCTCAGATGGCTCGTGGCTAGATACTGGATTTTGCTTTCAGATTAAAGCGAACGCACTGCCGGTCAGAAGCTCAGGCCACCCCAGAAAGATGGTGACACTGATGGTGGCAATGCAGGGACTGGTGGGCAGGTAACAGCTGGAAAAATATTAGGTTTTCTATCACACTTCTGGAGACACATTTCAGCGGGGAAGCAAGATGCCTTCTTGGAGTTCCCACTCCCTAAAATACACCTGGCTTTGGCAGGATGACACTGAGGGGTTGATGGCAAAAAGTCCAAGCAGGCAGCAGTGGGGACACCAGGAGGGATCAGCCTCAGCCACAGCTGTGTCCCTGCCACCCGGGCATAGCACCCATCCCAACCGGGGGCCACAGCCTGCCCAAGCCCCGTGGGACTACCAATGCCCACAGCCCTGCCACTCTTGCCATGGGGCCACCCTACCAGCCTGACATCTGCTCCTTGGCTCACGGAGAGCAGGACAAGGCTGTCTGTCCCCCCGCTGGCATGGAGGACCCAGCCAGCCCCAAACCTGCGTCAGCAGCCAGGTTAGCATGCAGGGGTCGAGACCCACGCTGTGAGGAGGAATGAGGAGATGAGGGGCTCGTCCTGTCCCCAACCCGCCTGTGTTTTCCCAAGGGCTGCTTGTCCAAAGGAGCCTGTGGGATCCCTCTCCATCCCCCCATCTCCATGCGCCAAGGAAAATAGGCTCTGCCGCTGCCTGTTTGTTTGCCGTGGCTGCGGCCCTGGCATGTGATTACAGCTGCAGCGCGGCTGGGTGCTGTGAGGCTCTGCGCCTCCGCCAGGCTCCCCCATGGTGCTGGTACCCCCTATTCCCCCCCAGGGGGGCCGCGGTGTTCCACTACCCCAACATTCCTGGCCACCGGAGTCAGGGCACTTCAGCACTCGGTCCCTGGGAATAGGGCAGTGTCGCAGGGATGGAGGGCTTTTTGGGGGGTTCCCCCACGAAGCCAGGGAGCAAACATATGCCAGTGGCCGGCAGCAGGGACCAGGCAGGTCTAACGGCTCAACTTGGGCCTGATCCAAACACCAGTGGAAAATTCCCTGTCTGCTCCGTGGCAGCTTGGCGCAGCCATGCCCTCCACTGCCAGCCGGGCTCTGCCTCCCTCCATCCTACCTGCCGGGAGCTCGCCCTTGCCACCACACAGCCAGCTCCAGCATAAGGACCCAGAGGCCAGCAGCAGTCCAGCACGCCTCAGTTTCCCCTTGGAGAAAGTTTCTCTCCAGCAGGACTTTTCCAAGCCGCTCCAGCAGAGCGGGACACAGTGCTGACTGCCGTGGGACACGCGTGGCTGCTGGGAATGTGATGTGCCTCCTGGCTTTCTACACGGCTGTCCCGGCTCTATAAATACCCGCTCCGGGAAGCACGGCATGCACGGCTCCGCCAAGCCCCAGAAGCTCCCGAGGCAGCAGACACCACTCTGCTCTCCCTGCCAGTGCCCCTGCTCCTCAGCCCGGCACCCTGACATCCGATCCCGTCCGCCACTGCTCCCAGCCTTCAGAAACACACGTTATTCCCAAGGGCGATTAAAAATTAAAATAGTTAAAAAAATAAAGAAGGAAAGAAAGGGGTATTTGGGGGCTGGTGGTATTATCAGTATCAGCAAAGAAGGCAGCAATGCTGAAACAGCACACCCCACCCCCCCACCCCCCCCCCCGGCACCATTCTGCGGACAAGAGCTGTGCCTGGGCGTTAGGTGCAAAGGCAGCGAGTTAGAGCTCTGCCTTCCCTCTGCCCTCGCAGAATTTGTTACCCACTCGCGGGAGGGTTTCAGCTCCTGGAAAGAGAAGTGGCAGGAGAAAAGCAAAGCAAAACGCCCCGGGCACTGCAACCTGCCAGCGCTGCCGGAGCCTTCCCCAGCAGGGTAGGACCCGTCTGGCTCCGGGACAAGGAGGAGCAGAGGGCTGCGAGGAGCGCCAGGCTGAGGGAGGAGAGCTGGGCAGGGCGGGGGACGAAGGGAGATGGGGTGGGGGGGATAGGATGAGGTGCGGGGGGCAGAAGGCAAAAAGCACGGGAGTGAGCGCAGCTGGGGAGAATGGGATGGGACTCACCTGCCCTCCTCTCCGGTGGTGCCTCTTCTGCGGGCTGGGGCGAGTAGCCCCCGGTATCCGGCCCCGCGGTGCCGCAGATTAAAGACTATCCTGCAGCCGTAATCCCGGCGGAGCCGGAGATTAAACCGGAGCCGGGCCCGCCCCCAGAGCGGCGGCTCCCAATCTCCGCTCCGCCGGGCAGTGTCAGGGGCAGCGCCTGGGAGGGACGGCCCGCGGGGGGGGGGGGCTGAACCCGGCACTGGCTGCGCACGGGCTCCGCCTCGCCCGCCTCCCCGTCGGCTATCACCGCTCCTCCAGGCACTGGTGCCTCTCCGGGCAGGGTACACACCGGGCATCTCTCCCACCGTGCATCAATCCCACTGGGAATCACAGTGCAGTGGCCATCAGTGTTGCACTGGGCATTGGTACCCAAGCGAGCATCCCCAGCCCACTGGTGCCTCACCAGGCATCACCACCCCATTGGGCATCACCACACCACAAGGTATTGACACCCCAGCAGAAATCATCACCCACAGCACTGGGGGCTGCTGCCAGAGGCCAGCAGCCAGCTCTCAAAGCAACAGGACTGTAGCAGTTGCTCTAATCTGACCTGAAGGGGTAAATCCAGCACATATTGAGTGCGGTTGCCGAGTTTTCTCCCCTCTTAGGTAGGGACAGAGTCACTCAGCAGCCAGGGAAGATCTTCACCAGCACAACCCACAGGCAGAGTCTCTCCCTGGCCTGGGAAGGTCAAGCTGCTCCCATGCTAAACTGACCCAGCTGATTGCTTTGCTCAGGATGCCTGCGCTCCTGCACTGTCCACCACAGCATCTCAGAACCCTGGGAGCACTCAGTCCATGTGGGATCACCCTAATGTGACCCAGAGTAAAGAGCACAGTCCAGTCTCCTCCTTCAGTCTCCATCAGACCTCCCCACTCGAGTTGAAACACCTCTTCTTTCACAGAGGCACAATTTTTGGATCTGTCCCCATGAATGTGCCCCAAAGAGGAAATTTGTTCTCCCAAGAGCATCCCATGTACTGCAGGGAAAGCCAGAAGCTCCTGACCAGCCATCAGCTGTGTCCCCACACATTCCTTGCCCCTTCCTGAGGACTGTCACCCCCAACCACCTCCTGCTCCTCTGCCCTGCCTGGCTTTCACTTCACTTGAAAGCCTTTGGGGTCCACACTGCAGAGAGGCTGAGGTTTGATGTTTCCACCTCCATGCAGAGCAATGAGCCCTGTACCACGGCTGCACACTGGCTCTGCACGTTGCTGGGAGGCTTTATTTGTGTTATGCATATCTTCCATAAATCCTTGTGAAGCCTGAGAGGCCTGGGATGGAAACGACTCTGGCAGCTTGCAGTGAGCGTTGCCATCAGGCTGGCAGGAGGAAAACCTCTCCTTACGCCACCGGCAGCCTCAGCACCTCACACCCAACCATGGTGGGGTGTTAAATACTCAGAGACAGCTCTGCCCTCCCAGCAGTCCCACAGCTCCTGTGACCGCCACTCGCCTGTGGCTGGAAACATCCATTAAATAATTTCTAATAACAGCAGTGTGCGTAAGTGCTGAACCAGCACTGGCTGGCATGACGAGGGACTGGAGGCAGCCAGGTCCACAGGCACGGCTGGGCTCAAGCCATCTGCTTAACCCTTCCCCTGCTCTGATGGAGGCAGCACCTGCCACGTGGCACTGGTGCGGAGACATCCTGATGTCCTGGGGACGGGTGGCAACATGCCTCATTAGGGTTGTAAAAGGAGGCCAAGAGCTGCCGCCCTGTAAGCAAACATGGCATAGGAGGCTGGGGACAGGGATGGGCAGAATGGCTCCATAGCACAGGGTGCAATGCCTGCTGATGGGATGGTCATGCTGGGAGCCAGGGAGAGGGCAGCAATTCAGAGCCTGTTTGCTCCTTCCCAGACTCCACATGCCACCCTGCTTCTCCTGCTGGCACAAATGAAGCCATGCCCCCCTTTCTGTCATCCCTGCTCTTGCCCAGTGTATGACACCCCTCTCCATTGCGTCCCCCTTTTCAGCTGGGCAGAGGAGATGCCCACACCATCCCCTTCATACCCAGCTGAAGCTTTGTGGACAACCAAAGCAGTGAGAAGGAGACGAGGAAGAGAGAGCAAAGACATCCCCAAACCTCTCAGAGCTTGTCCCAGAGACTCCTTGTACCCTGCAAACGGTGGCTCCATCCCCATGCAGCTGGGCTGGCCATGCAGCAGGGAGCTGGCTCCCCTCTCCACAGCCAGGGGCTGACTGGGAGAGGTGTAGGGTAAGACCATCCCCTCGGCCCCCCAGGTCCCAGGGATGATGGTGTTTCCCCAGGACAGCCCAGGGCAGTTTCGGACGCTGCTGGTGTCAGGCCCACGCTTGGTCTCCAGCAGATTGTGAAACTGCAGCCCTGCGGTTTTCTCCGGCCAGCTGGAAAGTTTGATGCCAGATTCCCGGATGTGAGGAGCCTTCAGGGGAGCGCAGCTTGGTGGAGCACAGCACATCCCACCAGCAGTAGTCTGCTTCACGGATGGTGGGGAGCTGAGCACCATGCTGGCTGTGCCATGCCACAGCCCTTGCCCGCAGCCCAGCCCATGTGGTTTGCCTCTCACCAACCCACAGCCAAAAGATGCACCACTTTTTATCCTTAAGCTACGCTCAGAGATCCAAGGGGTTAATGTGAGCCTATAAAGCCCCGCAGCCTCAAGAGCATCCTGGCACAGGATGAGGCCGGACAGGACCCAGCAGGAAGGAGTGGGTGCCATGCACATGGGCCATGCTCTCCTTGTCACACTTGGTTTCCAGCCTGTGCCTGCTGCCTGCTGAAGCTTGCTGTTCCCAGAGCCTAGATGGGAGATGGCAGGAAGATATGGTGGAGGTAATAGTCAGATCTGCAGCCCAAGCAGCAGCTCTGTTGCCCCCGCCACTACTGTGGCCTCTTGAGCAAGAAACCTCTTGGAACTTGTCCTTGCCAGGAACATGCCAGTGGATGCCACTGGCTCCTGGCACCAGGCATCTCACAGGCACAGCCCCAGCACCCACCCAGCAGGGGCTCTGAGATCGCTGCACCCTAGCCCCATCACCAGAGAGTGAGGCACAAAACGAGCTGGGAATGCTGGTAACAGGACAGGGATGTCTGCACTGGTGGCATGGGTTGGGGGGACTCTGGGGTGCAGCCTGCCTGAGGCCATGCCCAGGACAGGACCCTTCCTCCCCCAGTCACCCCCTCCAGAGAACCCCCCAGTGCTAGCAGCATCGTCCCTGGGCCCAGAGCTGCTGGGGGCAGCTCATGGCCCCTTCATCGCCCTTGACGGCTGCCTCGCTCACAGCACATGCTGTCATGTGGCAGAGCACAACAACAACAAGGGCTAATTGGTTAATGCGATTTCAAAACATGATCTGCAATTATAACTCGCCAGAGAGCACTCAATGATCCTGCACATCAGGAGAGTGGGGTTTTCTCCTTCATTTGTTCCTGGAACCTCGAAACCAATTTATTTTACAGAAGCCAGAAGCAAAGCACTGCTCAGCAGACTTGCAGGGTGGGTTATCTCTGTGCTCAATCACTTTCCTGCCAAACACCACACCAGGAACCAAGGATCTGAGGACAAGCCCTAGGGTAACCCTGCTGCTTCTCCCCGTAGCACTATGGTGTTTGGAGGGGGGTTTGGGGACCCTCAAATCCTGCAGACCCTGCTGCGATGCCGATCCAACATGGGCTCCTCCAGCTTCCAGCCACCAAGCACAAGGATGCTTGGAAATGCTTGAGGACAAGAGGATGCCCTGAGGCCTAGTAGATGGGGACAAATTGTTCCTTTTGGCATAGGACTGTCTCCCCTGTCACCTCTGGAGGTGCTGGCAGCAGCCTGCTCATCTTTGCCACCCAGGTCAACCATGTCCCTGCTGTTCCCACTGGCAGCACCCATAGCCCCACTGGGCCAGGTTTGCTTCCGTGGGCTTGACAAGGGCTTAAATGCCTTTAAGGCAACTAAGCAAGGACGTAGTAAGGACTTTGCTGCTTTTAAATGCAACTTAAATGCCTTTTAAGACAAACAAGCCTAAGTGCCCGTGATGGTCCTGAAATCTCCGGCACCTACTGCCCTGCTCCTGGCCAGTGCCTCTGAGTCTTGACTGCTTGCCCCAGTGTCCCCAGTTGCTGGGCTGTGCTGCTCCCATGTCCCACTAGAAAGCCAGGTGTGGGGCCGGCAGTTTTTTCCCTCAGCAGGCAAAGAGGTGCCCGGTACCAGCTGCCAAAGGGATGCTCTGGCAGCTATTCCTTGGGACAGTGATGGCCCCGTTCTGCTGGGGGACCCAGAGACCTGTCAGCCCACAGGGAATGCTCTCATGTTCCCAGGTCCTGAGACTCTCTGAGCACTGAGCTGCCCTCCATCAGCTCCCAGGTCCCAGGATTCTCCATCACACAGAGAACTTGTCATCCCACACTGCAGCTGCCTAGGCTCTCCAGGGATGGGAGGAAGCCCAGGCAGCTCCCAGAGCCCCTGAGGAGGCACGGGCAATACAGGCAGTGCAAGACAGCAGGGCTGGGCTACCCTATACCCCAAAACCCACGTGGGCCAAGTTCAGATCCAGACCCCCAGCTAAACCCCTCTGAGATGCCAGGTCCAGGGCCAAGCCACAGCTGGGGCAGGTAGTTAATGTTTAGCAGAGCAGGGAAAGGTCTCCGTCATGGAGCAGCACTGGGGGATACATAGCACCCAGGGAGGGGGGGTCTCCAGTTCAGCCCCAAACTCCCTAGCAAGCTGTCACAAGCATGGATTTGGATGGGGTGGCAGATGGCTGGGGAGCTGTGGACTGGAAAGCAGGGGAGCACCAGGGATGCTTTTTGGCCCGGATGACTGTAGCATCCTTGTTTCAAGATATAAATAACTGGGTCAAAAATGGAGATATGGCCACAGCCGTGTCCCTCCTTTCCCTGGGGGCAGCGGCTGGTCCGGGGCTGACAGAGGAGTAGATAGGGCTCATGCAGCCAAGGCAAAACTGCAGTCGGCTCCAGCTCCCCACGTAAGGCACCAGCAGGGCTGTGCTGGGCTCCCACCCCTGCTGGGGTGACTGGCAGACTCAGGACCAGCCTGCAGCACAGGGTCCTGCCGGCCACGAGGAGGAGAGGGGATAAAAGCTCTTCCGTGGCCAACCAGTGAAAGGGATTCAGAGGGAGAAGCACAAAAGGGCATGCCGGTGCTCAGGACGGAGGCTGCCATGTCCCTAGCACCAGGGACTTCAAGCTGTGGAAGCAGTGGGACTTCGGGGGTGGCCACTTCAACCAGAGGCAGCTGTGGAGCGCTGGGTGGCCCTGGTCCCCACCAGCATCACCCAACCTTGCGCTTGGGTGGGCTGAGCCTGGCACTGTTTCAGGCTGAGCATTGCCGGCATGATGGCCCCCTCCATGGTTGGGAAAACCCTGGGGCGACTGCCCCTCTCCCTCCCCTCTGAGCTGGCCAACAATTGGCTGTGCTGGGGACACCGGCCTTGATCCGCATGGCTGGCCGTCCTCATGGCCGAGCAAACAGAGGAAAACAGCCCCAGCCAGCTCCTGCCGCCACCGGCACGCAGCCAGGCGTGCGGAAGCCCCCAGCTTTCCCATGCCCAGGACCCCAGCCACCACACAGAGTTGGCAGCACAGCCCTGCCTGCTGCTGCCGGAGGGGGTAATGGTACTGACCCACCTACCTCACAGCTGGGAAACAGCCTGGGGGCTGCGGGGGCTCCTGCCCCACAGCTGGGAAAGAGCCTGGGGCTGCGGGTGCTGAGCTGAGGGGGGGAGGAGGGAGCAGGAGTTGAAGTAAGCACCCACTGTGCTGGCGGAGGGGCTGTGCCGAGGCAGCCAGTGTGGCAGGGAAGGTGGTGGGGGCAGTCCCTCCTTGCCCAGTACAGGGGTCGGTTTGCCCAGTTCAGAGCTGTTTGCTGTGGGGCTGGGCCAGTTCCCCGAGGCTGTGGGCCAGCTCTTGGTGGCAGGCAGCCAGTGTGCACCAGAGGCACATGCCCCAGTACTGCCCAGCCACCACGCAGCCCAATTCCCTGAAATCCTTCCCCATTGGGAAAGCGTGGCACTTCATGGAAATCCACTGCTGGACCCCTTCACTGAGCTCCCCTGCCAGAAGGGCACCACACCGCCCCTGGAGTCCAGCTCTGCTTTCATCCCACACCACACAGAGCACCCCACCGCCTGCTCCACAGCACTTCTGGGACCCCCCACCCTGCCTTTGGGACCTTAAAGCTCATCTAGTTCCAACCCCCTGCCACGGGCAGCGACACCCTCCACTAGACCAGGCTGCTCAAAGCCCCTTTCAACCCGGCCTTGAGCACCCTGGCCTTGTTGGCTGTCACCAGCACCAGGCTCGGCTGGCTGCAGGAAGCACGGAGAAGATGGCCAGGATGCGCATGGGGGATGGCACCACCAGCAGCGGTAGCGGTGATCGTGGTGGCACCCATTCAGCCGCTCTCCCATCGCTGCAGCTCCGGCTTGTCCTCAAGGAGCACAAAGCGCGGCGCCAGGGCACAGGCGGCAGCTCCAGCTCTGCCGAGAGCGCTGCCTGCTGCCCGTGCTGCCGCCGGCAGTGACCGTCCACCCGCCATCGGCCAGCGCCTCCCGGCTCCCGCAGCTGAAGGGACGGGCAAGGCGGGGCTGACCCCGCGCTCCGCACACGCAGGGACACCGCCGTCCGGTGACTGGGAGGGCACGGGGAGCCCGGTGTCAGCCCTGCCGCAACACCCGGTTACGGGAGCGGGAGCCTCAGCACCGGCCCCCCCGCACCAGCCCTACAGCTCCGCTCGCTGCTCCACGTCAGGTACGGCCTCAGCTCCCGCCCGCCCCGGCCCGGCTCAGCTCCGCCCCGGCCCGGCGGCGCGGACCCCGACAGCCCTCTGACGGCAATCGGCGGCATTCCTGCCCTCGGCCTGCACCCGTCCTCACTGTGCTCCCAGGCACCCACGGCCCCATCACACTCGTGTGACCCCAGTCCCGTTTCCCCCCAAAAGACAGTGTTTCCCCAGAAGCTTCTTCTCCTCACTTATACCCCAGCACACAGCCTGCTCTGCCCAGACCTTCTTGGCTTTTCCAATTAGAAGAGGTGGCCATGCTGCCCACCAGCACCTCCCCGGTGGAGTCACCTACACCACAGGGCCACCAACCACCCAAAACCATCACTAGGTGCCATGTGACATGGCATGGTGAGCCCGGCATCCAGACCCCATCAGCTGCGGGACACCACAGCCTGCAGCCACACGGGCTCTGTGATGTCACCAGCATCCCTGGCTCTGGACCCCCCCCAGCCCCACATGGGGCACAGCTCTCATGGAAGGCATCAGGATCTCAGCACAGCCACCCAGAGACCTGCTCCCACCCTGTCTGTGGCAGGAGCAGCTCAGCTGGCACAGGTTTTCTGGACCCAGCTGGGTTTGCCTGTCTCCACAGCCTCTGGGACAGCCATGCCAGTGCCTGGCCACCATTGCAGCAGAAAACATTTTTCTGCCTTCAGATGGAAATTTCTGTTTGGTTTTATTACTAAATCGGTGGCTGTTAGCTCCTGTGCTGGTGGGCACCTCAGAGCAGAGCCCCTTCCCTCACCCTTGCTACCTGACAGCGGGCAGCTCAGCTGTGGTGAACCTTCTGGAGCCTGGGGCAGGCATGGGTGCAGCTCAGCATTCCCACTCCAGGACAGGCTTGTTCCCAGCCCGGCCCAGCCCAGCACACTGCCCACTCCATTGCTTCCAGCAAGCACTGAAGTCACCCCAGCGTGCCTGGCCACAAGACCTTTATTCTCCTTTCTGCTGGGATAGAGCCTCCACATCCCCGGTTCCCAGCATGTGGGTAGGCAAGAGGAGCCATGCAGCTCAAACCGCCCCAGCCCAGCTGAGAGCTCGTTACACATTTACCCTGTGTTAATGAGGCAGCACAGGCTGCTCCTGGCCTCCAGACCACAGGGATGCTTCGAAGGCATCGCAGGCCCAGCCCCACAGCCCCCATGGGCAGGGCTCTGGGGTTTCCGCAGATTGAGTCCCCCAGGCACACATCCCTTCCTCCTCCTCCAGCCCAGCTGGGCTGGGCTTTTCAGGAGCACATGAGGTGGGGGCACAGTGACCAGTGCCTTCGCCCTGGCACCCCTCCAGGTGAGGACAGGGCCAAGCACAAAGGGACAAGTCCTTGGGGACATGGCAATGCTCTGTGGCTGTGATTGGGGTCCCAGGGCTGGCCTGCACCTCCCTTGCCTTCCCAGTGCAGGCAGAGAGGAATGGCAGCACGCCGGGGGGTCCCAGGGAGCTGTCCCAGCGCAGCTGGCCAGGTCACTGGGTGCACTGGGAGGCCACGGGACACAGTTGCCTTTTGTTGGTGCTGGCCCCGGGAGCACGGACCCAGGCTCATTGTCTCCTCCCTCCGCCCCCGCCGCTGGCGCCCGGCACCACGGATTTGGGGTTTAAGGAGCAGGCAGCAGCCCCTGCTCACCCGCAGGGAGAGGAGGCAGGCGAGCAGCAGAGCCCACACACCGCAGCAGGTGAGAGACAGCAGCCGTGGGGCACCGGCCTGCCCAGTGAGGGGGAACCACGGGGCTGGGGGGCCAGGGTCAGGAGCTCAGTGGGTCCTGGGTGCCAGTGGGTTCAGACATGGTCCTGAGAGGGAAGTGGAGGCATTGCATGTACCACCTCCTTGTTCCTGTTGCCCCACAGCTGAGTGGGGACCCCCAAACCCTGTCCCAGTGGGAGTGAACATTGGCATGTTGGGGTGTTTCCCAAGCCATGCCCCTTCCCCAGGCGATGGTTTACAGGAAAGGGGGGTCCTGCACTCTGCTCTTCAGCGCACCCCAGGCAGGGCTTGCCCTGGCTTGCACCTGGGTAAGCTCTGAGCCTTTTGGGGAAGCGGGGAGCCCAACATTGGGCTTGGGACTGGGCAGGAGCAGGAGCTGGGCCAGCAAACAAGGCCCTATTGTGCCGCGCCGGGGCCTCTGGCTCAGCCATCAATAGCTGCATTATCCTTGGTGGCAGCCCCCACAGCTTTCCCAGCCACCGTGGCTCTGCAGAAGCCCCGTGGGAGCCCATATGAAGTGGCTGTTGTGTTGGGGGCCGGGGCAAGAGGAGCAGGGCAGGCAAGGCAAGGTGCCAGGACCCCTCTACCTTCCCTGGCTGGGTGCTGTCGGCTGCTGTGGCGCTGGGACGCTGCACTCGCTGGTGACACTGTCTTTGGGGGTGAGATGCCCTGGATGGGGAGCAGACAGGCTCAGGGGACACCCAGGCATCCCTGTCCCTGCTCACCTGCCCGAGGTGACCGTGTCTTGGGCACATTGCTGGGTGCTGCCTGAGGCAGGGATGAGCAAGCAGGCAGTGAGGGGCTGACATGAGCCCGGGGTGTGGATGCAGCTGGGCCAGAGGGAGCAGATGAACCATCCCACATGCTTCTCAGGGAGACACACCCCAGCTAAAATGATGGACCCCATGGCAGGGACACCAGCCTATTTTTAAAGCCCAGAGGAGCAGGATGCCACTCATCGGTGTGGCACAGGGCAGGGCCAGGGGGTCTGGGGCAGGGCAGCAGGCAGGGGGGCTCAGCCAGCATCCCTCCTGCCAGGAAAGGAAGAGGGCTGGGCTGGTAGCAGAGACCCTGCATGCCATGTCCCACACACCATAGCTCTGCCAAGGCCTCTGCCCCATTGGGATGGTTTTGAGGAGCTTCAAGCTCAGTGGTTTGCAGTGCAGGGGACACAGCCCCTCTGCCTACCCTCAAACTTGGCTGCAGGCAGCCACAAACCTAAGAATGGATGATCACCCCTGGGCAGCAGAACAGAATCCTAGAAGCCCAGGGTCCCGCAGCAGGGACACCCAAAGCTGGCACCCCAGACATGCTCAGGTGCTGGCATGCACCCATCACCCCATGTCTCCTGGACAGCCTGGCTCAGCCCAGTGTGGTGTGGGGACAATTAAAAAGGGATTAGCTGGGCTATACCAGCATGGCGCTGCCGGGAGCTGGTACCTAATCCCGGCAGGAATGTGCAGGGGCCATGTGGGTCTCTGCTGTGGGGTCTCACACCAGGATGCTATGATGAGGGGGGTGTATCCATAAATGGGGTGTGAGCCTTGAGCTGGTGTCCCCGTGGGACATTACCACCATGCCATGCTGCACGGGATTGTTTGCTTCCTGACAGTCAAACCCTAACACCAGCACACTTGCTCCATCTCCTGCACCAGAGACCTGGCAGCCACCTGAATCCTGATGCCAGCCTATGGTGTAATACCATGTGCCATGGGGACATGCAGACACTTCCCTGCCTTGGTGCACAGGTGAGCCAGATAAGCCAGTGAGGAGACACTGGCATGCCCATCAAAGCGGCAGTGAGAGATTCCCCACAGTGTTCATGGCACAGCAGGGCTCACCTCACCTCCCCGGAAAAGCCAGAGTCTGTGGTGGGGAGCAGGGCTTGGGATGGAGAGTCAGCCCGGCCAGGGCTGGAGGAGCCGTGCAGGCAGCCGGCAAGGGGCCCCATGCTGGGGGGACTCCCAAAGGAGTCCTGAAGCCATGTCTTATGTGCCACTGCAAACCACAAAAGGCTTTTTGGGGTGGCCAGGCTCAGAGGGTTTCAGCTCAAGAAGGGTGTACCCATGGATACAGGCTGGGGTGAGGATTTCTCTCCTCCCTCTGCTCTCTCCTCTCCCCCCCAGCAAGTCATCAGTGTCACCAGGAGAGCTGGCAAAAGCCATCCTGCTGCACAAGCACTTCTCTTGTCTGGGGAGCAGGGCTGTGCCAAGCCCACGTGGCACAGGGACACTAATGGCACCAGCTGGCATGACACAGCTCACCTTGTCACCCCTGGATTCTGACTGGGCCTGGTCACGATGGTGACCCTGCAGCCCCCTCACTCTGGGTTACGCCATGGCATCACCAGGCCTCTCGCAGTGAGGTATTGCTCCCATTTGGGATGCACGATTTGTTCCCATCCCGCTGGCCAGTAGATACCCATCCCAGCCTGCCTCCCTGAGTGCAGGCTCTCCAGCAGCTGCCGTCCTGATTACCCATCCGATGGCATGGATACATCTCATGCATGGCCAGCACAGGAGGTGCAGGAGCCGTTGCCCACTGCCTGCTGCCGTGCAGAGGTGGAGAGGAGTTGTTTCCTACCGCAAACACCGCTGGAGGCTCAGGCGCTGCCAGCGGAGTTACCGGGGCTCGCTGGAGCCGGAACTGCTGGGGGAGGTTTGGCCAAGGCAGCGACCCCTGGGTGCGGATCTGCGGCTGGCAGGGACGGGATCAAAGAGCGAAGGCGCCAGCACCTGCTAGCGCCGCTGGCGGTGACACCCCCGGGATGGCGAGAAGCCAGGCAGCGGCACCCGGGCGTGCTGCCCTCCGCAGGCAATGAGGGCGCGATGCTGGTGGTGATGCCCATTCCAGCTGGGGACCGTCACTGTGTCAGGGCCCGGCGGCTTCGGTGCTTACGAGGAACACCCGGAGGGGCGGGAAGGGGTGGCCGGCGGGCGACGTGGCGCATCCCTCCCGAGCCGTTTTTTCCAGGATGGAAGCCCGGCCCTTCTGACGCCTGATGGCTTCTTCAGGCGGAGCCACTGCCAGCAAGGTCCCCGCAGGGCTCCGCGACTGGGGTGACAGTGATGTCATCCAGCCACCTCGCCACGCATGCCAGGAGTGGCGCTGGGTGGAGGGAAACTGAGGCACGGTGCTGGCACAGCAGTGGAAGGTGTCCATCGTGCAGGGTTGGGCATGCTGGCAGGCTGGGATGGTGGGGACAGGGACACTGTGCACAACCCCGTGGGGGCCACCCAGCCCAAAGTCCTACTGCGGTGCCTGGGCAAAGTCTTAGGGCAGAGTAACCCCTGCCATCCTGGTGCCAGTGGATAACCCTGGCATCCGAACTCTGTCGCCTGCTGTTCCCATCCACCTTGCCACCTTGGATTCTGGATTGGCACTCGGCACTGTGTCAGAACCGGGAGGGGAATAAGCAGTGGTGCTGGGGCAGAGCCTGCTGCCAGCACACCGGTGAAACCAGGCCGGTTGCAGAAGGGTTACCAGCAGTAAGACGGAAGGGCATTGCCCTGCCTGGCACGGCTCCTCCTGCCTGCTGCTGGCCTGCCTGTACCTGCCTGCACCCGCTTCCTGCTGCTACCTGCTGCTGCCTACATTCTCAGCCTCCCCGCTCACCCTGCACCTGTCTGCACCCGCTGCTGCCTGCACTGCCCGATTGCCTGCTGCACTCCCTGCCTCCCCACTCATGCCAGACCTGCCTTCCCTGAATCCTGCATCCACAGGTGGGGACGGCCAGTGACAAGGTAGGGGGTGGCCCCAGGACAGCCGTTGATCCCCCCCATCCCAAGCCCTGCCCGCCAAGGCGCGCGTAGCCCCCACTGCCAGCACCACTCGCACTTGTTATTCTTGGCAGCGGCAGCTGGAAAATGGGAGGCAGCGGAGGAGTTTTGTTTGCTCCAGACTGGGCCCGGGCCAGACATCTGGGCTGCAGCTGGGCAGGGTGCAGGACCGGCCCCCCGCCGGCCTCGACACGGCACCCCGTGCCCCCCCCGGCATGGCCCCAGCGCACCCCGGCCCCGCACACTGGCGCAGGCGGCACCCTGCCGGAAGCTGCCTGTCCTGGGAACGAGGTGGCCGAGCCCCTCGTGCGCTGAGCGCGGCGGGCCCCGAGGACAGCGCGCGTCACCGCGGGTGTCACCGCGGGCCCATGCGGACCGCGCGCGGCCCTCAGCGCCTGCCCGTGCTTGTGAGCGGCCGCGTTTGCACGCGCACGTCTCCGCGGGCCCAAGCCCGTGCCGGTTCGCACACGTGTGTGCGCGCGTGCCCTCACGTGCGTACGCGCGTGCCTCTGGGCCCGCGCCCCGGGGCGCGCCCCCGCCGCCCCGCCCCGCCCCGCAGGGGCCGTCCCGCTCCCTCTCGGCGGACGCGGAGGGCGGGGTCGGGCCGGGCCGAGCCGAGCCGGGACACAGGTGGGTGCCGGGGCCGCGGGCAAGGGGTGTCCGGGGGCCGGGTCCCGGTCCCGGTCCCGGTCCCAGCGCTGCCGTCGAGAGGGTTTGACCGGGGTGGCAGCGGGGCACTGGCGGCTGCGTCCGTGTCCCGGACGGTCACCGGGAGGCTGGCGGCTGGGGCTGCCCGGCGGTCTCGGCGGGGCTGGGGCCCTGCCGGGGCTGGCACCGGGGGGCCAGGGGCTGCGTCCAGTGCTGGGGCTGGCGTCGGAGGAATTGAGGATATTGGCACCGGGGGTCTCGGGGCTGGAGGTACCAGTGCTGGCACCGGGGGGTCTCTGGTGCTGACGCTTCTGGCGCCCGCCCCCCCCCCCCCCCCAACCTTCCCCCCCTGCCGGCATCGGGCCGGAACAGTCGGCGGGAGGGTCCGTGCCCGGGGCTCTGCCCGTGCTCCTTGGCGGCGCTGGCAGGTGCCGGGCGGGCGGGAGGACCCCGGTGCCCCCGGGGCATGGCTGGCAGCAGCCGAAGGGGCTGGCAGAGCCCGGCGGGTCCGCACCTTGTTCCGTCGCCTCTGGAAATGCCATTAGCGCCTGCCGCCCTCTCGCCAGGCCGCCGGGCAGCCCAGCCCCGCGGCGCTGCTCACGGCCGAGGCCCTGCCCGCTGCCTGTTGCCAGCCGGGGACTCGCTCCCCACCCTTCCCGCCCGGGAGCTGCGGCCCCTGCCCGCAGGAGCCGAGGGCAAGCCCCGGCCGGCCGTGCCCGGCAGCGGGCAGACGTGCCCGGATCTGTGCTGGGCAGTGCCTCGAGCGCGTGTCCCTCTTCCCATGCACCCGCCTCGGCCTAGCACGCACCTCGAGACTTGGGGCAGTTGCACTGAGCCCTGGTGCAGCGGTGGGGCTTTGGTTGGCAGCGGTGTCCCGGCTGTGGCACGGGTGAAACCGGCCAGCTGTGCCCAGGGCTGGTGGCCGGGCTTGTGCTTTGCACGTAGCGCAGGGAGGTGCTGGTTGGCACGTCCCAGCTGCCTGGGGGTGCTCCAGCATGGCTAGCGGGCTAGGTGGGGAGCTGTGTGTTGGCACAGTGCTCGAGATAACCATCACCTCCTGCTCCTCAGGGGAGAGGGTGCCAGAGCTGGAGGAGCTCTTCCTTGATCTGAGTGCCCATGGTGATGGTGTGGCAGCATGTGCCCCTCTGGGGACTGAGGGCTAGACCCCTCCAAACCCAGCTCCTGTTTGCAGGGTGGTACAAGGAGAGCCCGGGGCTGAATACAGGGTCTATAGGCTGGGGGAAACTGAGGCACAAGAACCTATGACTACCATGATTCCCATAATGGCCAGGTTGCCCGATGCTCAGGAGCCTTCTGTCCGCCCATGGTGCCCTGGTTGGCTGGCACCACCCTTGTGCTTTCCCTGTCCTTGTTCCTGTCCTTACAGGACAGCTCTGTGCTTGCAGGCAGGAATGGGCAGGTGTGGGGATGGCTGGTTGCTGCTTGGCCAAGATGCCTCTGTTTCCTCATGGGCAGGAGTCAGAGAGCTGCTCCCAGAGCCCGTGGTTCAGGGTTGGAGTAGTGGGGGTTAAAACCACGAGGGATGCAGCTGGCCCCTGTCCGCAACTGCAGTCACCAGGTCAAGCCCAGTGGTGGCTCTCCTCTTGCAGTGTCAGGGCTGCCCTGTGCAGATGCTCAGGGCTCTCTGGATCCCACCAGCAGCGCTGGGGAGGGATCACGGTCTGGGGGTTGTGGGGAGGGGTCTGTAACCCGAGCTGAGGTCTCGCTTCTCTGCCCCAGCCACCGCTGCGGGGCTGCCAGCCAGGCCCCAGCCATGATCCCCACGCTGCTCCTGCTGCTGCTGCACAGCACTGCCGCCGGCCGCCCCCTGCCTACTGCCACTCCCCGCCTCAAGCTGGCCTTCCCTGGTGAGCATGGGACTCGGGCAGGGGGGATGTGGGTGCTCCAGTTCATGTCAGCATCATCCCAGGGTATGGGAGCAGCATGGTGGGGGCCGGCATGGCGGGAGGCATGCGAAACCCCAGCAGTGCTGCTGCACCGGCACTGGTGCTGCCCTCCCTGCAGGCTGCCAGGCACTGGCAGGGGCTGCCAGGTTCCTACCTGCTACCAGCCCCACCAGCATCACCTGCCTGCCCTCGGGGCTGTGCGTACACTTGGGCTTTCACTCTGCCTCTAGCACGTGCCAGGTCAGGTATTCATCCCCGCACGGTGCGCCGTAGTGGCACTCTCAAGCCACACTGTGCTGTGCCTGGTGGGGACACCGTGCCAGCCGGCAAGCTGGTGCCATCTCCCCACTGGCCACTCTGTGGGCTCTAGCATGGCACAGGCGGCTTTGTCCAGTGGTGGGTCCCAGCAAGCTCTCTCCTCCCACCAGACAAAGGGCCGTTTGTTCCCGCCGCAGTGGGGTTAGCTCTGTGGGGCAAGGAATGGCCCCTTCTGCCCCACCAACTGCCACCGGGGTGGGCTATGCCAGGGTGGGCTGTGCAGGGATGAGTGCAGGGGGCACAGAATGGGTTTTGGGAGGAGCATGGGATTGGTGCTGGGGGCATGGAATAGGTTCCGGTGGGGGGGGTGGGGTGGCATGGGATGGCTGCTGGGTGATGTGGGGATGGGTGCTGGGCCAGCACGGGGTTGTGAACCTGGTCAAGCCAGTGGGACAGGTTTGGGGGAGGAGGTGGCACAGCAGGAGGGGGCCCATGGCCAGCCCCAGTTATCCCTGGATGTGTGTCTGAGGTAGGGGAGTGTGCTGGGCAGCAGCCGGTGCTATGGCGGGGCTGAGCAGTGCCGGTGGATCCCGGCAGAGCTGCGGGCTCTCCATGGGCTGCGTCTCTTCGCACTGGAGCGGTCGTGCTGCTACGAGGCCCTGCTGCTGGATGAGGAGCGTGGCCGCCTCTTCGTTGGCGCCCAGAACCATCTCCTCTCCCTGGCCCTGGATGACATCAGCCAACGGGACAGGAAGGTAACGTGGATGGAGGGACACAGTGGGACAGCCCTGAGTGCACGGGGCTGTGAGTGTCCCTCTCTCTTCCTGCAGATCTACTGGCCAGCACCTGTGGAGTGGAGGGAGGAGTGCAACTGGGCTGGCAAGGACATCACCGTGAGTGCCAGTTGGTGCTGGGGCATACCCTGGGGTGCTGCGGGGCCACCCCAGTGCCACTACCCCATGCCCTCTGCCCCCCAGGCCGAGTGCATGAACTTCATAAAGATCCTGCACCCCTACAACCGGACCCACCTGTACGCCTGCGGCACTGGTGCCTTCCACCCCGTCTGTGCCTTCGTGGAGGCTGGCCAGCATGCGGAGGTGAGCCCCCACCTTCCCAGCATGGCCATAGCCCCTGGCTGCTGCTGCCTGCCCACCTCTGGTCCTTACCCCTCCCCAGGAGCCCATCTTCAAGCTGGACCCCCAGCACGTTGAGGATGGCAAAGGGAAGAGCCCCTACGACCCCCAGCATGCGGCTGCCTCCGTCCTCGTGGGTACGGCAGATCTGAGCCAGTGCCGGGGAGCAGCGTGGCAGTGGGGTGCTGGGGGTCCCCCATAACGCTTCCCTCGGTGCCTGCCAGGCGAGGAGCTCTACTCCGGGGTGGCCACCGATCTGATGGGCCGTGACTTTACCATCTTCCGCAGCCTGGGCCGGCGTCCCTCCATCCGCACGGAGCAGCATGACTCCCGCTGGCTCAACGGTCAGTGCCCCAGTGTGGCATCATTGTTCCCTGGAGGCATTGGGCCATGAGTCCTCCAAGCTTGGCCTCTGCTGCATGCGGAGGGTGATCTGGGGGCTCCCCATGCCATCTGCAGACCCCGGTGCTTGATGGGGTCCCACCCTCACCCTGCCTCTGCCCTGCAGCTGGGCATAGAGGGGTCTGCACTCTCCTGGGACACCAGCAGGCTCCTCAGGTCCCAGGAGAGCAGATCTAGCAGGGGCAGTGGAGGCAGTATCCCTCTGCCCCCAGAGCCCAAGTTTGTGGCCGTTTTTTGGGTGCCGGAGAGCGAGGACCCTGACGATGACAAGATCTACTTCTTCTTCCGCGAGACGGCAGTGGAGCGGCAGCAGGGGCTGGGCAGGATGAGCTTTGCCCGCATTGGCCAGATCTGCCGGGTAGGAGCAGCCCCAGGCAGGGGGCTGGGGGGGGGGTCGGGGGTGCCACCCTTTGCCGCTGACGCTGGTGTCCTCCTCCTGAAAGAATGACATAGGCGGGCAGCGCAGCCTGGTGAACAAGTGGACAACCTTCCTGAAGGCTCGGCTCGTGTGTGCCGTGCCAGGACCTGACGGGGCAGACACCCACTTCAATGAGCTCCGTGAGTGTGGGAGAGGGACATGGCCTTTCCAGTGGCCATGGGCTCCCCTGGCACATTCGGGTGGCACTGGTATCCTCCCTGCTTGCAGGGGACGTTTTCCTGCTGCAGACAAGGGACAAGCGCAACCCCCTGGTCTACACTGTCTTCTCCACCTCCAGGTCAAGCCCCCTCCCCACTGCCCCCCAATACCCAGCAGTGCCCCACTCACCCCTCACATCATCCCCTCACATCATCCCCTCTCTCCCCCACCAGCTCTGTTTTCCAGGGATCAGCCATCTGCATTTACACCATGGCTGACATCCGCCGGGCTTTCCTGGGCCCCTTTGCACACAAGGAAGGTCCCAACTACCAGTGGGTATCATACCAGGGCCGTGTGCCATACCCCCGCCCAGGCATGGTATGTGGTTCAGGGGTATCCCAATGGTGCTGCTGGTGGGATCCCGGTACCCAAGATGGGGTGGTTGGGAGTGAGACCTGGCTCAGTCAGTGCTGCCTCCCCACAGTGCCCCAGCAAAACCTTTGGCACCTTCAGCTCCACCAAGGACTTCCCAGATGAGGTGATCCAGTTTGCCCGGCACCACCCGCTGATGTACAACCCGGTGCTGCCCCACGGCCAGCGCCCCCTTTTCCTGCAAGCTGCCATGCCCTACACCTTGACCCGCATTGCCGTGGACCGTGTCACTGCCACTGATGGCCATTATGATGTCCTCTTCATTGGCACAGGCATGTAGTGACTCAAGGGTTGGTACTGGGGGCTCAGCTAGGGGATGCCAGGGCTGGGGTCTCATTTCTCCCTGCCTGCAGATGTGGGCACAGTGCTGAAGGTGGTCTCTGTGCCCAAGGAGAGCTGGAACCACATGGAGCCGCTGGTCCTGGAGGAGCTGCAGGTCTTCCAGGTGAGGAGGAGGCTGCATGCTCCACCAGTCACAACCACTCTGCACCCCTTTATGCTGCCCCTGCTCTGGGTTGTGCTGAGGCACTCCAGCTTCTGGGGTGTGGGAGCTGGCAGCACAGGCACACTCTGACTCCTGCCTGCACTCTGTCCACAGGACGCCTCCCCCATCACCAGCCTGCAGCTCTCCTCCAAGCGGGTAAGGAGGGACCCTGGATAGGTCCTCATGTCCCACCATGGCTCTGCCTGGCCCCATGCTGTGATGCAGGGGTGTTCAGCTCTGCTTCTGCCCCCCCAGCAACAGCTCTATGCTGGCTCAGCCACGGCACTGGCACAGCTGCCCCTGCACCGCTGCAGTGCCTACGGCAAAGCTTGTGCCGAGTGCTGCCTGGCCCGGGACCCATACTGTGCCTGGGATGGCACTGCCTGCACCCGCTATGTGCCCAACACCAAGAGGTAGGTGATGTGCTATGACACGGCACTGGTGTGGCCAGCCTGCCCCGAGGCCGCAGTGAACGGTGCAGGTTGTGCCGCCGCAGCCCCCGCTCTTCCACCACCTTCCCCCAGGCGTTTCCGCCGGCAGGATGTCCGCAACGGTGACCCCAACATGCTCTGCTCCGAAGGTGAGATGGGACCTGGCTAGGTGTAGGATTCAGCCCTGCTGGGGCAGTGGGCTGACAACCAGGCTGTGTCCCCCCAGACCCCCGGAGGGGCAGCGTGCCCCAGAAGCAGCTCTATGGGGTGGAGGGCAGCACAGCCTTCCTGGAGTGCATGCCCAAATCCCTGCAAGCCCACGTGTTCTGGACATACCAGCGCACCCGCGATGATCCCCCACGAGAGGTAGGCTCTCCCCAGCTGGGTGCCCCCGGTGGGACCGTGCCATGCTGAGCTGACCACCCGTTCCCGTGGTGCTGTAGGTGCAGATGGATGAGCGGGTGGTGCGGATGGAGCGGGGTGTCCTGCTGCGCAGCGTGCAGCGTGCCGACGCTGGCCTCTACCTGTGCCACGCCACTGAGCACGGCTTCACCCAGCCGCTCCTGCGGCTCTCCCTGGAGGTGATCGGCACCCGGCAGGCAGCAGGCACGGCACCTGACAGAGACCCGCAGCCCCTCGCCGGGGCGTCCAGCCGCAAGGTCTGGTACCAAGACTTCCTCCAGCTGGTGGAGCGCCCGCCGCTGGGGACTGCTGATCGGGTGTGCCAGCCGCCCTGGACCCGGGGCAGACCCCCGCCACCCCCCCGCACCCAGGCCAGACCCCCAGGCCGCGGGCAGGGCGAGGAGCCGCGCAGAGCCCGCCGCCGGCGCACACACGAGGGGTCGCGGGCCGAGCGGGGCCCCCGCAGCGCATCGCCCTGGTGACACCGGGGCCGGCCCCGGGTGCCGGGCTCTGCCTAGGAGCGGGGCCGCGGGCAGGGGTAAAGCCCCCGCCAGTCTCGGCCGCCCGCCGGCAGCACGGGGAGGGGGCACAGGCAGCAGCGGGGGGCTGCGGCGCCGGGCCCATGAGGGCAGCCGGACTGACCACCCCCCCATGAAGGGCTGCTGGCCACCCTTGCCACCGGCTCCAGCACGGGTGGGGGCACCCAGCCGGCTGCCAGCACCGCGGAGTCACCGAAGTATTTATTAACGACTGTTACGGTTGAATGTAAGCATGCCCTGGTAGGGGGTGGCAGGGCCAGGCTATGCCTCACCCCCGGCACGGCACCGCGGGGGGGCAGGGCAGCAGGGCCACCCTCGAGTCCTGGGGGGGGTTGCAGTGGGATCCTGCAGAGACGGTGTGGGCAGCAGTAGGGCGAGGGGGCTGCAGGAGGAGGGTGCCCGGAGGGGAAGTAGTGGGGGGCACAGAGGTGGCACCCAGCGGCCCGGGTGCAAAGCAGCGGCGTGAAGGGGCTTGTACTAATTGAGCACAATAAAGCAGAGGATTCAGCTCAGGGTCTGATATCTGCCCCGGGGAGCGCTCAGGGCGCGGGGCAGCCCGGTGTCCTACGGTAGGGACCCCCACGGGCACGCTGAGCCAAGAGGCTTGGGGGAAGCCAAGCCTTCACAGTATCACAGTATCACAGTATGTTAGAGATTGGAAGGGACCTCGAAAGATCATCTAGTCCAATCCCCCTGCCGGAGCAGGAACACCTAGATAATGTTACACAGGAATGCGTCCAGGCGGGTTTTGAATGTCTCCAGGGAAGGAGACTCCACAACCTCCCTGGGCAGCCTGTTCCAGTGTTCCGTCACCCTCACTGAGAAGAAGTTTCTTCTCAAGTTTAAGTGGAACCTCTTGTGTTCCAGTTTGTACCCATTACCCCTTGTCCTATCATTGTTTGCCACTGAGTAGAGCCTGGCTCCGTCCTCGTGACACTCCCCCTTTATATATTTATAGACACTGATAAGGTCACCCCTCAGTCTCCTCTTCTCCAAACTATAGAGACCCAGCTCCCTCAGTCTTTCCTCATAAGGGAGATGCTCCACTCCCTTAATCATCTTAGTTGCCCTGCGCTGGACTCTCTCCAGCAGCTCCCTGTCCTTCTTGAACTGAGGGGCCCAGAACTGGACACAATACTCCAGATGCGGTCTCACCAGGGCAGAGTAGAGGGGAAGGAGGACCTCTCTGGACCTACTAACCACCCCCCTTCTAATACACCCCAGGATGCCATTGGCCTTCTTAGCCACAAGGGCACAGTGTTGGCTCATGGTCATCCTGTCGTCCACTAGGACCCCCAGGTCCCTCTCCCCTACACTGCTCTCTAACAGGTCATTCCCCAACCTATACTGGAACCTGGGGTTGTTCCTGCCCAGATGCAGGACTCTACACTTTCCCTTGTTATATTTCATCAAGTTACTCCCTGCCCAACTCTCCAGCCTATCCAGGTCTGCCTTGCAGGTACATAGGGTAGACGGAGGTCGTCCGTGTCCCGTCCCCCCCCGCCCCCGACTTCCGCCCGCCCCTTGTCCCCGCCCACT
The DNA here is from genome assembly GCF_033815535.1 of Pezoporus flaviventris. Lineage (NCBI taxonomy): Eukaryota > Metazoa > Chordata > Aves > Psittaciformes > Psittacidae > Pezoporus > Pezoporus flaviventris. The sequence goes on from NW_026892574.1 coordinate 3,109,588, forward strand.
TTCGTTTCTGGAGCAGGAAAACCGAAACTCCCCAGTGCCCGGGAGATGAGTGACCTCCGTCTGCTGCTCTTGCTGCCTGCGGTGGCACCAGGGTCCTGGTGACACTGGCATTGGCCACATCGCGTTTCCTGAACCACATCGCGAGAGTCATGTCCCAGCGCTGGCTGCGCCCCAGCCCAGCACCTGAACTGCGGTGTGGGCACAGGCAGGCACTGGTACAGGCAGGGACCCCTGGCAGGGGGTCGGATCCCTGTGGTGGGACACTGCCTCCAGCCAGCTGGCACCTGCAGAGAGCGTGGGCAGGACTCCCCAGGGAGCTGGAGCAGAGTGAAACCCTGGGGACTGGGCCACCCTAACTGCCCAGTGGTGACCAGGGAAGGGGCCTGGGAAGGTTTACAAACTGCTGCAGGCAGGAACAGTCAGAGTGGACGCAGAGGATGGAGCTGTTTTCCTGAGGACCAGCTAGCACTGGGCTGGCACCACTGGCTCTGGCAGCACTATTGCTCTGCACCTCTGTATCCCTATACCGTCCCAGCATCTGGTGGCATTGTGGACCGCCCTCATTCCAATGGGAATCCCCCTACCCACCCTTCTGTGACACTGGGAACAGAGAGCAGCACAAGATTTATGGAGACATTTATTTCCAGCATGACCAGAAGGGAAGGGGGAGTACAGGGGCAATACGCAGGACTGGGGGTACAGGAATGCTAGTGCTAATACTCAGTTAGGGAACTGGGGGTCTGCACCCCCACGGAGCCGCAGGAGCATGAAGATTGTGCTCCTGGGCTGGACATCATAATGTACCAGCATGTGCCGGTCCTCCAGCTCCTGGAAGTTGTATGTCAGACGCTGCTGGTCAGCGGGAGGCCCCTGCTGTCTGTGGATCTGCTCTTTCAGCTGCCGGACAGTGGTGGTAGGCAGCACCGTGTAGGTGGTGGTCCGGCTCTTGTCATCCTTCACAAAGACTTCCATCGCTTGGGGCTCTGTCTGCAGCAGCAGCAGAGTGGTGCTGTAGAAGATGCCGTGGGAGGCCAGGGTCGTGCCATCCTGTAGGACAATGGAACTCCTGCCCAGCTCCTGCTGTGCCAGGCGCTGCTGGTACCAAGGGATGCCCCACTCCTGCTCAATCGCCTCCTTCAGTTGCTGGATGGTTTTGCCAGGGCTGACGGTCCTGCTCAGGCTGGTGCCCAGCAACTGCCTCACCTCTATCTTCACAGGCCGTGCTGGCTGCAGGGATACAAGAGTAGGTGGGCAAAGCTGCGGGGTTGGGAGAGGGGGGGGAATGCCACAGGGCAGGCAGCCTTACGTGCACAGCCCAGGGCTGGGCAGTACTGATGCAGGGCAGGGAACGGTGGCTGGCAGCTCCCTGTGCAACCAGGTTCCAATTCTTGCCTTGGCCAAGGATCCCTGTTGGGTCAGCGGGGTCCAGGATGATAGGGCTGCATACACAGAGCGTGGAAACTGCTGTCAGCCCTGGGCAGCACTGTGGGGCACACAGCACGGGTCCCACCGGGAACAGTGCTCACCAGGGACTGCGCAGCAGCGTCTTGATGTGGGCACCAATCTGGTTGTGCTGGAGCGAGTAGTACTTCTCCCAGTAGATGCAGATCTCCTGGTGTCGGCACAGCAGCTCCAGCACTGTACGGAAGCCTTCAGCCATGACAAAAGAGTCAGAGGAGCCTGTGCCCTCCTCCCAGGCATAGATGGTCAGCAGCTCCAGGGCATACTTGGGGGGCAGGTCTGCAGTGGGGTACTGTGGTTTCAGCAGCTGGGCAGGAGACAGCGACAGGGGTGAGAGCTGGCCAGGTCGAGTGGCTGGTGGGTGCCAGGGAAGCTGGGCAGCCCCTCACCTCCTTGTACCAGTGCTTCACCAGGCGCAGAAGATTCTTCAGCTTGGCAGGGTAGCGCTTCACAAACTTTTTCTGAAGCTCAGTGAAGCAGGGGGAGAACTCCCCAGGGTCACTGCTGGCTTTCAGGAGCCCTATGTACACACTTGCATCCGGTGGGGCATCCTGGCTCAACTGCCCTGTGGGGTGAGAAGGAGGGTGAGAGCCATCCCGGTGCTGACACTGGAACCCAGCCTCACACCAGCCTGCAGCCCTTACCCAAGGCATCATAGGCAGGCAGAATGTCCACCTCGATGGACTCCAAGGTGTCCTTGGAGTAGAGAGTGAGGCTGAGGGAGCGCGGTGTATTACCAGGACCCTTGTACCGGGGCTCACTGATGCTCATGGTGAATGTTAGGCTCTGCCTGCAGGTGCGCAGTCTCTTCTCAATCAAATCCAGGATATACCTCCTCTCCTGCTTCTGCTGCTGGTAGCTGGAGAAGCAGCTAAGGAAGAGCACCACGTCGGCATCAGAGTTGTTCTGCAAAGCTGTGCCCTTGCCTGCTGAGCCACCCTGCAGAAAGACACCCTGCCTACTCGGCACTGCTGCCCCTCAGCACGGGGATTGCCCGCCACCATTCCTGGAGCTACCATTCCTGGAGTTGCCATTTCTGAGGCAAGGCAGGAGCTGGAGCAGCAGGACAGAGGAAATGGTGACAGTAGGGGTGCTGGCTGGTGCCTGAGCCGGGCAGCACTCACCTTGACAGTCTTGTGGACGCAGATGCCTGTGTCGAAGCAGTCCTCCTTCAGGAAATCACAGATCTGCTTCACTGTCTGCTTCACCTGCCTGCAGAAAACCATGCTGGGTTGCAGGGTCTTCATGATCCAGGTGTCCAGCTTGTTGCTGGCCACCGTCCTCAGCCCGTCCGTGGATGTCTCCTGCTGCACATCCATGCTGCCAGGTCTGGTCACTCCTTCTACTCGCTCCTGCCTGCAGCTGCCTTCCCCTGCCCTCACCAGGTTTTAAACCTTCCCGGGCCACCCCCCCCCCCCAACCCTCCGATGGCGTCACCACCAGGCATTTAAGGTGGCTCCAGAGCCCGGGGTTTTGCCTCTCCACTGGCCCGCCTCCCCGGGGAGCTCCTGCTCGCCGGTACCTCCGACGCCCTCCCCGCGGGAGCAGAGAGGGGGCAGGAGGGGCTGCGGGGCACCGCCGTTACCCCGGCACCAGGTGGGAGCCTGGGGCTGGGGTGCTGCAGGATATCTTGGCCCGGAGGGACAGCGGTGGCACAAGGTGTCCCCTGGGTGCACCACGGGAACCCTGCCCGAGGGCTGGAGGTGCCCTGTCTCCACCAGCGCCTGCCTGCGCCCACATCGGGGGCTCGCGTGTTCGAACTTTGGGACATGGCTGGTAGCTCGGTGTCACCGTGGGCAATGGAACATGGTCAGTGCCAGTGTCACCAAGGGCAATGGGATGTGGTCGGTGCCGGTGTCACCGGGGAGCCTGCTGTCACCGCGGGCAATGGGACGTGGTCGGTGCCAGGATCACCCGGGGCCCGGGTGTCACTGCACGCAGCGGCAGGCGGTACGGGCAGGACGCTGCTGTCAGCGCTGCCTTAAGCGCCGGCTACACTGGAGCCAGGAAACGGGAGTTTCTGTTTCTGCGCCGCTTTCGATTTCTGATTCCGCTGGCTGGAAACGAAAGTACGTTTGGATGGAAACGAAAGCCCTTGGCGGCTCCAGCCCCTCGTCCCTTCCAGCCCCCTCGTCGCTTCCATTTCCCCCCCCCCCCCCTCCGCCTCGCTTGCCTGCTCTGGGAAACTAGGAAGAGCCAAAAGTCTGAAACTGAGGTCTGGAAACTCAGGGTAGGGTCGGGGAGGAGCTCATCCAGTACAGGCAGGAACATGAAGACAGGAAGGCAATGGAGAATGGAGGCAGAAGCAGGAAGGGAAAGGTGGTCAGGACATGGGCAGAAGACGGGCAGGGGGTAGGGAAAGGAGGCAGGAGGGGACAGGGATGGGGCAGCAGCAGGGGCAGGGACAAATATAGGGGTGGGGATGGGCATTGGGTGCAGTCGGGGTCAGGGACAGGGATAAGGTGGCAGGCAGGGCAGGGGTAGAGACGGGCAGGGACAAGGGAAGTGGCAGAGATGAGGGCAGGCGCAAGAGCAGGGGCAGGAGCACTGTTACGGGGAGGGATACAAATGGGAACAGCAGCAGGTGTTTGGGCAGGGATACAGGCAGGGGCAGGGACAAGGACAGAAGGAGAGATATGGGCAGGTATGCTGACAGGGGCAGGGCTGTGGGCAGGAATGTGAGCAGGGAGAGGGGAAGGAGAGGACCAGCAGTAGGGGTACAGGCAGGGGCAAAGCTGTGGGCATGGAGAAGTGACATGGGCATTTCACATCTGGCCTGTGCAGCTCGAGGAGCAAGACAAGGACACCAAGGCAAGAGCAGCAAGAAAGAGTCATTCTTTGTTCGCACCTACGTGTGTCCCAGACAAATCGGGGCACCCCAAATGTGTTTTCACACGTGGCTCTCACACCTTTTGCATGCCGAGGTACAGCGCAGTCTGATCAGCCTCTACTCACCCCACCACACACCTCCTCTGCAAAGCCACTGGAGTCTCCTAGGATGGGATCATCCTTCTTCCCTTAGCCAGGTATCCCTGGAGTCACTACAGTGCCTGTCTGTGAGGGTGTGTAATGGGAAGGCCGCAGGTAGGTGTTGGAGGGGCTGAAGTGCTGCAGTGGCCTTCATCCCCCGTGGTGGCGCTCTCGCTCCTCCCAACGACCTGGGGTCCTGTAGCCACCAACCGTTCACACAAAAATCTGCAGATTAAGAAAGTTCATGCAACTTCATACTATAATGACTAATTGGTACAACAGTTAGAGAAGGAGATTTTCCTAATGAGGTGCAGACGGGGCAGCGGAAGGGATTGGGCAGGGACAGTGATGGGACAGGGAAACAACAACGGGACAGGGGCACGAGCAGACATACGGGGGATACGGGCGGGGACACGGGGAATACCGGCGGGGACGGGACGGGACGGGACGGGACGGGACGGGACGGGACGGGGACCAGGGCTACAACGACGGCGCCTCACCCCGGCGCCGCGCGCCAGGAGCTGCAGCCCGCATGCGCAGGGAGGGGTGGGCGCTCCCAGGGGGCTGCGCGGCGGGGCCACGGGGGCGGGGCCAAGGGGCGGGGCGGGGCCACGGGGCGGGGCGGGGCTCCGCCTGCGTAGGCTATGCCGCGGACCCGCCGGGCCATGCGCCGTGAGTGGGGTCCGCGGGGCGGGAGCGTGGCGGGATGGGGATGGGGATGGGGATGGGGATGGGGATGGGGATGGGGATGGGGATGGGGATGGGGATGGGATGGGGATGGGGATGGAGGCCAGGACCATTCTTCCGTCCCGTCCCGTTAGCGGGGGGGTCCGCACAGGTTCCGTGCCTCCCTCATGGCCCCGCCGTGTGTCCGGGCTGACTGGGGCTTGTCCCCACCTTCCGCAGGTGGCCCCGGCAGCGGCCGGGCGGTCTCTCACGCTAGCGAGGAGGAGACCGGCAGCGAGGTGCTGAGCCACTGCAGCAGCGCCAGCGAGGGGGGCAGCCCCGCCGAGGAGCCCACAGGTGAGCGCCGGTGTCCCCGCGGTGTCCGCGCTGCTGCGGTGTCCCCCACCGGTGGGACTTCCGTGACACGGTGCCACTCCGGCAGGGAGCGAGGCGGCGGGGGAGCAAGCGCAGGAGGAAGAGGTGGAGGACAGGCTGAAGGAGCACATGGACAGCCTCCTGGACAAGAGGTAACCAGGCGGCTGTCGCCCCGGGCACACCTGGCACGCTGCTGTTCCCCGTTTGCGCTGCCAGCCAGCGGCTGGGACATGCCCTGTACCGGGCCACCTCACCTCATGACCTCCCATGGTCTTTCCCAGCGCCAAGACGCGGCTGGCGGCACTGCAGAGCTTGCGCCTGGCCTTCTGCTCCAGAACCCTCTCCGAGTTCCTGCTGGAGCGCCGCCTCACGCTCGCTGACTCGCTGGAGAAGTGCCTCAAGAAAGGTCTGGGCGCAGGAGGGCATCGAAGCTGTGGGTGGCGGGGCCATGGCCCGTGTCTGAGGGAGGTCTCTCATGCTGCCCGCAGGTAAAGGGGAAGAACAGGCGCTGGCAGGCACCGTCCTCACCCTCCTCTGCCTCCAGATGGGCTCTGGCCCGGAGGGGGAAGAGGTGTTTCGCAGCGTGAAGCCCCTGCTCATCAGTGTCCTGACAGACAGCATGGCCAGCCCTGGCGCTCGGCAGAGTGTAAGGCCTGGACCCTTTCCTCCTGGGCGCAGGGGACACCTCAGCTGTGGGGAGAGCCCAGGCAGTGCCTTGGGGGTCCCTGCAGTCACAGGGGGGTGGCAGAATTGGAAGCAGTGGGGTAAAGCAGGGACACACCAGCCCTACTTCCCCCCTTGGCTGGGTGCTGGATCTGACCTGGCACTGCTGCCTCTGACTGCCTTTTCCTCATGTCTCTTGCCAGTGTGCCACAGCCTTGGGTATGTGCTGCTACATTGCTGCTGCTGATCTCGAGGTAACTGTGCCTCAGTGTTGTCTGTACCCTGCTGGAGGGCACCCTGGGGCTTGCTGTACCACCAACCCTCAGCCCACAGTGCCAGGGCAGCCTGAGCTGAGCTGAGCTGGGGAGGGGGTACAGGGACATCAGTGACAGCCCAGGCCCCTTCCGTGGGCAGCATGGAGCTGAGCTGGGGGGAAGTCTGCCTTGTAGAAATGGGGTGTCCTGGGTGAAGGAGCCTCCTGGTGTCATTGGATGGGGTGGGTCCCTGTTGGTCCCCTGCTGTGTGGCTTCACTGTGGTGGCAGCTGTGTTCTGACAGGTGGCTTTCCCCCTTCCAGGACCTGGTCTCATGCCTGTCCTGCTTGGAGAGCATCTTCAGTCCCCCCAGCTCATCTGAGGAGGGCTCGGCACCCTCCCAGGATGGCCCTCTGCACTGCAGCGCGCTCCAGTCATGGTCCCTGCTCCTCACCATCTGCCCCCCATCCCACATCAAGAGCATCTTGGACAAGTGAGTAGGGTGGGGGCAGCCAGCTGCAGAGGGGGGAGCCCCTGGGGTAGCACCGAGCCCCCCTGACTGTGCTCCGGCCTTCCTGTCCCAGTGGCTGGCTGAGGCTGCCCCTGCTGCTGGCCAGCAGCAATGTTGCGCTGCGCATCCTGGCTGGGGAGACTGTCGCGCTGGTCTTCGAGCTGGCTCAGGACATGGAGGTACATTGGGGTACGGATGGGCAGCAGAGCAGCAGAGAGCTGCTGGCACCAGCCCCCTGCCTGTGCCCCAGCTGAGCTGGCACTGATGGTGTTGGGACACTTCAGACTGGTGTCACCAGCAGGTACCCAGGCAGAGGGACTGGCTCCGGTGATCCTGGTGACAGTGGTGGGCAGTGCCTGGAGCCACATCCCCTCCAAACCCCGTATTTTGGCAGGTGGATTTGTGCCACCAAGATACGGTGTTCCTGTGTGCCCAGCTCAAGGTGCTGGCTACTGAGAGCAAAAAGTATCGAGCCAAGATGGACCGACGGAAGCAGCGCTCCATCTTCCGGGACGTTCTGCACTTCATTGAGGTACTGGAGGCTGGTGGTGCCCTTCCTGCTGAGCCCCTGCCTGTGCAGCTGCTGCCCAGCTGCCTGGTGATCCCCATCTGCTGAGAGCCAGGGACACAGGTCTGGTGCCCAGGTTGCTGCTGATACCCCTCTCTCTGCTCAGAGCGGGGAGTACCAGGAGGAGACCATCCGTTTTGGCCTGGAGTGCATGTACGTGGATAGCTGGGCATGCCAGCGCACCTACCAAGCCTTCAAAGAGGTGCTGTCCTCTGGCATCTGCCACCACCTCCAGGTAGGCGGGGTGGTTGTGCAGGGAGGGGTTGCCAGGCCGGTGCTGCTGAGTGCTGACAGGCCCCTGCTTCCCCAGAACAATGAGCTGCTACGGGAGATCTTCGGCCTTGGGCCCCCCTTGGTGCTGGATGCACCTGCTCTGAAAGCCAGCAAGGTCTCCCGCTTCGAGAAGGTGGGTGCTGCCACCCACATTTGTGCCCTCAGTGCCCTTCTGTGCTGCCATGGGCTCCAGCCGAGTGCCTGAGCCTGGTGGGTGCCAGAGGGGAGCTGGGCAGAGGGGCACCCAGTAACCCATCTCTCCTTCCCTCCCCACCAGCACTTCTACAACTCGGCTGCCTTCAAAGCCCGCACGAAAGCCCGGAGCCGGGTGCGGGACAAGCGGACGGATGTGCTGTGACGGGCAGAGGGGGCAGAGGCCTTAGCCCACTTGGACTGCAGACCCAGCACTGTGAGGGGCCGGCGGGCCTAGCCCTCAGGCTTTTATTCATGTACAGCAAAGTATTTGGAGCTGCCCCAACGGGGGCTGCCCCCTCTTTTATTTTTTTAAACCAAAGCAAAAAGAAGGATCAAAGAAGAGCGGGGGGAGGTGGTGGCATGCTGCTGTGTGCCTGCTCTGTGGCTGGGGCTCTGTGTGCCATGGTGGAGGGGGTCTCGCGGGCAGGGCTCACGTACCCCCTCCCCAGTCTCATGGATGCCTGGCACAGCTTGAAGGACGCTGGGTGGGAGGGCAGAGCCATGCAGGGCAGCTGGCAGCACAGTGCCTGTGCTGGTGGTCTGAGTGTTCCCCACTGCCATGCTGAGCACAGCCTCTGCCTCCACAGCCAGCCTGGCATCCAGGGATGGTGGCAGAGCAGTGTGGGACATCAGGCTCTGCCCAGCCCTGCCAGCTGCCCACTCTGAGCCCTTTTCCAGCCAAGTGCTCTATATGAAATAGTTCTCTTATGGGAAATAAATTACGGGTGCATGGCACAGTGGGCAAGTCCTAGTGGTGCCTGTGCAGCCTCAGGGGCTGCTGCCCGTGTGAGCATGGGGCTGTGCCATCTGGAAGTGCCTTTTGCCCCAGGAATGTATTTGTGGTGGTGATTTTCTAAGACTTTGATTACAGGAGCTAATTAAAAGGCGAATTGGAGAGTGCCTTCTGCCTTCTTGTTAGGAGTAAGGGCTGTCACTGCCTGGGTGCCAGTCCTTGCAGCCATGTCCCTTTCTCTCACAGCCTAGGATAGGGGCCAGAATTGCCTCTGCTACTACTCTGCACCACATGAGGAGATGCTGCCAGGCCTGAATGGGGTGTGGGGCTGGTACTGCTGCCCACTTCCCCCTCCCGCCCTTCAGTACCCCTTTCCATGGTGACCCAGTGCCTGTGGTGGGGCCAGGAGCAGGTCAGCGGTGCCCACCATGCTCGGCGCTGGTGTTGAGGTGAGCCCAGAGCTGCCCATTGGCTGCCTGGAGCTGGTGCACGGCATCCTCTTGGGTCTCCAGCCATTGGGCCAGTGCCCGCACCGACTGGCTCTGCAGGACTGTGGGGAGAGGATGGGGACACGCTAGGGGTGGGCAGCCTGGCTCTCCTGCAGCGTCCCTCAGACCCTCCCGCCATACCCAGCACCACGTACCACTCAGGTATATAGCCAGTGTGGCCAGGACCAGGCTCACCAGGGCCAGGAGCCCCAGCAGGGCCAGGAGCAAGGGGTGGCCAGGGCAGAGGCTAGCAGTGGGCACAGGGCGCAGAGTGGGCAGCAGCGGTGGGGAGCCAGGGGGTGTGGGGCGAGGCGGGGGCCAGTGCAGGCTGCTGGGGGGAGCCGGGCCATTGCCTGTGAGCAGGGGAGAGAAATGGTCAGAGCCCAGTCGTGGGCACGGCCAGGGTTGGTGTGGGCCCCCCCCTGCCCCGTGCTCACCCTCAGTGCCCTTCTGCCCGCCCGAGGCCCAGTGCAGATCGCTGATGGACTCCACAGGGTGCAGGCTGATGGCTCCAGGCTCACCGCTGTCAGGGTCCCCAGGCTCTGAAGCACCCTCAGCCCGTCCCATGCTGTCTGCGGAGGCAGAGGGTGAGTGGGTGTCCTGCCTGCAGCCCCTGCCTGCACCAGGCACCCCTGCAGAGACCACGCTCCTTCCGGAGGTGACCCCACTTTGACACTAGCTGGGGCTGTGCTGGGGCAGGCAGCCAGTGCTGCGGCATGGCACGGTGTGGTGGCCGCAGGCGGGTGAATGCTGTCATCGCAGCAGTTCGCGGGTGCTTGGTGGCCAGGATCCCAGAGCCTCGTTAATGGGGCTGGAATCTGGTCCTGGCTTGGGGGCAGGAATGTGCCACCCCCCCAGTCCGGGTAGCCCAGGCACTGTGGGGCTGGCCAGGGCTCTCCTGGGCCAGCTGGGAGCCAACGAGCAGGGCTAGGGATGTGCCACCTCCAGCCTGCGGCATGGCTTGTCTTGCCCCATGGGCACCATTCTCATGCGCTGCTTAGGGGTGCATGGATGGATATAGGGTGTGTGCTATGCTGGGGGTCCTCGTGCCCACCATCCCTCTCAGAGAGCAAGCGGGCTTTATCAAAGCAGGCATGGCTCCAGCACCATCTGGAGACACACTAGGGTGAAGGGAATGATTTTGTCTATGTGTTTGCATGTTTTTGTGTGCTGGGCATGGCCCAGTGCTGTGCCTGCAGCAGAACAGGGTGTACTGTGCCAGCTCCAGTCCCTCCCAGGTCAGTGGTGTGTGGCAGGGCAGCCTGGCACCATGCCACTACTGTCGGGGTCCTGCATGACACCAGTGGGGCTGGCAGGTGTCAGAGCTGGGGGGGGGGGGGGCTCAGCTGGTGCTCAAGGGATCCCCAGACCCTTCCCAGGGACCGGACTGTCCTGTGGGTCTCCCCATCATGCTGCACCTGAGGGGCACAGGGGGTGGTGGAAGTTAGGTGCAGGGGCTGTGGCAGCCAGCTGCCTGCCATCTCCCCAAACCCAAATCCTGCTGCCCTGCACCTGCACCCCTCCAGGAACCCCTTCTTGCCCAGGCAGACATCGCTGCCCTCAATGCCCACAGCACAGGGCAGCTTTTGGCCACTGCTTCCATCCTAACCCCAGGACCTGGTGCCACCGAGTTCCCCCCGGGTGCCAGGGCCCCCCCAGCCCACTCCCAGCCTACCTTCTCCAGCCTCCCTGGGCATGGTTCCCTGTGCCCGGGCAGCAGGAGTGGGCAGTGAGGTGGTGCGGGGCCCTGGGAGCCGGGCACCGGGTTCCCAGTGCGCCAACTGTGTCGCTTAAAATAGGACAGTGAGAAACACAGTTGGGGGGAGGTAAAAATAGCTGTGGGGAGGGGGGCCCAGTGGTGCAGTCAGGGCTCCAGCAGTATAGTGCCAGCATGGCAAAGGGAAAGCAGCCTGTGGTGGTACCCATGCACCCTTCCTAGGGTAAAGGGGCTGACACTTCACTGTGAGATCAGAACAGAGCCTGTGCAGGAAAACTGGTGCACTGGTGGGTCCATCCAGAGCCAAAATGGGGTCTCTGCTGCCTCTCAGCAGCAATAGCAATTGTGCCCATCCTGGGGGCACCATGGAGGCCGCTCAGCTTTGCCCACAAGGACCATGCCTGCTGTGCCAGGAGGATTTATTTAAATTAATAAAATTCATAAAAAGCACGAGGCAGCAGCACTGCTGCCTACCTTGTCACCAGCCTCATGTGCTGGGCAGCAGGCAGGTGTCGGAGGGTGGGAGGTCATTGTGCCTGTAAAGGACATGAACATGAGTGAGCGCCAGGCAGGGGGTGGCAGGGCTGGGCTGGACACGTCGGTTACAGCCCTTGCCAGCCCATCCACGGTAGCAGTGGCAGCGGAAGGAGGCCAGTGGGCTGGCACCAGGGCCAAGGAGCAGGAAGCTGCCCAGGTCATGGGGCTGCCGGCGCACACAGCGCCCATGCCCATGGCACTGCCTGTAGCTGCATTCCCAGGCTGCTGCTGTCACACTGGCCACGTAGGGACCCAGGGTGGACACGATGTAGTGGCGCAGGCTGGCACAGCTCCCCTGGGGGGGGGGGAAGAACTGGTGAGAACTCACCCTGCCACCGAGGCCCCTCTAGCTATTCCTCCCCGGTGGGCACAGGGGATGTGGCTGTCCCATAGAGCCCATGCAGCTCCGACGCAGCCAGGTGCCATACTCACAGCTGAGCGGGAATACGACATGTCTCCCCAGAGCACGAGTCCAGCCACCCCCAGCGCTGCGCTCTCCCCGATGGTGTGCACCAGGTCAGCCTGCAAAGGACAGAGGGATGAGACTGGGCTGGGGGGCACAGGCTGTCCCCTAGTGCTGAGAAGGACCCCTGGCACACCCGCCGCCGGCCCCAGCCCTTTGGTGCTTACTGGCTCCAGGAACCGCGGTGAGTGGCGGAAGGACAGGCGAGAGTAGGCGACCACGGGCAGGAGGCCGCTGGTGCTGAAGGCAGCCACACGCAGAGCCTCGCGCAGCCGGTGGTGCACGTAGCGCTGGCGCAAGGCAGGCGGCAGTGCCGGGGGCAGGTAGATGCTGGGGTACAGAGCGGCTGAGGCGGCCCAGAGCCAGCGCAGCCGGTCATTGCGCTGCACGTCTGCTGCACGGCACTGCCCGGTGTAGTTGGCCACCTTGGCCCAGTTGCTGTTGAGGCAGTCAGGGAAGTGGTAGAAACCCCAGAGTCCCCCCGGGCGCAGGGTCCGGCCCAGCAGGAGCGTCTCCTCCATCAGAGCCTGTGCTGCCTGCTCAAACTGCCGCCGCGCCAGCCGCAGCTGCCATTGCCGTGGCAGGAGGCCATGCTGGTCCCGCACCCACTGCTCTGAGGCTGCCTGGTAGATCCGCTTGTTCCCCCAGTTTTGGGCCCAGAGGGGCCTCCACTCCTCCCAGTCCACCACGGCCAGGCCATGGAAATTGGGGTGCAAGAGGTCATGGATGTCCCCCGCCACCCTGGCGAGGTGGGCGCTGAGGGGGACCCGCTGGGGGATGCCCCCATTGTGGGGTATGCCCTGCTGCGACAGGTAGGGGTACAGCCCAAACTTGTCCTTGTAGAAGATGGTCATGTTTTGGCCAGCAAAGTGGCCATCTTGGTTCTCCACAATGCCGTAGTTGCCAAGGGGCAGCTCCACACCAAAGTGGTGCTGGCAGCGACTGGTGGGGACGTTCCACACCACCACAAAAGGCTGACCACCTGCCACAGGCTCCGCTGCCGGGCTCTCCCCGTCTGCTGTGCCCAGCACCAGGCAGGCCCACAGCACCAGCGCCAACACCATCCTGCTGGGCCAGCACCCTGCGGGGAAAGGAAAGCAGTTGGGCACAGTGCCATGCACGAGTACCCTGCTCATGCTGACACTGTCACTCTGGCATGTGGGCTAGATTTGCCACATGGGCCAAGCAGTCCCAAAGGGGCATGCTGCCAGCCCCAGAATCCCATGGGACACAGAAACTTGGGGGTTTTGGACACCTGCTGCATCAGTGCCACCAGTGGGCACTTCAGCCTGCTGTGCCCTGGTGCCCAGAGCTCTGCCTGCACTACAGCCACTGTTCTGACATGGCACTGCAAGCCACCAACCCCAAGACATCAGTTTTGCTGCTGGCTCCTACCCCTGCCTGTAGCAAGGGCACAGAATCACAGAATCATTGGGGTTGGAAGGGGCCCCTGGAGGTCATCCAGTCCAAACTGCCTGCTAAGGCAGTGCCACCTAGACCAGGTTACACAGGAATGCATCCAGGCAGGTTTTGAATGTCTCCAGAGAGGGAGACTCCACATCACTGGGCAGCCTGTTCCAGTGTTTTGCCACGCACAATGTAAAGAAGTTCTTCCCTAGGTTGAGGTGAAACTTCTTGTGCTTCAATTTACGGCCATTGCTTCATGTCCTGTCAGTGGCCACCACTAAAAAGATTTGGCACCATCCTCCTGGCACCTGCCTTTGAGATATTTATATCAACTAATGAGATCCTTTCTCCTGCATTTCATAGCAGAGCCCACCCAGGCCAGGCACCCTGGTGAGAGACTGAGCCCCCCAAGAACCATGGTGGAGTCAAAGCAGAAACTCTGTGCCCTGAATCAGGGCAGTGCTGGAGGGTGCCAGGTGCGCCAGTGCTGGCCAGTCACTGGGGTGAGGGATTAGGTAGGGAACAGGCCCAGTGACGCAGCAAGGACATTGCTAATCCCCTGGCGCAGCCCAGATGCTCGTTGACCTTCCAACGCCATGTCTCTGGCCCTTGCTGCTACCAGCTGCGCTGGTGGGGGGGGACCTGGCTGCCCACCCCACCGGCAGCGCGCTGCAGGGGGCCCTGCCATACTCGCCCGGTGCCCATCCAGCCACGTGTGCCTCAGTTTCCCCAGGCCACTCAGAGGGAAGAGCGGCAGCCACGCTGCTGGACATGGCCTACTGCCAGCCCCAGCTGCCCCACAGCGAGATCCATGGCTGCAGGACACACTGGTGAAACTGCAGAGCTGTTGGGACTGGTTGTACCCTCAGAGGAAGGATGGGGCTGGCTCCTTGCCATACTGGTGGTCCCAGGGCCCCAGCCAGGCAAGCTGGGGGCCTGGTGGGAGCAGAACCAATGTGCCCAGGCAGGACAAGGTGTGGGCCCACCTCCCCACCAGCACCCACCCCAGCAATGGCGCTGGGAAGGCTGGGGGAGCTGGTGCCAGACCTGAAGAATGGCAGCAGCCAGGCAGTGCCAGGGCGGGCAGCTCCTGCCCGCACTGCTTTAATCACGGGCTCAGAGCCCGGGCCCCTCAAATGTCCTTCTTCATCCAGAAGATGGGCAGCCCTTTGGCATCGCGGTGGGGGGTCTCCAGGAGGCTGCGCCCATTGCTCTCAGCCAGGACCCCCCTTGCCCAGATCACATTTGGTGGTGGAGGGGGTGGTGCAGGAGCAGCACGGGACGAGATGGGAGGTGGTGGGGCAGGAGGCAGCCTTGGCCTGGTGCTGCTGGTGGTGGTGGTGTCGGCACCAGGACGGGTGGAGAAGAGCCGCAGCACCTCAGCGGGTACGGTGGGGCTGAGGAAGGCCACGCTCTGCACCGGCTCGCCCAGGACAAAGCCCAGATGTGCGTAGAAATGCTGCTTGTCGTGGGTGGTGAGGTGCAGGCAGCCGAAGCCCCGGGCTCGGGCCCACTGCTCAGTGGCCTCCATCAGCCGCCGCCCGTAGCCCTGGCCCCGCAGCGCCCGGGCCACCACCACGCTCTCCACAAAGAGGCTGCGGGGCCGGGCAGCCACGCGGGAGAGCCGGACATGGCCCACGAGCTGGCAGGGGGCCTCGGCGGTGCCCTGGCTCCGCAGCAGCAGCAGGCAGGCGGGGAAAGAGTCTGAGGAGCGCTGGAGCATGTGGAGCCGCGACGCCCGGCTCTTTCCCCACTCCTCGCGCAGCAGCTCAGCACAGGCCTCCAGCAGCTCTGGCCTCTGGTGCAGGGGGACGAGGGTGAGCTCCTCCGACACGGAGCCCATTCTTCTCACTGGTGGGAGACCAACAGGCCACAGGTCAGAGGCGGTGGGGGGCAGATGGGGTGTTTCCCCCAGCCCACTCCGGCCCCAGCGCAGCCACGGCTGCCCAGCTCACAGCAGGATGGGTTCAGGGGGGTTAACGGCAGGTCTGAGGGTGCACGTCAGCACCACAGCAGGGAAGTGGCATGTGGGGCTCTGGGGTGGGCCCTGTCAGCCTCTGAGGGGTCAGAAACTCCCTGCTACAACCTGTGTGCTGTGGGGACCCCTCTCCCAGCCCGGTGGTCCTTCCTCTTGCAAAGAGAAGCCACGGAGGGCAGGAGGAACTGCCACACTGCTGTGTCAGCTGGGGATGAGCAAACTGCTCCACTTCCCCCTCTCGGTGGTGGGGAGGGCCTGGCCCTGCTCCCCCACACTCTCAGGATGTCCCCAGAGTCACCCTCCAGGCCTAAGACCTCTGGCTCCCAGCCCAGACTCCATCCTGCCTGGTTTGGAAACTAGGCAGCACCCCAAGGCCCCCTCAGCACCATCAGGCAGGGGATGCTTTTTTGTCTCCCCAGCAAACCCACACCGGGAACCCCCCACCAGCAGAGCCTGCACCCTGGGGGCCTTCAGTGCCAGAGGGAGCCCCCCTCATGTCTGGCCTCCTGCACTTCTGCCTGTGGTGCCCTGCCAAGCTTTGCCCGCCCTGGTGCCCAGTTCCCCCCTATGCCTGTCCCTCTCCAGCTCCAGCCTAGGGGCTGCCCACCCCGCCTGCTGCTGCCCATAGTCACACTCACCCTGCCTGCTGCCCTCCCTGCCTGCTGCTCACTCTGCCTGCTGCTGCCCATGCTCACACTCACCCTGCCTGCTGCTGTCGGCTCCTGCACCCTTGGTGCCTGTGCAGCAGGAAGCAGCCCAGTCTCATGGCCAACCGCAGTGCCTGCTTCTGCTTCCCCAGTGTGAATGACTCAACTGTTCAGAGCCCCACATGGCACCCCCCTGCCATAGCACCTAAACTAGACTGCATGTCCCACCACTGCAATCCACACTGCACCCACACGAGGTGAACAAACCTGAACGGCATCACCCAGCTGATCTCTGCCCCCCCACATCACTGATCCATCGTTGATCTGTCACTGACACATTGACCAGGTTTCCCCTAGTATCCAGTAGAGGATGGAGGTGCTCCTGGGCCCTCCTTTTATTGCTACTGTATTTGTAGAAGTACTTTTTATTCTCTTTTATGGCAGTGGCCAGCTTGGTTGGCCTTCCCCCTCATCTTCACCCACAAACACTCAGCCTTCTCACTCAGAACACTGAGCTGGAAGTGGTTGAGGCAGTCCCTGACATACAACGCAACCCCACCACCTCTTCCTCCTTGCCATCCCTTCTAAAGAGCCTGCAGCCGTCCACTGCAGCACCCCAATCATGCAAATCATCCCACCACGTTCCTGTGATGGTGATGATATCACGAATTCCCTGCTGCACAAGGGCTTCCAGCTCCTCCTGGTTGTTCCCCATGCTGCGGGCACTGGCACAGATGCACTGACGTTGCTCTGTGGATCTGGACTCCAACAGCAGCACGTTACTCCCTGGCTCATTTCTAGTGAGCCTGGGGTTATCCCTCCCCTATCCCGTAGGTCCCACCCATCTGCCGAAATCTTCTAACCCACATGATCTCTTACCTACTGCATCATCTTCCTCAGTTTCCAGACCCCCAGCTCCCAGGGCCTCGAATCACTTCTCGAGGGGTACTTGGGAAGGTGACCTGAGCTGGGGCAAAATCAGTGTGTACTACAAGGAGTAAGCTGTTTCAAGCCTCCCCTTTCTCCCAGGTCCCTTCATCTGTTTGGTGGCAAGAGGCAGGGCCAAGAGGGGGGCAGACAGCAGGGCAGGGGGTGGCACAGGGATTTCCCCCCAGAGGCCAATGTCAGGGTCAGGAGGGGTTCAGGTGGCCCCTGTAATGTGAGGATCAGCCCAGCTCTCCAAATCCTGGATCTGCCTCCTCCAAAGAGCTCTTCCTTGTCCCTGCAGCAGAGCAGAATGGCCTCCTGGAAGCCTGCTTCTGCAGCATGTTCCACTTGGCGCCGCAGGACAGCCAGGGACCCGAGGCTTGTCTCTACTGCAAGTTTCTGACACCCTGCAGCTGCAGAACATCTTCAAGGCCTGGCCTTGGGACAGGGTCCCCTTGGGCAGTGACCTCCGGCTTGAGCGGTGCCCCCCCCCCCGAGCCCTTGCCTCCTGGCTGCTACCAGAGCCCCTTCTCCTGCCCCAGCGCACCCAGGTCCTCACCCACTGCCTGTACTGCACAACCCTCCAGGCGCAGCTGCCTGTCTGGAAAGGGGAGCCCAGCCCTGGCGCTCTCCCCCTGCGGCTTCACGGGCCAAACCCCAGAGCCCCAGCACAGGTCCCCAGGGAGGGGTCACCCCAAAGCCTCGGGGTCCTCAGGGGCAGCGGGAGGGACCTCTTCTGAGCAGCAGGGCGGCAGCAGCAGCAGTGGGATGTGGGGACCCGCCTGGCCACAGCCCATTGCTGCGAGGGGCAAGGAGGACACGTGCCCCGTGTCAGGCACCGCCGGGCTGCTGTGCTGTGCCACCCCACCTTCTGGCACACCAACGCGTGCACCCGGCTGCCCGCCTCACCGGCAGCGCACTGCAGGGAGCTCTCCCGTACTCGCCCGGTGCCCGTCCAGCCACGTGTGCCTCAGTCTCCCCAGGCTGCTCAGTGGGAAGCGCGGCAGCCACGCTGCCGGACATGGCCTACTGCCAGCAGCCCCCTGCCACGGCACCCAGACTGCACCCCCCATCACTGCGATCCACACTGCACCCACACGAGGTGCACAAACCTGAACGGCATCACCCAGCTGATCACTGCCCCCACCCCATCACCGATCCAGCTCTTATCCGCCATTGACCCACCACTGACCAGTCACTGACCCGTCACCCGTCCCCTCAATGCCGGGCCCGTCACTGACCCGCCACCGCCTTCAGGACCGCCTCCCTCCCTGCCCCGCCTCTGCCCATCACCGACCCCCCTCTACTCCCGCGCCGCTCGCCCCCCTCGCCGCTCCTCCGGACCCACCGCTTCCGCCACCGCCCGATCACTTCCGGCGCCGACACCTCTCGGCGCCCGCAGCGCGCCCCTTGGCGGCCGGAGGCCGCGCTCCTCTCGCCACCGGTTGCGGCACGCGCGGTGGCCGGTGTCATGTCGCCGGGCGGAGCTCACCGCCACTGGCACCACATGAAATTGGGGTCTCGCTGGATACAGAGACTTAGGCACAGACAGGGCGACGAGGATGCTTAAACTGGTGTTTCACTGCCTCTGGAGGCTACAGTTCTGCGGGTAAGGAAGGCTGCAACAGGAGGACCAGATGTCTTCTCCCACCGCAGCGTAGGTTCCTCCTTTTGCTAAGCCTGAGAAACAGGTACATGGCTGCAAAAGAAAACACCTCGAGGAGCCTCTCAGGGTCGTAAATTGGAGCAAGGGGGCAAGGAGGGCTCCGTGGGGCTCTGGGGTCACAGGAGGGGTGCTGTGGAGAGGGGGAGAAGGGGCTTGAGCGGGGATGACATCGGGGCACTCTGTCAACCAGCCCTGCCTGCACAGTGTCTCAGGGACATGGTGGGAGCAAGGAGCCCCACAAGCACTCTGGTGGTGGGGGGTCCCCTTCACCCCTTTCCTCCCTCCCTCCCTCAGGATGGAGGCGAGACCCCCCAGCAAACCCAGACTGGCCTGGGTGGAGGAGGACGAAGCTGGCCCGGCTCCCAGCTCCGGGCTGAAGTGCAATGAGATGCGTACAGGTGAGTGCGCGGGTGCTGCGGGCAGGGGCTGCCCACCCTGCCCCGTCCCACGCTTGCAGTCCCCAGCCAGGCATCGGCCCCGCAGTGCAGAGCCCAGGGAACAGCCTCACCACAGCATCTCTGGGCCAGGAGCTCCCTCTTCCCCTGGTGCCGGGTGTCCTTCCTTGGGGCACACTGGGCCTCCCTCCCATGCTGCCCTCCCGCATCGCATCCTCGCCCCTGGGGTGCACGGGCGGCACCGTTGTCCCAGCCTAGAGCCAGGACTGGGGACATCCCTGAAGCTGGGCAGAGGGCTCGTGTACTGCCTGCCCTCCAGTCCTGCCTGCTCTCTCTTGGCCAGGTTCATGCATCTCAACTGCGGACGTGTCCAGCGAGGAAAAGAACAGCCTGGACACCATCGAGGCGTCCATCAGGAGCAGACCAAAGGTATCCACGACCACTTCCATGCGGCTGTGCCTGTGTCTCCTGCACGGTCTTTCTGCCTCCGTCCCATACTCAGAAGGTGCTGAGGGGTCTTACGGACCCCCCATCTGTCTCTCCCGCCTGACGATGTCTGTCCATCTGTCACCTCCCCGGCTGGCAGCAAGAAGACCAGAAGCTGAGGTTTCTGGAGTCCGTCTGCACCATCTGCACCACCAGCAGCATGCACTCCTTCCTGTGGGGCACGCTGCTGCTCTTCCAGCCTGAGCTGGCTGAGACCCTCGAGGTGAGGGGATGGCTGGTCAGGCTGAGGCAGGGTCAATGGCACAGCCCTGGGGCAGGAGAGGGCTCAGCCAGGCAGGGAGTGCGAGCGGAGCGAGCGCCGCTCTGGGGCTGCATCCTTGGCGATGCTCCAGAGCCACCTGCATGGCCCGGCTGCAGGTCCCTTGGCCAGGCTGTGCTCTGTGACGGGCGCAGCCCTTCCTGCTACGCGGCTGGGACCACTGCTAATGGTTGGGGGTGCCAGGATGGGCTCTGACAGCCCCGCGGGCTATTGCTGGATGAAGGAGCTGCCCTGTCCTGACCCATCCACACTGCTGTGCCCCTCAGGTGCTGCTGCAGGCCCGTTGATCGCCTGGACACCACGGTGCGGCAGCAAGTCATGCTGACCATCGCTGCCATGAGGTACCTGCCCAGCCCCAGCTCGGCGTCCCCGGCTACGTGAACGTGGTCGCTACGGGAGTGACCCCGCGGGCCGCGCTCGGAGGGCTCCTGGCAGGGGAGCCGGGGCTGCAGTGGCCGTAGAGGGCGGCCCGGACCGGGGCTGCTCCGCGCTTCCTGCCCGCCTGCAGCCAATAGGCGCTGCCGGGGGCGTGGCCTGGCCGCGGGGCGACAGCGGCGCGGGGGTGCCACGTGCGGCGGCAGCATGGCGGCTACGGCGGGCGGCAGGAGGGGCAAGGCCCCGCGCGGGGCGGCAGGACGGCGGAGGCCGCGGGCGGCGGTGAGGGGCGGGCGGGGAAAGGGGAGCGAGGAGGGAGCGCCCGCGCGGGAGGCGGCGCTCCCCTACCGTCTCCTTCCTGTTGATCACCCCTTTTCGTCCCGCAGGTCTCGGGCACCGAGGGGAGGCCGCGGGTGGCGGCCGGCCGGCCGGTCGACGAGGAGGTGTCCAGCGATTCTGAGACGGAAGGGTAGGGGCTGCGCCGACGGAGTGAGTTGTTGCCGGTGGGGGTACCGGTTCTCACGCGGATCTCCGCAGCCCGTTGCAGGGACGGCGGCGGCGGGAGGCGGTGGCGGCGGAGGAGGAGGTGGAGGAGACGCCGCAGGAGAAGAAGCTGCGCCTGGCCAAGCTTTACCTGGAGCAGCTGCGCCAGCACGGTGAGTCGTGCGCGGTGTCCGTGCTGTGGCTAGGCGGCCCCGGACCTTGAGCACGGCCCTTATGGACTGTGTCCGCTGCAGAAGAGGAGCTGGCAGAGGAGGAGGAGGAGACCCAGCAGGCGGATCTCATCGGCGACCGGCTGAAGGAAGACGTGGTGAGCAGGGGGCGGGCGCGGCCCCTCCGTCCCGGTGGCGGCTGGTGGCTGCGGGGCCGGGGCCGCCTCCGCTGAGCTCCCACTTACTCCCCAGCTCGAGCAGAAGGGCCGCCTGCAGCGCCTGGTCGCCGGGGATGTAAGTGCTCAGCACGGGGTTACCGGAGTGTAAATGCTGGCTTGGAGGGACACCTGGTCATGGTCATGGCTGGCACCCCAAGTTGCTGTGCTGGCTACGGGACCAGAGCCCTTATGCCACCAGGGGTGCCAGCTGCTGGCACCCTGAGGAAGGGAGGGTGCCGTGCTCAGGTACTGTGCCTGGGGAAAGGGCCAGGGCAGCCCAGTTTACATCCTGCTCTCCTTGTAGGTGCAGCCTCCGGATCCAGCCAGCATCCGTGTGTTTCGGGGACACCAGCTGCCCGTCACCTGCCTGGTTGTCTCTCCAGATGACAGGTTCATCTTTTCTGCTTCCAAGGACGGCTCCCTCATCAAATGCAAGTGTTCCCTTGGGGCTGTGACTGGCTCTTCCCACAGCAGCAGGGCCATAGGTGCCCACAGAGGTGGCTTGGCCCTTGCCCCCTCCGTGGACGTGCACGTGTATCTCTTTGGACTCTGTGAGAGGCTCCCATGGGGTGACGATGATGCCTTACCTGCAGGGGAGGTGGAGAGTGGGAAGAAGCTGTGTGTGGTGCCTGGGGGGAAGAGGGGCACCGAGGAGCAGCACATGGGCCACGCGTCCCACATCCTCTGCATGGCCATCTCGTCAGATGGCAAGTACCTGGTATGGGGAGAGAGGGCTGGCATTGCTGTACGGGACAGAGAAGTGGCTATGGAGAGTGCATCCCTCCTGCAGTCCTGGGGGGTGGTGTCTTATGCCTGGATGTACTTTGCTGGGTAAAAGCAGCCCCTTCCCCCACTGGAGTCAAGAGTGGATCCCTGGGAGCCACATGGGCGAAAGAATGGAGGCTGGGATGGGCATTGGGCATGGGGCAGGCGTTGGGCATTCTCTGCTGTCTTTCAGGCCACGGGAGACAGGAACAAGCTGATCATGATCTGGGACACAGCTACCTGCAAGCGCTTGCACATCTTCACTGGGCACCGGGACGCTGTCTCAGTGAGTGAGGGACATCAACCACCCTGCCTGCAGGGCCGGGCAGCCGTGTTCTTCCCGGTGCCCCTCACTGCTGTGTTATGTCCGTCCATCTGTCTGTAGGGCCTGTCCTTCCGGAAGGGCACGCACCAGCTGTACAGTGCCTCCCATGACCGCTGTGTAAAGGTCTGGAATGTGGCGGAAAATGCTTATGTAGAGACGCTGTAAGACCTGGGTTGGAACCCCACTGACCCTGCTGCCATGGGATGCACCAGCGGCCCCAGGAGAGGCAAGGCTGCAAAGGGCCATGCTCCCAGCAGCTCTTTGCAATCTCCTTCTCCAGGTTTGGGCACCAGGATGTCATCACGGGGCTGGACAGTCTGAGTCGGGAGTGCTGTGTGACGGCAGGGGGACGGGACGGCACTGTGAGGCTCTGGAAGATCCCTGAGGAGTCACAGCTCGTGTTTTGTGGGCACCAGTAGGTCTGGGGCAGGAGCAGGGCCTGTGGCAGGCAGCAGCACACTGGGGATGCTGATGCCCCAGTGAGCCGTTGTCTTCTAAATGCGATCCCAAAGCATGTTCATAACTGATAGTAGTTGCCTCTTTTGTTCAAAGGGGCTCCATCGACTGCATCCAGCTCATCAATGAGGAGCACATGGTGTCTGGAGCTGATGATGGGTGAGCACAGGCCCAGGATGGTGCCTGGGGGACGGGGCAGGCAGTGCCCCACTCAGCACCCTCACTCTGCCCTCCTGGCAGGTCTGTTGCTCTGTGGGGGGTGACAAAGAAGAAGCCACTGGCACTGGCCCGGCAGGCACACGGCATGCAGGATGCCCAGGGCCTGCAGCAGCCGTACTGGATCTCAGCGGTGGCCGCCCTGCGCAACAGTGACCTCCTGGCCACAGGTGTGTGGCAGCTGCTTTGGAACAGGGGTCTGGGGAGTGTATGTGTGGAGACATCCTGCTCCTGTGCCCAGCTGGGTTGCATGACAGTCTCCTTTCTCTGCCCCAGGATCCCACAGCACCAGCGTGAAGCTCTGGAAGTGCAGTGAGGGATTTCGGAAGCTGGAGCCTCTCTGGGACATCCCCTTAGTATGGATGGGGAGGTTGGGGATGCTGGGTGGGAGTGGTGTCTTGTCTTGGGGGTTCCCCTGCCTGAGTGGAGGCAGAGGAGCCCTTCACCTGCCTTGTTCCCTCCAGGTGGGTTTTGTCAACAGCCTCAAGTTCTCCGCAGCTGGTGACTTCCTGGTGGCTGGCATTGGGCAGGAGCACCGGTACTGTCTCCCCTGCCCAGCACTACCCAGGGGCGCAGCCCCACCCCCTACAGTGCTTGGCTCAGGGTGACCCCCATCTCTTTCATCTGTAGGCTCGGCCGGTGGTGGAGAATCAAAGAAGCCAAAAACAGCATCTGCATCATCCCACTGAAACAGAGGGCCACAGTTCCCAGCCCGGAAGGCCCTGACAGCTCTTAGTATGGCTGGAGCCATGTCCTTAAACTGCTGTCCCTGGAGCTGTGCCCCGTGTTCTTCATGCAACCACCTTCCTTGGGACAGCAGCATGTCAGAGAGGGCTGTCGCGTAGCCTCTTACCCTGCTGCTCCCCATGGTGTGCCATGGCTCTGCCCTCTGCGAGGGTCTGTCCCCTTCCCTCAGGTTCAGTCATACCTGAGCTCTGGAAGAGTCCATTAAAAAAAACCTAAACAACAAAACCACTTTATTTACATAAATTACAAAAAGAAAAGTCACACTCTTGTTCACAGAATAAATCTACTCTTAAAAACTTGTTTGGGCGCAAATATCTGGGTCCCATTACTTGCCTTCAGCCACTGCCAGCCCCCCCCCGTGGCTCTTGGGGGGACAGGGGGCAGTGGGCATTCCTCCCTGCTCCTGCCCTTTCTCCCAGGAAGGTGGGGAGCAGCACCCCACACAGTGAGGGGAGGGATTTGAGGGAGCTTGGGCCCAGCCCAGCAGCGCTCAGCAGTTTTCCTGGGGCCAAAAACGAGGAGGAAAAGGTGAAGCTGTGCAAAGTGCCGGGGCAAGGGTGGCATGGGGCATGGCTGGATAACAGAAAGGACCCGCAGCAGGAAAGCAGGGTGATGGGGTGAGGACAGTGTATGCCAGCACAGGGCTTGCAGTGGACGGAGCAGGAAGTGCAGCCCGAGGGAAGTGTGACTTGCGATAGGGCTGGGGGAGACAGTTGGGTTGTGCGCTACGGTTCAGTGCGAGGGATGTGGAGCAGAGCTGGCACCACAGTTTGGGGGATGTGGGGGACACTCACCATGGCTCAGTGCAGGGGATGTAGGAGTGCACAATGGCTCAGTGCAGGTAACTTGGAGGGATGTGCACCGTGTCTCAGTGCAAGTGGCAGGGGCACATACATCATGGCTCAGTTCAAGGATTTGGTTTGTTCTCCATGGCTCAGTGCAGGGGACTGGGGATGTTCACCACGGCTTAGTGCAGGGGACGCGTAACGTAGTTCAAGTGCAAGGGAAGGGTGACACGTACCATGACCCAACGTGTGGAATGCGTAGCTTGTGCTGGGGCAGGGGCTGAGCCTCCTGCCTGCCTCTGGCACCTGAGCAGTCTGTACTGTGATGCAGGCACTGCTGTCCTTGAGGAGGGGGCCGGGTGCAGGGTGGCCGCACTATGGCCTGGTCCCCCTGTCCTTCACAAGGATGACGTTGTGGAGTCCACCACCTCTCGGCCGTTGCACACTGTGGGCACATACTGCGAGGCAGAGCCTGGGAATGAAGGAATCAGTTAGGGGCAGGTTGGGGTCTGGCACCAGCAACCCACCCTCAGGGCATCCCACTCCGGTGGGAGATGAGTGCTTGGGGAGCTGCATCCCTCAGGGCTGGGATGGAGAGTATTTGGGGTGACCATGTCCCCTCAGGGCAACGACAGGGCCCTGGGCACAGTATCCCCCCTGGCAGGACATGCTGCAGTCTTGGGGCTTGCAGGCATGAGAGGTGAGAGATTGGGACGGAACACAGACTGTGGTCCCTATAGGGAACACAGCATCTTTCACACTCCCGTTTTCAGCCACACCCTACCCTGCACCCCACTTTCATTCAGGGGCTCATGCTGGGGTGCTCCTGCCCCCTCCAGGATGGGGGTGCTGCCACCCAGCCCTTCCCCAACCCCACCATGCTCACCGTGGGACTGGCTGGAGCTGGCGGCTGCCACGCTGAACCGAGCAGTGCCCACACGGTGGCTGGCCACATTCTTCTGCGGCTGGAAGAGTATGATGTGAAGCTTGGGGGTGAAGAGGCAGCCGAGGACCACAGTGCCGCTGAGGCTCACTGAGATGCACATCGTGGTAGTCTGGACCTGGAGACAGGGGTGGGCATCAGGTGCTCCTGCCACCAGCCCTCTGCCCGGAGAGGGGCAGGATGAAGCCTTCACTGCAGCACCAGCCAGCCCCACCAGGTAGGGGCTGCTGCCTGCACCCCACAGGGACAATCCCACCCCCTACCACGTCCCTCCATCAGAGTGGACCCACAGCAGAGGATGGGCACTGCCCTGATGGGGACATGCTGCCCCTGCAACCCTGAGCAGCACCCTCTGCCCTGCCAACAGGCTGCTCTGGGGCAGTGGCCAGGGTCAGAGCCCAGCACCCCCACCCCAGTGCCCGCTCCCACTGAGGAGTGCAGGTCCTCTCTGGAAGCCCCCAACTGCAGCTGCCTCCCATCGAGTCCTCCGGGCCTGGCAAGAATGTCCTGCCTTGCCAGGCGGGTTGAGGTGCTGCAGGGTGTGCCCTGTGCTCCCCTGCCCCTGGCACTGCTTAGCTCCACAGGCACCATGCTGGCCCTGAGGCTGGCTTTCATGCCCTGCTTGGGGGAGTATCTGTATGGGCCAGGGGCATTCTCATGCCTTCGTGTTGCAAGGCTGAAGGATGGAAATCACTCCTCTGTGGTCAGGTCAGGGGTCTCTGGAGGTCTCAGGTCCATTTTCCATCCTCACCCTAGCAAACAGTCTGTCAAGGAGCGGTTGGTGCCTTCTCCTCAGGAGTCATTGCCCCTTCAGCCATACTTCACCTGGTCCCAAACTCCCCAGTGCAGAGGTGACCATCACCAAGCCTGTAGTTTAAGACCCTTCTCCAGGCCTATGCAATCTCTAGTCACAAACCCCATGGGGGCCCAAGTGGCCATGACCACTCAGATCAAGCCTTATTAAAACCCCCTAAAACTCAGGCTCTTACACGATAGTCGCTGGAGGTCACGTAGAAGATGGGCAGGAAGGCCAGCCAGATGATGCAGGTCGTGTACATGGTGAATCCGATAAATTTGGCCTCATTGAAGTTTTCAGGGCATTTCCGTGTCTTGAAGGCATAGACCGTGCAGAGGACAATCAAGAGGACATTGTAGGTGAGCGAAATGAGCATGTTGGAGTCACGGTTGTTGCACTTGAGGGTGACGATGTACCTCTTGTCAGGCTCCGTCTCCTTGCCAGTGCCAGGGGTTTCCACCAGCAGCCAGATGATGACGATGATCAGCTGGCAAGAGATGAGGGCCATGCAGATGACTACCTGTGATGTGGGGCTTATGAACCGGGGACGCTGGACCCCCTCCTTCACCCCACTGAAGATCCTGGCAATGCGATTTGTCTTGGTCAAGAGGGCCGAATAGCAGACAGCGAAGGACGTGCCCAGTCCCAGGCGCCGGAGCGTGCACACCTCAGTGGAGGGCTTTGCAATGAAGATGAAGGTCATGCTATAGCACATGAGGACCCCGGTCAAGAGAATGTAGCAGAGCTCCCGGCCAGAGGCCTTCACAATGGGGGTGTCATTGTTCTTCATGAAGACTCCAAAAACAAAGAGTGTGGAGATAAAACCCAGGCAAGAGATAGTGACAGGACCAATGGCCCAGGCATCTTTCCAGCGGATGTACTCTTGGGGCAACTCATAGCAGCCATTCAGGGTCTCATTGGGCCAATAACCAAGACCACAGTCCATGCAGGTGAACTCATCCAGCAAGTACTCATAGGGCTGGCAGGGGATGCAGATCCAGCAGCATATGTCTCCGGGCTGCATGCTCTTTATCTCATTCTTCTTGCAGGGGTCGCTGCACTGGGAGACAGGGATGGAGGTCTCAGCCCATGGGATGAGGCTGGTGTTGAGGATAAGCCCCTCAGCCCAGTAGCCCACCTTCTGGTACCGATACCGCCCATCCACGTGGTGATAGTTGAAGATGTTGTAGCGCCCAATCCCATCACCGTAGCGATCAAATCGAACAACGCTCTTGGTGTCTGCTGGCCTGAAAGGAGCTAGAGGGAGGAGAAGGGGAGATGGTCACTGTCATGGGGCAGGAGAGGGCTTGCTCCTGGCCTGGAGGAAGGGCTCCTTCCAAGGGTCACATGCCACCATGGCCACAGGCAAACGTCAAACCTGTTCCCTGCCTTCACTCTCATACTTGCTGCCCATGCACATGTTAGGAGCAGGAAAGCAAAGGTGGAGAACTGCCTCCTCATGTGTCTAACAGCTCAGCAGCCTCAGCCAGATCTGCAGGGGCAATGTGGGGATTTACAGTCTCTGCGCCTGTCAGTGACACTAGAGTAGCTGGGCTCAACCCAAGTCACAGAGGACACTCTTCTAATTCATCCCAAACTGTGTGGGTTCCTGATCAAGGGTATCCCTCCAGTTTAACCCCTGAAATGTGAATAATCACAATGCTTGCAAGTGAAGTCTCTGAGGACCCATGTTCTCAGAGGGTCTCTTGTGGGACTGATTCCACCTAGCTAAAACATGATGGATTTGGTCACCAGCTTCTCTACAACAGGGACAGAAGGCCTGGGTTGCCTCCCAGCATAGATAGCGGACTGTTGTCATCCTGGGACAATCACAGCCCATGGCACAGAGGTCCCCAGGTGGGGGAAGGCTGGAGGACTTGGAAGGTCTTGGGTCAAATTTAGGTCTCTTCCTTGCCCCACAACCTGCCCCTTTCCAGTTAGGCAGCCAACCCCATCTCCACCTCTAGACTCACCATCAAAATTAACATTGAGCATAAAGTCCTTGTAGAACCTCTTGCCATTGACAGGCTTCATGGCATCGCAGAGCTTGGTGGTGTTGGGGCACAGTGCCTGGTGCATGTTGTGGAGAGAGTGAGCCATGGCGTAGACTGCATTGACCACAAATGTGATCTTGGACTCTGGCTCAAACTTGCCTGTCTTGAGGGAGTACCAGCTACAGTCCTGTGTGTGGAAGCTGCACTTGAACTTCTGCTCCCAAAACTCCCGAAACCAGGGATTTCGGCTGTTATTGTAGGGGTTAAGGTTACGGAAATAGGCAGCAAACTCCTTAATGGGGTAGGCTGCCAGTTCGATGGTGATGGCTCCCTCTGCCACCGCTTCGCTCCCAGCCACCACGCTCTCCAGGGCCCCCCATCCATCACTGGCCACCCACATGAAGGACACGTTGGCTCTCTGGGCAGCTGCCAGCAGCTCCCGGGCATCTTCACTTCGGGAGAACAGCACAACCACCCTGGCATTGGGCTTCTGCTGCAGAGCTCGGACCACGCTGTCGTAGGTCTTCTTGTTCATGGAGCGCCCCACCTTCTCCGAGGTGGCAATGCAGATGTTGCGCATGCGGGCTTCTTGCTCAAAGGCCTCGATCCCTGTCTCCCCGTAGTCACCCTCTGAGGCCACAGTGGAGACATAGGTCCAGTTGAAAAAGCGGAGGATCTCTGCCATGGCTTTGGCTTGGTAGAAGTCTGGTGGAACAGTGCGGGCGAAGTAGTCATAGCGGGACTTGTCACTGAGCTTGGCGCTGGTGGAGGCATAGCTGATCTGCGGGATCTGAAACAGCCGCAGCAGGTTGGCCACCTGCATGGAGGAGGAGAGGTGAGTGCCTCAAAACATGGGCCAGCAAGGGACATTCTCACCAGAGGGGCCCCTGCCCAACACCAAATGTGCCAAATGTGCACGGTGCTTCCAAGCACCACCATGGGGCTGATGAGCAGCCTCCCCACACCTGGAAGATGCTGGTTGGCAGACAGATGGACGAACACACATTCACAGGGTTGCCTGAGCCCTCACACGTACTTATTTCTTTTATTTGTTTTACTATTTCATGTACCCTCCTCTGAGATGCAGGGCTGTGAAGGGGATAAACTCTCCCACAGGCAACCTGTGGGAGATGCTCATGGGCTCTGGGGCCTGGGAGCCAGGGGCACTGAAGAGCTGGGCCTGGGGACCGGTGCCTGCACATCCTGCCTTGGGAGCCCAAGCAGGACTGGCACTTTCCATCTGCTTAGCAGAAGTCCTTGCTAGCTTCAAAGGGGAAAAGAGCCCCGCTAACGAGGCTGTTAAAAACCCAGGCTCTTAGAGCAGCAAGGAAGGGGCTTGGGCATGCTGGCCGGGCCAGTGAGCCTGCCCACATCTCACTGCTCCCAAGGCGACAGATGTGGCTGAATTAACATGGACAAGTGCTCTCCATGACAGAAGTCCCCTAATGGCAGGAAGGCCCCCGAGCGCAGCAATGCTGCTGCCTGGCCTCGCTGCACAATGGGATCTGCCAGCCCACTGTGCCACCCCAGCACTGCTCACGCTCCCTGGCTGGCTACAGGCTGCCCGTGCCACCACCTGCCTACCCGCAGTCAGGATGGTGCCCTCAGCCATGGGTGCACACCAGGTCCTCCATCAAGGGAAGGGACATGCACCCACATGGACTGGACCAGCATCCTGCATCCATCACCTGGCCCCAGCTTCCTTTGCCCTATGGCCGGGAGGATGTGGGGACCCTGGAGACCAGCAGACATGGTGTGACATGCATTGGAGACTCGTTAAATCCTAGCAAACACATGGCTCAGCAGCAGCCTCAAGGACTCGGCTGGCTCCGGTGGCTGCCTGCATCCTCGGAGGATGCTTTTTTCCCTGCCAAAGCCCCTGGGTCTGCAGAGTTGTGGTCTTGGGTACTGAGCTGTGCCCCACGCAGGGTGCCTGTTCCTGTGGGGACATGTGGGTGGTGACCCTCTGCCCTGGCCATATAGCCATAGCCATAGGCTGAGCCTTTCAGAAGCAGTGCCCCTCACAGCTGCCTGCACCTTGCGGGGCTGGGCTGGGGGGCAGAGGGAACAGTGCCCTTGCCGCTCGGCAGCTCTGCCTGCCAGGATCAGTGTTCCCACCGCCACCACAGTGTCCCTGGCACCATTCTGACATCAGGAGTGTCATTGCCGTGCCAGGGCATATCCCTGCACTCGGACGTCCACCCATTCCACACAGGACAGGACACACAGGACTGGAGATGAGCCGAGCCCTGCTTCTGCACCATAACAGACCCCAGGGACAGCCACCCGCTGGGTGGCAGGACACCGCAGCAGACTCTCCCCCCAACACTGTGCTGGCCAGGAGGGGCTTGGACATCCATGGTGCAGCCACGGCCATCCAGGCATAGTGGTGGGGGCAGCTGGTCCGCCGGACGCTGGAGGTGGCCACCCGCAGCTCCTGCCTCATCCAGGCCTGGTGGCACTGCGTGACCACCCGTCGGCGGGAGGAGCAGCGCCTGCTGGTGCTGGCAGAGTAGGTGAGGCAGGAGAAGGCCATTGTCCTCTTTCAGGCTTATGCCAGGATGCGGCAGGCCAGGGTCTGGTACCAGCGCTGCTGGGAGGCGGCTCGCACCATCCAAACCCAGTGGCGGCGGTGAGGGAACCAGCAGCATGGTGGCACCAAGGACTGTGTGAACTTGAGCATTGAGATTATCCTGGGCTGAGGAGCTGCACCTGCTGACATAACTCCAGGAGGGGAATAAAGCCCTGTCCCTACATGGAACAGATCACCGGCTTAGCTCCCATGGCTTATAGTGGATGGGGGGCTTCCCACAGCTCCTGAGGGGATCCTGGCCACCATCAGGGCTGCAGGTCCCCCATAGTAGCAGAGAAATGTCCCTCTCAGGTGCCAGGCTGCCATTCCTTCCCCACTGCAGGAAGGGGCACAACATCACTGTGAGGGATGCGAGAGCACTCCTGTGCCCCACTGGCAGCGTCATCACTGCACTGCTACCAGGGTTCTAACCCACCCGCCGTCATTCCTGCCAGCCCCCCAGCCCCATCTGAGCCCCTCTTGCCCCAGGTACCTGAATGGAAACGTCGCTGTAGGAGCCACCGATAACGCCGGTGATGGCGGTGGGCATGTCATCATGAACAGCATAGGAGCCATCGGGGCAGATGTGCTCAGAGCCATCCACCTTGGTGAGGGAGGCACGGACGAAGTCGAGGGACTGCTCAA
Source organism: Pezoporus flaviventris (assembly GCF_033815535.1). Taxonomy (NCBI): domain Eukaryota; kingdom Metazoa; phylum Chordata; class Aves; order Psittaciformes; family Psittacidae; genus Pezoporus; species Pezoporus flaviventris. The sequence continues at coordinate 3,140,737 of NW_026892574.1, forward strand.
GGGCATAGGTGTCCTTAGAGCATGTGTCGAGGATGTGGGCACCCAGCTTCACCCCGGGCAGGATGCTCCTGTCCTTGTTGATCTCATCCAGGGCAAAGAGCATGGCCTCCAGGCGCTGGATGCCCCGGTGCTCGTTGATCTTGCCACAGTCTTCACTCCCCACTCCCTTCTCATGGACTGGGAAGAGGCCGCCAATCACCAGGTCCCCATCCATGCTGATCTCCTTCTTGCCAGCCATGCCATGCCCGGCAGCCAGGCAGGTGGCCAGGCGCATCAGCCACAGCCAGGCGGCCAAGGGGACTGCCATGGGGTGTGTTGGAACCGACACTCCACCCCTTGTCACCTGTCAAGGCAAGGGCAGGCTGTCCCCAGGCATCGGGTGGTGGGGGTGGTGTGGCGTGGTGGCAGCAGGAGGGTGTGCTGCCACCCAGCACGGCCCTCAGCACCTGCAAACGTAAAGAAAAAAGCGCTGGGTCTTTAGGCTGCAAGGTGGGACTGGGACTATCCGCAGGGACAATGCCAGGGCTGCATGTGCAAGAAAGGGCTTGAGCTTGTCCGTGCCCCCCAACCCTGTATCCAGGTTGGAATCCTGTATCAGGTTTTCCTTAGGAAGGATCCCCCCACAGAAGGGTGAGCTGAGCGGACGTGACAGCTCCCGCAGTAACCCAGGACACCCTCACGTGGCACAAACCCCAGGGGGCAAGCAGAGGCGCAGGGACTGGTCCTTACAGCACTCCTTGGGATGGGCAGGGGGTGCACAGAGCTGATTCCTGTGGCAGCACCGGGCTGCGCAGCCTGCCAGGGGGCAGCTTGCTGGCCCCTACAGCATCGAGATGGGTAAGTAGCCAGGGTGGTCACCCGTGGCAGGGATATCACCAAGGGCAGGGTCAGCTCCAAGCTGAGCCCCTGACCCATGCAGCAGCCTGAGGGGTGCCAACAGCTCCCAGCCTCCAGCCAAAAGCAACCGGCCATGAGCCCACTGTGTCCCCAGCACCCAGCCACCGCTCTATTTTACTCCCCATTCCATACTCCTGGAGCCCACCTGCCTTGGCATTGACCTCTGTGCCGGCCATGGCACCAGGGCCAGAGCAGGGACATGCTGCTGGCTTTGTCCTCCCGCAGTGATGCGCGGGGTGGGCTCCAGCAGCCGTGGTGCCTTAGAGCCTGTTCTCTCACCACCGCCCCTTCCTTCTCCGTGTACTAAATTCAGAGATTTCAGTAAAAGTAAGAGCCAGGTTTGCTGACTCCCTCTGCAGAAAGCACGGAGGCGCGGGGGAATCAAAGGCTTTTGCAGCAGGCAGGCCTTGTTTTGGCAGGAGATGCAGTCCCCTTGGAGAGCAGTTGTCTTTTCCCAAACCACAAGAGAGATTTGTTTCCCATTTGAAGCTGCCTGCTGAAATCCCACAGAGCTGGTGTTTTGGGAGCCATGGGAGAAGGATTCCCCCCTGACAGCCCAGAAAGCTCAGGCTGCTCCAGCATGGAAAAGTGCCAGTGCCACAGCAGGTCCTGGGGCTCACCTGCAGGCTGGCAGAGGAGGGTGCTCATGGGAACACATGGGTGGGAGATGGGGTGATGCTGAAGGGTGCCGCCCCCCTGTACCTCCCCACAGCTGGTACCGAGGCTGCTGTCCACAAGCAGGAGCAGGACAGCCCTCAATGGCCTTGTGGTGCTCCTGGACAGGCAACGTCTGGCTGGAGGAGCCCTCCAGCAAGCCTTCCACAAGCTGGAGCTGGTGGTGATGCCCTGGGGATGTGGGCAGACATTGGACATGGACCATATAGCAGGGTGGGTGGGGAGGTGCACACAGACCTCCTCCTGCTACATGACCCAAAGCACCTGCCCTGGGTGATGCCTGCCTGCAGTGAGCCCCCAGCCAGCTCAGGGCATCTCTACCTGACCCCCAAATTGAAGTTTGGGAAAGAGACCACGGAAGGGTCTCTTATTTCTGTCAGTCAATGCTTTTGAGGGACCCAGGGCTTCCTCAAGCAGAAAAGAGGCTGGAGGCATATGGGTTATTGATGGAACACATCAGGCAGGCTGAGCCCAGCACAGGGTGCCACCAGCACCGGGAGCCCAGCTCCCTGGGGTCCAGCTCTTCTGGGGCAGCTGGCAGCACCCGCCAGACAAAAGGCACGTTCAGGTAAAGCGCTCCCAAAAGGGCAAAGCATCACCCACCCTGCAGTGAGCCCTGAAGTGAAGGGCTGCAGCCATCCCCAGAGCTGCTCATCTGGGCTGGCATGGTGCCAGGGGAGGATGCAACATCTGGAGGACATCTGGAAAAGTGAAACACCAGGCAGGGCACAGCGAAGTCCAGCCCGAAGGCCATAGTGTGGCAGGAAGGCTCCTGCCCACTGCTGGCAGCCTCCCCCCCCAGAAAGCATTGGTGAGTAGGATGGGTGAGAAGGTGCCAATGCTCCTACATGCCCCCCACCTACAGCTGCCAGGAGACCTGATCCTCTGACACCAGCACCCTTAGGGGTGGCATGGGGCACAGTGAGAGTGCTGGCAGGGTGCTAGGTGAGCCCAGCTTCACAAGCTGCCATCACCACCTCCACTGGGGGTCCCCGGAAGTCCCACTACCACCAAGCTCTGCCAGAACCCCTACTCCTCCCTTCCGCCCCACGGCCTGCGAGCCCCGTGGGTCAAACAGCCTTCCCCGGGGCGTTTGTCCCACTGCCCACCACCGCTGTGGCCATTCGGCTGCTCTGGTGGGAGCGCGGGGAGTCAGGGAGGTGAAAGCGAGAGGAGCTGAGGGGGACCTGCCCCACTGCAGCGCCTCACCGGTCATGGCTTCAGCCCATCAGCCCCAAATCCCATCCCAAAACCTCCCGGGGGTCCGGCTGCTCCCCGTAAGCCGCTGCTCTCCCCGGGCTGGATCAGCCGGAGGAGGGACCCGCGGGGCAGCGGCAGGGCAGGGAAGTCAACCCCCTTCCCTCCCCGGGGACGGCGGGCAGACCCTGCCCGGGGACGGCGGGGTCCCGCGGGGGGGGCGGCGCTGCTGGGGCACCGGGGCGGGAGGATGGAGACAGCCTGAGCTCTCCTCCCGGATCCCCGCGGTCCGGCGTCTTGCTCCGGGCATTGGAGAGCCATGGGGACCGGCCTCGGTGTTCCCCGCCCGCACCCCCGGCCCAGCCGGTGCCAGCGCCCGAAGCTGGGCTCCCGGGGCTGCGGGAGGGAAGCCGAGCCTGGGCACCCGCACTGGCCGCCGAGACACGCCGGGTCGCGGTCCCCACGGCTGCGGGGGTTCGCAGGTCGCCCAGGGCACCGGGGCTTTGGGGATGCCGGGGCGCCGCCGGGGCACGACGCTTCCCGAGGCCACGGGAGCGCCAGGGTGGGAGCGCCAGGGTGGGACCGCAGCCCTTACCTGGGCCCCAGGGGCTGCGCCGAGAGTCGGTGCCGGGAGCGGGAGCCGGTGCCAGTGACCGGTGCAGCGGCTGCCTCAGAGCTGCAGCTACCGCCGCCTCCCGCCGCCGCCTCTGACACTCCGCCAGCCCCAGCTGAGCGGAGCCGCTCCGCCCTCCTCCCGGCCCGGCCCCGGCCCCCGCCCCTGCCCGGGCCCGGCCCGCCGGGTACCGGCACCCCGGGGCCGTTCCTCCTGTCCCCCGCCCGCTCCCGGCACCGCCGGGCAAGGCACCGGCAATGCCGGAGGCTGGCGGGGCTTGGGCAAAGCCGGGGAGGACATGGACGGATGCGGGCAGGGCACGGGCAGGGCACAGGTAGGACGCGGCCAGAGAAGGGGGGGGGTACAGGTAAAGCACGGCCAGATTCAGGCAAAGGATGACCAGACGGAGCCAGGGCACAGACAGAACTCAGCCAGACGCAGGCAACGAGTGGCCAGATCCAGGCTGGGCAGAGGCAGGACCCGACCAGAGCAGGCAGGACCCGGCACGGCACAGCTCAGCTCCTACTTCGCCAGCCCCATCCCAGCCCAGCAAGGGGGGTCCCAGCTTTCGTCCTGCTCTACAGCCACGACCTGGTGTCCCTGGGGCTGTTCACCCCCCCGACACAGACACACCCCCCCCCTCCGGCCCTGGGGCTGTTCACCCCCCGACACAGACACCACCACCCCCGGCCCCCTGTTCTCCAAAGCCCTTGTAGTCTCCCCAGGCTCCAGCATTACCCCACTGCCCACCTGAACTCCTCACAGCCCGCAGGTACTCACCATCGGCCCAAGGACCAAGCTGGGCGGAAGTCTTTGGACAATCTGAAGACAGGGGCAGAAGCTGGATTAAGTGTTCCAGGTCTCCACCACTTGTCCAAACCTTCTCTGGAGCCCTTTGGCTGCCCAGGATCCTGCCATGATGTGTCTGCCCTGTGCTGGCATCCCAGCTGTCCCAGAGAGCTCCTGACTCAGGGACAAGAATGGGACAGGGGATGACAGGGATGGGCAGGGGCCAGGGGTGCTCTGGGGCACCACCCTGTGCCTCAGTTTCCCCACTGCCAGCTGCTGTGCTTGTAGGCTGAGTGTTACGGCACGTCAGGAAGTCAGACCCAGTCTGCACCTCCCAGCAGTCCTGATTTGTGACAAGGTCCCCCAGGTCCCATGGCACCAGGACCCCAGACCCCACCATCCTATCTTCTTTCAAGACTCACCACAGATGGAGTGGGGCACTGGGGAGAGGAAGGTGCCCGGGTTGGAGGACCTCGGACAGTGAGCCAGGCAGGACTGGAGGCGTGCTACACTGGAGGATGCTGCACTGCCACCGCCCCTTGTCCCTGCCACATGGGACCTGGCATGAGCCCCATCACCAGCTGCATCCTCTGGCTGCTGAGGGAGGATGATGGCAAAGTCTCCCTGGCCCCCATCTGTGGTGGGGTTAGGGGACAAGTGGCATTAGGATCTGCTGGTTGGCTCCAACCCCCCTGGAGCCTCAGCCAGACATAAATATTTCAGGGGGCTTGGCAGTTTTGTAATAACTGGCAACAAAGATAAACACTGTGAAGAGCAATATTTTTCCATGTGGGCTGGAGGAGTTTAATATTTTATCACTCAGAGCACAAAATATTTATGAACGATTTCATGTCAATCACTGGCTGAGGACTAATCATGACCTTGCCAAGCCAGGGAGGACATATCCTCACCACGGAGGGACAGCCAGGCCTCCCCTGTCCCTAGAACCACAATCCCAAGCCCTGGTTTTGGGCCACCACATCTGACTGCCAGGGAAAAAGCCCTGGGTTGCCAGAGGCACTGGGATTCCTGGAGCAGGGGTTGAGCTCTGCCAGCCTGGTGAAGTGCTCTGGCACCTGGCATTGCTGCAGGGCACTGTGAAGGTCCCTCCTTTGTCCCCAGCTGTGGGACAGGGATTGGGACCAGCCTGGACAGCCCTCTGCAATCCATGGCTGCAAGACTAGAAGGATGGGATGCCAGGGAGGCATTGCACAGGCAGGAGAAGCACAGTGGTGCCAGGCCTACCAGCAGCCCAGGACCTGCCTTTACTGGCTTTCCTTCTGTCAGGTTCCCAAAAGGAGCAGGGATGCCACCTCCCTCAAGCCCAGCTCAGCTCATCACTGAGATCCTTCCCTGCTCACCCTGCAGCTTGCAGAGCTGGGGATAGACCCTGTGGGCCTGCTGGGTTGGCCACACATGGACCAAACCTGAGCATGCTTGCTCATGGGATGCAGAGCCTTCAGAACGCTCCCCAGCTCAGCTGGGGGATGTAGGGTGCAGCCCACCACACCCTCCACCCACAGCCTGCTCCCACCATGATGGGCCAAGAGGCAGTCAGCAACTCCACCGGCCACCAGTGAGGAAAAGCATCCACTTTATTACAGACCCCAAAAAGCACCCGTGGCAGTGCCAGGAAGACCAGGTTTACACGGGATGTTTCCATTTTTCAGCAAGGGGAAGAGGGGAACAAATCCAACCCTACTCACGGCTCTTTGGTGCTAGAAAACGTGTGGCAGTGCAGCAGAGAGAAGCTGCGGGTGAGAGGGGCACCAGCAGAGATGCTGGGGGGACACCTCTGCCATCCACCCCCACCCCCCAAAACTCCTGCAAGGAATATGCAATGCATCTAGAGACACACAAACGGCAAATGTATTTCACTGCCCCCCCAGCCTGCACTCACCCTGCAACACCAGGCACTGCAGGAGACCCCCCCACCTCCCGGCATCCCTGAAATGGCCAAATACCCTTTCTGCAAAGAGGGAGAACAGGTCTCGGAGGAAATCAGTAACCGAAATCTCTTGGCTGGAGAGGAAGGAGGTGGGAAAGGCAACTGTTTCCCAGTAACTCAGACCCCAGTGGAGGCGATGCAGCCAGGTCTCCGCATCACTCTTCTCCTCTCTCAGCAGCGATGGGCTCCTTGGTCCACTTGTCTGTGACCTCCTGGCTGCCCGCGTAGCCTTCATCGGGCAGCAGGCCTGGGGCTCCTTCCCCGTCCACGGTGACCTCCAGGTCCAGCTCCTCAAAGGAGGAACCGCTGGCTCCCGACTCACTGTAGCTGTGCTCGCTGCGGTTGTCTGCTTCCTCCCGGCCACGGCTGGCTGGGAATGGCAGCAGGATGGAGGTGGCCACTGAGGTGTCTCTGCTGTCAGTTGTGGCCTCTATGCTGATGGAGCTCGCCTCACTCAGGGTGTCGGCCCCTGAGATGGAGAGAGAAGGGGAGGGAGTGAATGCTGTTGGAAAGATGAGATTGGGATAGCGTGACACAGCCTTTGAAACCACCAGAAACATCAAAGACATCAGGTCACAGTGGAGACCAGCTCCTACCTTGTTACCTCCTGGGCCTCTAAAAGTGACCATACTAAGACAAGCAGCAGCTGGACGCAAGCGGCTCCCTGAAATCAGGGCACCTTCAAGCTGGCACAAACAACCCCTGACCTTCTGCAGCAGCCCCACTGCTGCTTTCTGTGCACACATGGAGGACCTGGCAAGCCCTTCCTCAGGGAGGATGCCCAGCCTGGGAGGTGAGTGATAACCCTGCCCCTGTCACAGCACTAGCAACAAAGCAAGCAGTGGGATGCTGTGCTGCAAGAGTGACGGGAAACTGCAGCACTGCTGGAGCACCCAAGGGGATGGTGGCACATGGGCAGGTCCTCAGATGTGCTGTCACCACAGGCCAGTGTATGTCCAGCCTCCTGCCAGGGTATCCTAACAGGCCCTCAGCATCTCCTACAACCCACTCCTCCTACGTGCATGGCTGCCCTGCAGCCGCCAACTCCTGCAGCACTGTGGAGGCTGGCAGGACAGCAGCAGGTGGGACTTGGGGCCAGCCTTCCTGGCACCCTTGGCACTTCCTCACATCACCCGGCTGCCAACCACAGCCCCTCTCATGGCTAAGCCCCTCCAGGGGCTGCCCCTGCCTGCCCAGGCAAAGCCCTCAGCCCACCTCCCCATTCCCTGGCTCCTGGCCTTGTTAGCTCCATCAACAACACAATTAAGGAGTTGACAACGAGATGAGAGTCAGATCGAGACCAGCAGCTTGGTGCTGTTGCCAGAGCAACCAGCTGGGAGACAAACCTTCCTATAAAACATTATTCACTGTTAATTATGACATCACAGATCCACATCACTGATCATGACATCACAGATCCATGTTGTTAATTATGACAGTGGCAGTAAACACTGGATGGGCTCCTTCATCACCTCCCCATTCCACCCTGCCTGCCTTGCACCATTGGGAAGCATATGCTGGGCTTCTCTACTTCCCTTGAGGCTTCATCCATGCTGGGCTGGATGTGCCTCCTGAGTATCATGCCCTGAACCAGGAGGGAAACAAGGAGTCCTGGTTGGCAGCAGCACTGGTGGAGGACCAGCAGCTTGCCGCCAGTGGGGTCAGGAGGTGGCAAAGAGGATGGTCATGACCGAAGTGAGAGAGGAGAGGTGACTCCTTCACAGTGGCTCCTCCCAGCATGCTCCCTCCCCAGCCACTGGCACAGGGCTCCTGCAGACATCTCCAGCCTCCTGCAGCCACCAATCTCCCGGAGGAGACCTACCAGGGAGGGAACTTTCCTTCTGAGCACCCCTAAATCCCCTTTTTTGCTGTTTTTTTTTTCCTGGCCTGGGCAGCTGTCAGCAGAACTGCTGGTAAATGGCAGTCCTCTGAGTGGCATCATCCCACAGTCCTGCTGGCTGAGTGACAGCCATTCAGAGAGGACCAAGTAGTGGTGGCAGGACAAGGAGCAACTGGGAAAGACCCACAGAAACAGCATACTCACTGCTTCATCCTGCCTGTATGGCCTATCGGCTTTATCCTGCCTGGTGAACACCCAGAGAGTAGAACCCTTTCCTTGGCCATGGCATGCAATCCCTTCAGCAGCTGGCACAAGCCAAGTCCAGGGCCACCCACCCAAATGATGCCTGATGATCCCCCCCAAAAAGGAGAAAAGACCCATCACCTGCCAACATGCACTGCCTTTGCTGCAGCACCAGGGAGCATCTTGACATGGAAACTACATTTACTCTAAGTTAAAAAGGATGTTCTGCACACTGCGGGCAAAGTGCTTGCTGAAAGGCATGGTGGCCACTGGATGGGTGGCAGAGAACTGGGAGATGCTGTTCCACCCGGCAGGACCTCGGCAGGGCAGTGGGTCAGCAGGGAGCCTCTGGGAAGGCAGACAGATACAGGGGATGGAGAGGAGCCTTCAAGGTCCTTATCCTTGAAGCCAACTAAGGGTTTGCAAGGTCTCTGGCAGCGATCTCAAAAAAGAAGAAGATCTGATTTGGCCACACTGGTGGCCTGAGATGACAAAGGCACATGCCCACCATGGCTTCATGACAGCTTGCATCATTCATGGTTATCTTGTGTCCCTCTGAAACCTGGGACAAGAGTGACTCTGACCACCCAAGCCCTGCTCTGCCTGTCCATCACCCTCCCTTGTTACCCTGGGGACCACTTCAGCTGGGAAGCTGTCACATAACCCCATGACACAAAGAAAAGATGCTCCTGAGGGGAGGAGCAGCAGCTCAGGAAGCGAAAGACAGGGATGGAGCTGACCTACACGCTGCTTTGATCCGCCACTGCAGAAAAGCACTACTGTCCTCACCCCTACAGCCACTTCCCTCTCCCTTGTTCCAAGGGCGACAATGAATCGAGTCCTGTTTCCTTTCAGCCAGGCACTTTTTCACTGCTCTGTCACTTCTGATTGTGTTTGAGCAGCCTCAGCTGGCAAATGTGCCCATTTCAGCAGCCTCGCTCTCCTCCACGCAGGACAAGGCTGGCTCTAGCACAGCCACCCAGCCTGGGCAGGGATGATGGTGGGGCTCCAAGAGGGCAACCAGAGCCTCACTGTGCCTTGTGGCATAAGGTGCCTTGTGGATAAGCATGGGTTCAGCTCTCATCTGGGCACAGAGATTTCCAGCAGCTCTTGCACTCACTTCTCCATCCTGCACCAGGCACCTTACTTGGTCCACCAGCAAGCTGCTGTCCAACCCTGCATCCCACTTTCTAAGGCCAGTCCTTGCATCAGAAGCCAGCCCAGCAGCCAGATGCAGCATGGCTCTTCCCTCTGGTGTGCAGCAAGGTGCCAGCCATCCTGTGGAACCCTCTCCCTGCTCTGCTCCCCCAAAGACAGTGCAGCAATCCCACTTCACCTTCACTCAGCAGGAGTGTGGAACCTGGAAAGTTTTAATTGGAAAAAAGAGGCACAGCCTGAGATGTGGTCCTGCAGAGGTGTTGAGCAGCTCCCCAAAGGCCAGAGCCTCCTAGGAAGAAGAGAAGCTAAGCAACCAACACCAAAAGAGCAGCCATGGGTGGGTGCAACAGGAACCACTCACCCCATGCTGCTAACAAGCCCAGCAAGGAGCTGGCTACTGCCAACAGCTCAGCCCTGTGGCACCCCAGGATCCCCCTGAGAAGGACTGCATTGTCCCAGTATGACAGTGATGCCCAAGCACACAGGCCCTTTCTTACCCCCTGTTCAATCAAATATTAATCTCCACTGCCACTAAATAATAGATCAGTGTGCTGCTGGGAGGAGAACAGCTCCGCTGTGCTTGCTGACTCTCACACACAAGCCATCAGGAGAGGGGCTGGGGCAGGCAGACCAGCAGGAAGGCACAGCAGGAGCTGCACACTGAGCCCCTCCTCGGGATGTACAGGCAGGGCTCTTTGGAGACAGAAGCAAGTGGGGATGAGGCAGAGCACATCAGGGAAGATGCCCCCCGTGGCACAGGGGCTCAGCGGGTGATGCCACTGGCTGCATCCAAAAGTTGCTGGATAGACTCAGCTCCAGGAAAATGCACACCTGAGACTATGGGCAGAGCCACGTGCTTAGAAACCATTTGTGCTCATGCCAGCAAGCTCATGTTAAGAGGCTGCTTTTGTTTGCTTTCACCTTCCATGTGTCACAGTGGGGTCATTCTGGAGAGCAGAGTGCTGAGCGCGAGCCGGGAGCGGGGGCCTGCTGAGCCCATGCTGGTGCCAAAGCCCCAGAAAATAATTAAGTACAAAACCGTGATTGACACTGCCCCTCTGGAGACCTGTCAGCTGCCTTCCGAAAATGCTTCCCGTCTTTCTGATGAACTTGATGATGGCAACGGGATGGAATTGGTGCAGAGGCAGCCGCAGTCCCTGGCCCTTTCCTTGTATGCTGAGTGTTTCTGTCCTCAGCAGAGCTGCCAGCACCCTGCTCTGGGCACAGCAGAAAGCAGAGATCCTGAATCATGTCCTGCAGCCTTTGTGGCCACTGGCTTTGCTCAGAGCCACAGGCACCCAGCACCTCACAGAGTAAGCTCAGGAGCAAGGACAGCAGGCGACAGTCAGAATGCAGAGATGCACTCCAAAGTCAGGAAGCTCAAGAAAACAAATCCAGGCTTTCCTTACACACCCAATATTGGTACTGTTTGGCACCAGCCACAATAACAGGCAAGAAGAAACAGCAGCGCCTTCTGCTGGGAACCCCTGAAGTCTTTAACTCAAAGAAAGCACGATACAGCTGCTGGCAGGGAGTTTTGTGAGCCATGACTGAAAGGTGCTGTGTCCACACGGAGCACTGCTAAATATGATGATCACTCTGAAATCATATGCCCAGTGCTGACTTTTTTCAGTATTTCGGGAGGAGAGCAGGCTTCAGCTGCTTCCACATCAGGAGTGAGAGCCCAAGGCTGCTGTATGTAAAGCATCCTCAGCTGCCTCAGGGAGAGAAAAAGGGGGTCACCACCTCCCCAGTCCCCTCACTTGCCCTGTGAGGCAGGAGGGAGTCAGAGCCCCATGTCTGGATTTGCAGAGCTCAGGCACTGCCAGAGGAGTGGAGTGCCACAGGGGAGACCACCCCCCCTTCCCAGCAGCATCCCAGCAGTGCCTGAGCCTCTGTCAGGGCAGGACCAGTTGAAACACTGGCAGAACTGAGGTGGATCAAGAAATAACCCAAATCTGTGCAATTGGATTGGAGGGGGGACTGCACTGAGAAGTAGATGGGGACATTGTGGTGCCCACCCTCCACCTGATGGAAGGAAATTTGGAAGCTGTCACAGACACCCGAGGATTTTCTGGGTCATGAAGATCTTTTGGCTATCATGCTGTGGCTAAGCTGAGCTTGCTCCTTGAATAAGCAGAGACTAAAAAAGTTGGGAAAAGAGATTGTGGCTTTCTCTTCCTCCAGCTCAGAAATGGTTGCGCAGATCCCAGCACAAAAAAATACCTTAGAAGGGAGGACCAGTCTCAATCCATAAGGGCATCATCTTCAAGGCTTCTCCTTCAAGGTGTCTCCAGTGAGCAGCTGGGCAAGGGGGGATCCACTGGCTGCCCCCTCCAGTGGCTTCTCCTCCTCTTGCACCAGGGCTCAGAAAACCCACACAGGACTTTGGTGGCAAGATGGAGAGCTATCCTCTCCCACCTCACCTCCTGACTTTGACCCTGCTGCTTAACCAGGACAGTTCAATGGCCACTTGATTGCCGAGGCTGGAGCAGTACCACTGGCAACCGATATCCCAGCATCAGCAGGCCAGAGGCAGTGGGAGAAGGACACTCACTGGGCACTGTTTCCCTTAGTGCAAGCCCAGGATCTCCCCACGCAGGGCCACTCTCCCCAGCTGACAGCAGTTGTGTCAGCCTGGGGCACTGCAACATCATGGGGATGCAGGAGATCATGGAGACCTCCGAGACCCTCAGGCAGGAGTGACATAAGCAATCTGAAGGCTTGCCATGTCTTTGGCCATCTCCAGTGGCTGAAGCAAGGACCTGGTTGGGCTGCCATGCCCAGTACGAATGGTGATCACAGTGCAACATTCAAGCTAACTCTTTAGTCTCAGAGGCAAGGCCAACTTCTCACAGCTATTATTATTTTAAGCTGATTTTGTGCAGACTCAGCAGATGACACCGCAACAGGCTGCACTGACAAAAGCTCATCTATGTGACTAGGAGGGGTGGTGGAAGATCTGGCCCAGAGCTGCTGCTGGGGAGCCCAGCCCACGGTCTCCTACATAAGAAAGTCCACTATCATTTGCTGTCTAAAACTGGGAAGACCTTCCTTGCCCTTCTTCCAGCAGGGTAGGGCACTCCCCCAGCACAGGCATGCTGGCGGTGGCATCCCAGGGGAAGGCTGACAAAAAGGCAAAGAGCTGAGTGAGCACCATGAAAACACGGGACCTCAAAGCGCTGGGAAACTGCTCCAATTACAGCAGTAAATGGACTTCCAGAGCTCCCAGAAAGTGATTCCCAGACTTGCTTTTACGCTGCATGCAATTAAGAATTAAAGCAACCCAAACCTGAAGATGTGTTAAAACAAACGACCAAACTCCCAGGGAGGCAGGGAGAGCTGGCACGTTTTTTCATGCCTGTTACACAAGCGTGGTGACCCATGAGGCAGGAGGAGGTGGCTGCCCCCACCCCATTCAAGTGCCTGGGAATGTTCGGCTAGCCAGCTCCCGCATCTCGCAGACATGTGAGCACGTGGGCTGGCGACAGCAACTAGCATTTTGGGTTACTATAGCACTGCTGTTCTGTGCCTACAGCCATTGTGGTCCCTTCCTGTACGAATACATACAGACTCCAACAGATCTTGCTGAGCAGATGCTATCGGGCAACTCCACCACCAGCTACAGCAACCTGGTATTTAAGCTCTTTGCAATCCCAGTATGTAACAGATGAAGATGAGATCAACGAAGACATATATGACAAGGAGAAAAACAAGACCAGCTGCAACCAAAAGCTGCGAGATCCAGCTCTGCTCTGACAACAGTGGGCCATCAGCTCGCTGCAGCTTGGCCTTCGCCTGACAGGGCGAAGGGGTGCCCGAGTGCTCCCCAAGGTGGTGTGACAGCTTAGGGACAAGATCCTATCTCAGTCTGGGGTAAGGAAAGAGGTGTGCTGAGACTCAGTGTTTGGGTGCCAGGTGGGTGCTGGTCAGCCCCTCTCTCCCCAGACAGGCAGCAGTACCAGGGGCACCAGAACGCCCACCTTTGGGAGGCCTGACACTGATTCAAGACCTGTGCAAGCTACAGGTACCTGTAACGTCTGTCTGGGCGTCCTCAGCCTCAGCTGCAGCAGCCCTGCTCTTCCTCTCCAGTTCTTTCATTTCAGGCACGTAGAAGTCCCCTTGGCGGGCGAGGGGACAGACAAAGTAGATGCGGTCCTCCTTGTAGATCTCAATTCGAGGGTGGGCACACAGCTTCCTTTCCTGAAAGACAGCAGGGTCAGGGATGTGCTCTCACTCCCCATCCCAGCAGCCCCCCACCACATGGACCTGCAGCACTGTGGGCACTGCTGAGGAGCAGTGGGTCCCATTCTGAAACTGGAGTGCTGCTCTCCCTGTCACAATCTCAGTGCTCAGCCCTAGGGGTGAACAACAAGCCACACTCAAGGAGGAGACACCAAAGCCCTAGGGAGACTCAGCTTCCCCGGCTCAGCTTTGGTTTTGGTGTGCTCATTTTAGGCTGCAGTGAGGGTTTTCGGGGAGCCCGGCAGCTGCTTCGCATGGACCTGCCAAGTCCCCAGCTCTTCCTGGCAGTGCGGCCCCATGAGCAGGCGTAGCACTTCTCTGCTAATTAATATAATCCAGAGCTGACAGCTCACACAGCTCCTTTCAGAACGGTGAGGGCAGGGGGAGTGGGAGATGAATTCCTGGCATTTCAGACAATTGCCCCTCCTCCTCTCTCCTCACCCCACCTTCCCCCCCACCCCCAAGACACTGAGCCTCCCCTGCCTGCCAGGGCCCTGTGAGGGAGGCACATCGCCCCCAGCAAAACGTGGGCTTGGGGGGCTCTCAGGGTGCCAGTGCTGTGCTTTGGAGCAGCTGAACCCCTTGTGCCACCCCCTCCTTGCCTGCCTGCCTGCTGCTTGCTGGCAGAGGGGCGGCTGAAAAGGCAGTGTCTTTCCAGGGAGATTTCTTTTTATTTCTTTCTCTTTTTCCAGTCACCGGCAGCTTCTGTTTAACTCCACAACCACACTGATTATCCTCCTCTCCTTCCTGCCCTGACTGTCCTCCTTTTCCTCCTCCCTACCACAACTACCCTTATCCTCCTCCCTGGCATGGCTTGCCCAGACATCCTTCAGCAAGGTCCCCATCCCTCCACGACTCTCTGAAGACAGTGGTGAGCCCTCTCTGAGGACAAGCTTTACGTACACATCAATCATGACTTTACAAAAGCCTGTTCATTCCTGACCCTCTTCACCCCTGGGAATGGACCAAGTTGATTTTGAATTATTTATTTCCCAGTCAAATGCCAGCACTGGGCAGAATCTACAAAAGAGAGGAGCCAATGCCAACCCTCTACCCCAGTGCTGCTAGCCAGGCCACCTGGAGAGCCACCTCCTTTCTTGAGAGGATGCTGTGCAAGCAAGGCAGGGAGAAAACCCCACGTGAGCCATTTTCAGGTCTATTTTCCCTGGGAAGCCTACAAGATCTGTTTCTGGGGGGCCCCAGTTTACCCAGTGGCATTATAGTGGCAGAGACACAAACCTCAGCAGAAACTTTACCCGTCCCATAGCCCTTGAGCCTGAATTTCAGCAGAGCCCCTCCTCCAACCAATGAGAAGCCCCATTTGTGAGCCTGGTGCCGCAGGGATGCACAGGGACACAGGCAGGCTTCCGAGGAGCTTGGAGCCTGGAGTTCCCACTTGCAGGCAGGTGAAACACTAACACACACAGATCAAAACTGTATTAAATAAAAACAAGTTGGGCTGTTTTTAGCAGCAGAGCAGAGGCGGCTCATCTCACTCCTGCTTTTGCAGCAACAACGCAGACAAGAACCCTCCGCGCCGCTCTGCCCCACAAGCCCACCAGCCAATCTTCAGCTCAATTTGGTTTTAGGTTCCTGCAACACATACCAGAGATGGGCATCTCAAAGATTTGCAGGTTTTCTGAATGCATCCAGCTGGCCCTCTACCACTTAATGCAGACAGGGACAACTCAAAGGATCTTAGAGCAAAGAGACCTTCACTAAATTAATATGAGATCTCTAACCAGTCTAAAACCTCTTGGAAGCTCAAGTCTGGCCTCCAAGACCAACTTCCCAAAGTCCACTCTGGGATTCCTACAGAGCAGATCTGGGACATACCCTCTCCCCACAGTTTATCTAGGCTGCTACAACTCCTCTTCCAATTATACAGCCATAATACTGACTTCCACAGTGCTGCTTCACACTCAAGGTGGCAGCTGGGAATGCTGTCCCTTCTGGGTTGGGACCAAAGGCATGAGGCTGCATAAAGACTTGTGGAAAGGGCAGAGGCGATGAGGTGGAGAGCCAGGGCAACAAAAATGGATAAGCGAATCACTAAACAAAATGCATAAGGAGATAATCCAAAGCGGATGCAAGGGAGATCATCCTTGCGATCATCCCAAAGGAGATGAGGAGGCAGGCAGAGGCCAGGCAAGCACAGGCAGAGGTGCAGCAAAGTGCAACCAAGACGTGGAGGTCAGCATAGGATAGAGCAGGCTTAGGGTTATCCTGGTGGAGAGAAAGGCTGCAAGGCTGCTGCAAGGAAAGAAACAACCCAAAGAGACTGAAGAGCAAAATCCAAAGGTGAAGATATAAAGAGAGAGCAAATTAGCAAAAGCTCAACAACATGGCAAACCAACAGAAACTCAACAGGCAATAAATCTCTCTGCAGCTCAGAAGGAAGCCCCTTGCTCGCTGTGCAGCTAAGGCAGATGGAGCAGCAAGGTGGATGTGGAGTTTGCAAGGCAGAGCCCTCCAGTCAGTGAGGATGGAGCATCCTCAAATGCAGTCTCACACGGGCGGAGGAGCTCAGTGAGAGGTGAACAGTGGGATGCCAATAATGTCAGGGCCAGGCTTCTGGCTAGGATAGTAGGACTCAGTAAGTAGGGCAGAAAAGGGGACTTCTTCCTTCACAAGGTCATGCTGTGCCACCTCCATTCTCAGCTTCTGCCAGGAGGCTGCCTTTCCTATGGCTAGCAAAGACAGAAGCGGCAGCATACAAAGCTTATTTATATGCAGGACTCTTCACCAAGCACCCAAAGCATAAGATTTATTGCACGCAATCCATACAGTCAAACTACACAGACACAGCAAAGACCAACACATCCAGAGCCCAACAGCTCAGTCCTGACATGCACAGCAGCTCCAGCATAATCCTGCTATGTCAGACCCGTGGCTTCCCATGAAGCCAACTCCTTCTTGGCCTACCTGAGGGCCATGGTGTGGTGCTGGTCACCAACCTCTTGGAAACAAGGGTTTATGTAGGGGAAGACTCTTGCACTCCTCTTTCCCAGGTGTAACAGCACTGTGCCCAGTCTTTACTCCTGGGTTGTTTCCAGATCACCCACCACCCCGACTCCCTGCAGGACTTTCTCCAGGCTGGCCTCATCACTCTATGAACAAAGCATCCCCATGTCTCATGCATCAGAAAGGACAACAAGGACTATGCACCAAACCAGGGTTTCAGACATTCCCTGCTTGTCTGTTAAGGAACAGACCCCATCACCTGCCCATGGAGCAGTTTGGGCACAGCCTCCTGGATGGAAGACGCCCCTGCTTTCCTGTGCAGGCAAGAGAACAGTTCCAGGGCTATGGGTCACATGATGAGGTAACTCCAATATAGTTTGCAGTCATTAAAATCCGGCAGAATTGTGCCAAAATGGAAGGAGGTGCTGGGATGCTCATGCCATGCTGTGCCCCTTGGTGCCTGCCAGGAAGCAGAAGGCAAGCCAGGGCACTGCAGGGACTGGCTTTGTCACTCTGTCAGGCTTGTCTGCTCAGGAATTCAAATGCCACCAACTTGATCTACTTCATCTCCCACTGCTGGAAGAATTCATCTTGTTAGGAGACAAGCAAACAAGCCTTGCTGATGCTCTCAGGATTCTCACCATGCCCAGCCATGCTGGCACTCAAGACTCGAGCCAAACCTACTGTCAGCCCCAAAACACTTCTAGGGTTGCTGGGAAGGCTGCGGGGAGGCAGCTGCTCCTCACTGTTTCTGGCCACAAGCCCTCTGGTCCCATAACCCCCCGACCCATCACCAAGACCTCCTGGCATGGCTCATGGGTGATGGCTAAGCTGCTGAACAGCTGAAACTGGCTGGAGTATGCCAAGCCACCAGGAAAGCAGTGGCGCAGGATCCAGCCTAAGCCTCAACTTCTCTCTGCACAGTTCCAGTTGAGAGAACAACTTCCCAGAGGGAACTGATGAGCACATGGCCCAAGCCTGCTCCAGGAGGGGACCTAGAGCCAAAGAGAAACTGTGGGTTGTTTATCAGTGGCCATACGAACATCAGTTTGGCACAACATGCCTATTGCTGCCACTTGTCTCTGCCTTTATGGCAATGGGATGTGCCACTGCCATTGCAGTGAAGCAGAAGGGTGCCAGCCACACAGGGCCAGCTCCATCCTCATCCTGTGATGCTGGAGGACATAAGCCACACAAGGGATTTTCTCTAGGCAGCTGGAGAGCAGGGTCAGCCCACCACTGGGTTACAGCCAGGTCCACCCTGCTACCGAACTGAACTGTCAGCCTCAAGTATGATTTGTTAAACATCGGTGATGCAGAGGGGTGTCCAGGTCCTGCCCTGGGGGAACAATGGGGGGTGCTAAGGGACACCCTTCCAGCCCCCTGTTGCACCAGGGCTTCCAGTCTCCATTTATTCTGCTGCCACACCAGGAGGAACACAGAGGGAGCTTGTGCCCACTGCTGGGGGTTGCTGTTCACCAGGGGTCTCACCAGGGCGACCAGCCAGAGCATCATCACACCCACAATCACAAACCTCCCGTCGCTTGTGCTGCCTGTGGGGGACCCTCAGAGGACCCACCAGCACCTCCTGCCTGCTCAGACAACATGACTCCTCCACATCTTGCTTCCAGACAGCCAGACAGATGCATCCATCCTCTCCTCCTGCCGGTAAAGGGGTCGAACACTTCACTCCTATGGATTTTAAAGAAACAACAAAACTATGTGGTGCTGAAGGGCCCTAAAATCAGCTGCTAAAATTAAGAGCTGAAACTGAGCCACCAGCTAGGCCCAGAGGGAGCACACTGTGTGCCACATCCTCCTCGCTTCCACACACGCTCCACACTCAGTGTGTCATCCCCGCTTATCTTAGAACACAAGTGCTAGGTAGTGCAGAGAGGCTTTGCAATTCAGTTTGCACAGCACACAGCACCCCTCCACACTCTTCCAGTTCAGCCAGGGGACAGACTCCTTGCTGGGCCATCCCACTGGTGGTGTCCCTGTTTCCATTCCTCCTTGCCCAGACAGCAGCTTGAGGTTAAACACCACTTTGGCCCCAGGTCCGAGCTGATGGAAGCAAAAAAACAAAGGCACCTCTTCCTCCCCAGTTTCAAACTTGGTTTCAATGTGGACTTGCATCCCAGAAAGCCAAGTGTCTCCTGCTCTGCACCACAAGCAGTGTGTGGCCAGCAGGTTGAGGGAGGGATGCTCCCCCTCTTCTCTGCTCTTGTGAAACCCCAGGTTTGGGGTCCTCAGCACAATACAATTGTGAAGCTGTCAGAGCAGGTCCAGAGGAGGCCATGGAAATGGTCCAAGAGCTGGAACACCTCTGCTATGGAGAAAAGCTGAGAGACCTGTGGTTATTCAGCCTGAAGAAGAGAAGGCTCCAGGGAGAGCTTATTGCAGCTTTTCAATACCCAAAGAGGGCTTGTAAGAGATGGAGATTTTAGAAGGGCCTGCAGTGAGAGGAGCAATGGTTTTAAACCAAAAAAGGGTGGGTTTAGATTGCACATAGGGAAGAAATATCTTGTGATGAGGATGGTGAGACACTGGACAGCGTTGCCAAGAGAAGCTGTGGATACCCCATCATTGGAAGCATTCAAGGTTTGGTTGGATGGGGCTTTAAGCTACCTGGTCTACTGAACAACTTCCCTGCCCATGGCAGCAGGTTTGGGCTGTATGATCTTTGAAGGCCCCTTGAACCCAACTCCTTCTGCGATTCTGGTCCTCCCTGCCAAGCCGCAGCCTGACCATGGGAGACAGGGATGAAGTCTGGGTGCCGGGGGCTGCTCACTGAGGGGCAGGAGCCAGGCAGCAGCTGAGAAGGAACCACTGGGTCAAGAGACAGTTTGGGCAGAAGGGAGGACAAGCTTTGGAGGGAGAGGAAGGCAGATGTGCTTTACACCAGTAATACCTCAAGTGTCAAGGAAATCCCAACACCTTAGCTCGCAGACCAAGCAGGGTGCACGTGGAGCCCGCAGCCCCTTCGTCCTGGCACTGTCAGCACTTGGAGCCAGCTCCAGCACACAGCACAGCCATGAACACCAGGCTGCCAAGGGCTGCAAAACAGCTGCTGCTTCCCAGACTGGAGAAACTCACATTTCAGATGTAGTGAGACTGCTCCCACGCACATGCACTTTACTTTCAAACCCTCTGGGCTGCAAGGTGTTTCAGAAACAGAAGGTGATGTTACTGCAATCAAGAAAAGGCTGTTTCCATCAGCCAGCAGGAAAAATGAACCAACAATATAGCAACAGCAGCCTCACCAAAAGATAGCAAATCCTCTAGATAGCAAAATACAGCGCCTCGCAATGAGGTGAAAAGCAGCCCTCAAGATCCCCTCCACAGTGGTGAGAGGGAGCACATTTGGGCTATGGGAGCTGCGAAATGCCAGGCTGGGAGATAGCTGCAGAGTTTTCATTTTCACCTTGGTGAAAGCAGCCCCCCATGCAATTTACACCTTTCCTGCCTGCCTACACTCCCCGGGCCCGGCCACCCGGCTGCTCCCGCCCCAGCAGAGCCGCAGGAGCTGTCAGGCACAGCCAAACCAAGAGGAAAAGGAATGAGCTTGGGTTGGTTGGCGAGTACGGGAATGCCCCAAAAAGGCTGATGAGGACCAGGCACAAGCTCCCAGGTTGCTGCTGGTTACTGCTGTGAGACTCATGAACACTTTTCTCCTCCCTGGCATGAAGATGGAGAATCCATCCTGCCCTCAAGTGAAAGGGTCTAAGCTCCAGCCCCGTCTCACTACAGGTGCAGATGCACTCCAGACCTCCTCTGATTCCAGCACCCACTTGAGCTGCAAGAGAAAGCCTGCGGCACATTCAAGAGCATTCCCCATCTTCAGAGATGAGGCAGACAGCAAGTCTCAGCAAAAGAAGACCTTCCATAAAGTAGCCAGGGGCAGCCAAAGCCTCGTGGGGAAAGGACAAACCGTGGACAAGGCTGTCAACCCAGACATGCTCAGGTATGTTAATCCATGTACTTCCAGGGACATATTTTACTGCCCTCAACTACGGGAACACTACCTGCAGAACAAGGAGCAGATGGTGCAAACACGTAATTCATGGGGCTTGGTTCCCCCCTAGTGTCATGGTTATTTGGCACTAATTAGTCCTGAAGCACAGACTTTCAGAAGTGAAACAAACTTCTGCACTACAAAAGAACATTAATTTTCCTAAAATCTCTGTGCTTTCCATATCTCCAGTTCTGCCTTCCTCCTATACTCACCATGGGTAAATAAAGCCAGCTGGGGAGATGGTTCCCACCAGCTTCCCAGAGCTCTATGATATATTCTCACATTTTTCCTCCTACTGACCCCAAACACACCCCTCCCTCTCTTCCCCATCACTGCCACACACCAGCTCTCTGAAAGGTTTTAACCACTCCAAAAGCTCAAACACTGGATTTTCACTAAAAGACAAGAAATCCATGTAAATCCACATAATCTCTCCTCCCCTGAGGAACCAGCTCTGGGTTTCTGTCCCTGTCCCTAGGATCTCCACGGTGTGGGTCAACAGCCATGCACAAAAGGAGGTGGATGAGACTGCAGGAGAGCAGGAAGGCAGCTGGAGAGTGCTGCTTCTGCTTTGGAGTGGGGGTCTCTGGGGACCAACGCTCTCCTTCCAGCCCTCAGGGGATGCTTCTTCAGCATTAATCGCAAAGCTGAAGAGGTTGATGCAATGATTGCTGCCATCACGGATGGCTGGAGCAATGTTAAATCTCTTTGCCTGCTCTATTGCCTCAGTGAGGCTGCCAGGAACAGCAGCTATAGCAATTTCTCTACCTCTTGTCAAGGGAGGGCCTTTCAGAAAGCAAACACTCAAGATGTTCTCCTGCCCATCCCACCTTGGTCAGGCAGCCCACCACACCGCAGCCTCCCACACTAAGTGGGGCATCATGCAGGTAAAAAAAGCCTCTTTGAAACATGGGTCTTCATTAGGCTGCTTGCAGGGAAAGTAAGCCCTAACCTGGAGTACAACTTCCCTCTAGGTCAACCAACAACAGGTTGTTTCTTGTGATGGAAGATCTTCCATGGCTAACTCACAGCTGAGAACCTGGAGGGCTCCTCATCCAGGTTGACATTCCCAACCCACCTTGACAGCTTTTTCTGCAGGCCACCACTTGCTTGAGTACTTGCCCTTCCGCAACAGGGACAACCAGTGGAGGCTTGTCATTCCCAACCTTCTCACACACACCCTCACCAGTAACGGGTCCTGTGATGAAACCCTTGTGTGCTAAAATCAAAGCAACAGACACAGAGCAGGAGTGCCTGTGCCCTCAGCACATGGGAGATCTTGCCCCCCCCCCCCCAGTCTCAGCCCTTTGCCCTTTCACCTTGCTCTTTGGCTCCACAAGCCATCCTCCCAGGATCGTAGGCACCTCCAGCTGCTCTTCCACAGCTTGTTTGTCACCAGAACAAACTCAGGACATGTGTCACATTAATGCCCCCAGGAAGAAAACAGCACAGTAGAATAAATAGCCCCTGTCCCTTCCTACCTCCTTGTACAACCTTGTCTTTCTGCAACGCCCCCAGCTCCCAGTCTGCTTGGAATATATTTCACGATGAGCTAAACTCAGCCTCACACCATTCTTTCGCAACTGAGAAAGTTGAAAAGGGAAGCTGAAGAACGTAACCTTGCTGAACTTGCACACATAAAGCCACCAGCAGCCTGGAGCAAAGCTGCAATGCAAATGCCTGATTCTCAGACAAAATAGTCCTTCCCTCCCCACTAACAGGGACTTAAGTGTTGGGCTTATTGGCCTCTTTTAAAAGGCAAGGAAGGCCAGCACAGAGGAAGTCTAAGGTTTTCAGCCTGGTTTGCTGAGGAGGAATGGAAAAGATGAACACTACATCCATCAGCATATCTCCAGTACAGCGTATCAGCAAATCTAATGGCAGAAAGCAAGTTTCCAGGACAGAAGGATCTTCCAAGCTATCGGCTAAGTGAAGCCACAGTGCAGAAAGGCTTTGTGTCCTCCTGAGGCTTGCCTCAGGTGACAGGGATACTTCCCAGGCTCTCCATTGAAGGACACTCACCCATAGGCCACTGTTCACCCCTGGTTCACTGCTCCTCCTTCCCTTTACTGGGACGTGACATTCCTGTGTTTTAAAACGAAGCCAGAGCCCAGGATAAGCGCCTTTTCGAATCTTTGCAAGTGAACAAGAGGCAGTTCCCTGCAGGCTTCCAGGAAAGCTGCCTTCAAATCCTCACGTCCAAGAGCTTGCACCTCTACCCCAAGAAGTGCAGAAAGGCAAAAGGCAAAGAGCCAGCAACCCTGGTGAGCCCCAGTGTGGTGACGACTCCCACAGGTGAGCTTGGCTAACGACGCCCTGGAGCCTCCAGTCACTGCACACTGCCGGCAGTAACAATTCGCCCAAGGAAATCCCCAGTGCAAACTAACAATGCTGGCGGGCAGAAAGCAAAGGCAAAATGATGGGCAGGCTGCCTGCAATGCGGGAAGAGGTGGAAACACAGACAGAGGCAAGGAGCAGTAAGGGAAGTGAAGAAGCAGCAGCAGGCAAATTCATCAGGGACCTCAGAACAGTTCCAGATGTCCTCGAGCCAGAATGTGCCATTTCAGTGGCTGTATGTGTTGACCTACCTTTCCAGCCACCCTGGCACAGCAGACATTGGGAGCCGAGGTGAGGCTGGGCCTTTCCTCTGCAGCCCTCATCTCCTCCTCCTCAGCCCAGCAGGGACCCCAGCACAGGGCCCCAGGGGGCTCATTACCTTGGCCTGGAGAGGAGGACTCCTGTCGAGCACAGCCCTGCGGTGTGCTGGGGAGGCAATGGCTGGCAGTGCCAGCAGGGACATGAGCCAAGCACCTCCAAAGCCAGGCCCTTCTGCTGGCAACAGAGGCAGCAGGGGACGGGAGCAGCTGCTTTCAGAAACCTTTGCAGTCTGGCGACTGCTTCTCTACCAGTGCAAGACTGTGAGCTTGACCGTGCATATCAATAACATAATGAAATCAAAGCAAATTAGGCAAGGACGGAGCCCAGCCTGACTCTGCCCTTCCATAGGCCACATGCTTTCCAGGTCCTGTGCGCAGAGGTGCTGCATGAGCTGGGAAAGCTCCAGATAAACACTGTACCACTCAGCTTTCCAGGTCCTTCCCTGCCAGGGAGCCATCTCCCCATCTCCCCCACTGCTCTGTGGTCCTGGGTACCTCAAACCATGTACAGCCCTGCACAACATCATCAACAGCAGCACATCAGCCAATGCTGCAGCCACCAGAGCTGCCCCAGATCCTCATCAGTGTCCTTCAAGACTCAGAGGACACCCCTCCTCTTCCCAGCACCATGGTAGCCTCCCTCATAATACCTGGAGGATGGAGAGGACTTTGGGGTAGCATCTCTGCACCTCTGTCCCCATCCACCCTTCTCCAAGCAGCTGCAGCTTATCAAGTGCAGGGAGTGGACTCTGCTCTGCGCCGCTGTAGTCCTGTCCCAGGAAAGCAGCTAGCTGGGTCCAGGCTAGCAGGAGAGTAGGGGTTTGGACAAAGCCAGAGCTGAGCCAACGCTCAGGTCCCATAGCAGCTCTCACTGGGAGACACAGCTTTGCAAGATAACTGATGGGAGATACAGGCAGGGGCTTCTCAAAGAGGCAGGAACCAAGCAAGAGAGGGACAAGTGAACATGGCACTTAGAGATGCACACGAGAGAAGGAGGATGCAAGAAAAGAGGGGCCGATTGCTGCACTCCTCTGCTGCAAGCCCACAGCATCAGGCAGCTCCTGCAGCCACAGCAGCTACTTCTGCTTTGCTCATTTCCTGAACTGCTCATTAGAGAAGTACCACAGCAAGTCTTTCTCCAGCACTGACCTCTTGACAAGCTTTTGCCAACTCACGGTCTGGTTACTGTACTGCTGGGCAGACGTTACCCCAAGCTGTGTATCTGCACAGCATGAAAAGAAGAGCAGCTGGCCACAGCCAATAATAAATACCTACCTTTCTGCATGTCAAGGAGCTGCCATCAGCTCCCAGAGAAATAAAACCCAGAGGATCCAACCAGCCATCCAGTAGCAGGGAGAAAATGCCAGTGTCCACAGAGGGGCGAGGCCTTACCTGGGGTGCCTTACAATCCCATGGAGTGGGAACAAAGCCCGTCAGGAAATGCATGAAGCTGGCAGGCAGCTGTGGACAGGCACGCTCTGTGAACAGCCACAGCACATCCTCTTCATCCCCCATGGGCCAAGACACCCCTTCAGGTTTCATCTGAAAGACAACAGCCTCCAGTGCCACACAAGGATAGAGACTCCCAGACACTCTCCCAGCTGCCTTAAAGGTCTGTCCTTGACCTTCCACAGCACTTTTGCCTTAGGTTCCCCCTCACAGAGCTGCAAAGATAAGGGAAATGGACACTAACAGCTTTACAGAGAAATCCTCTGGTTCGTGGTGTGTGGAAGGCAGGAGGGGCAGATGCAGAAGTTTCCAGGGGTCTTGTGATGTGCCCATGCACAAGTTATCACTGTGATAAGCAGCTAGAGTCAGGGATGCAGAGCGGTTACTAACGTGCTCTCGCCAGTGCACTGAGCTCCATCACCCCCTTCATCCCTGCGGCATCGTTATCGTTCGTCACATTAGCAGAAGAGGAACAAGTGAAATCGTCCATCTGCGGAGCAAGCACCTGGTGGTCATTGTACAAGCCGCCAAAAAATAATCACACCAATTACTCCACAGCACCAGAAACTTCCAGTATCCTTCTGCTCACTCAGACCCTTTGAAATGTAAAACCATACTGTTTGGTGTCATTTAATTTGGAGTTCAGCCTCAGACCGGCAGAGCCACGCTGAGCTTTAGGAGGAACACAGCCATGCAAAATGTAGACGCGCAAAATCCAGATGTCAGTGACCTGGAAGAGAAACACACCCTGAGTGCCATCAGTGACTCCATTTTGCAGACCCAGTGTCCTGTTTTACTGTCCCAGTGCCAGAGGAGCTGGCTGTGAGTCCCATCCCTCTCTGTGCTGGCCCAGGACTCCTGGCTCTCTTGGAGCTACTGGCCACCCTTTGGATGCTGCCTTGGTGGAAGCTGGAGTAGGGCTCAGGCTCTCTGCTGCTGCTGGGCTGCTCTCACAAACCTGAAAGCCTTGTAAAGCCTTCCCCACCTCCCCCTCTGCACACGGCCAGGAGATCCGTATTTTGAACCCCTGTAAGAGGTGAGCTTTGGAGAAAGTGGACACAGTGGCCATGGGAATCTGATCCTGTCCCAAAAGCTGTACTCAGGCTCTGCTCCAAGTCAGCACAGAAACCTCTTTCTAGTTTCTTCCTGCTACTCAGAAGAAGAGGTGTCTCTCCATCATCATCTTTCACATTTGTTCCTCTCCTCCAGGTTGGAGGTACATCCTTTTTCACATTACAGCTGCAGCTGTACTACCAGCCCTAGCAGGGCAGAGGGACCCTACCTAAGGGAGAATGTATCTCCAACAAACCCAGCAGAAATGCATCTACTTAAGTCAGGTATGAGCCTCCATGTCCTCACACTCACCAGAGCATCGAGGAGCCCAGGAGAGCTAAATGTCAGGTGGGCAGGGGACAAAGAAATGGGATGCTGACTTAGCACACCTGGAGGCACTGGTCTATCAGATGCTGATCCACTCTTGAGGATAAGAGATACCTTTGGTCTCTTAACAATGCCAGGCACTGCACCAGACTGTGAGAGAAGCCAGCTCAAGGGGACA
Source organism: Pezoporus flaviventris (assembly GCF_033815535.1). Lineage (NCBI taxonomy): Eukaryota > Metazoa > Chordata > Aves > Psittaciformes > Psittacidae > Pezoporus > Pezoporus flaviventris. Next base: position 3,166,985 of record NW_026892574.1, read on the forward strand.
GAGGACAAATACTGACTCATCCCTGAGCTGCTCCCCAGGGGGCTGCTTCCTCCTGTGCCCGCTGTGGTCTGACAGCAGGGAACAAATGCCTTTTCTCACTCCTATGTGGTCAGGTGGAGAGGTGACAGATGACTACCCACATGGCCTACAGATGACTGCCCACATGAAGGCAAAGAGCCTCGCCTTGCAGCTTGCCCAGGATAGCGTAGGGGAAGCAGCACAGGAAGCTTGGACATCCCCACCAGGCTGCAGACCTCCATCACCTGCCCGCAGGCAGTTCTAACCTGGAGTCATCCCTGCCAGCTCCAAGGCATGAGTGATGGAGTTACATCTGCTAACATTTCTATTAAAGGCTCTGATTTTCCCCAGTTTGGCTGAACAGAGGCTGGAATAAGCTGCCACATGCTGGAAAAGAAAGGGGACAAAAGGAGTCCTGGAGCTGAGGGCTCCCATGCACTCTCCAAAAGTCAGCAAGCCAAGAATTAAGCACAGCTTGACCTTCCTTTTTCAAGGAGCTTACAGACCAGGCTACAAACTGCTCTGGAGCCCTGCAATGGCAGAGGCAGCTGGAGATCACAAAGACAAACCCAGTCTGGTAAATCCGGAGGACCAGGATTTGGCAGCATAATTTTCTGCAGCTTATCAGGACAACAGGGTTCAGCAGCAGGTGTTTGCTCCTCAAAGCAGAACAGGATGCGCCAATTGTACATAGGTTTGCACTGAACCACTGTACCTCTCCATAACTTGCCCCTGCTCTGCAAAGGCTGTGGGTCCCTATTGGTGCGGGCTGAGTGACAGCCACCAGGCAACAGCATGACCATAAGAAAACCATATGCTGAGCCCATGAAAGCCCCCCCAAGACGTCAGCAGCTCCGCAGATCTCCACACCTGCCATGGTCACAGGACTGGCAGCTCAAGACACCTCTATCCTGCTGCCTCTACCCAAGGCTACCAGTCATAGCAGCATCAACTTGAAGAGCATCCGAAAGGTAGCAGCTGCTGCAGGCAAGAAGAGACAGCAGGGGGGTGTATATATATATATCCCCGTCAAAAGAGGAGACCCTGAGGACTTTCAGCGTAACTCCCTGCTTTAGAGCAAACAGCTGTGTTTGGCTGCCTCTCTGGTGCTCCAGCCATCGATGCAGCCCCAAAGCCTGCATCGCACCTATGGCACATAAGCTCTTGGCACAAGAAGGAGCAAGAACCAATTTTGTTCTTTCATCCCTGTGATCTGATCATCACCCAACCTCACAACTCATCCATCCGTATTTTGACTCAGTGCAGAAGAGAAAATGTTATGTTTTCATTCTCCAGCCCTCCCTGAAGCAGGGCCTTTCCTCCCATTTTATATCTAACGAGAATCGAAAAAGTGCAAGTTAGTCATAGCACAATGGTCTTTTTTTCTGGAGGTAAAAATGCCACTGCTTTCAAATGTATTATCTCCCTGCTCCACAGGTTTCAAAGTGGGAGCTTCACAGCCAGGGAAACTGGGCCAGCAGCGCTCGCTGGAAAAGAACAGTGCTTCTAAGAAGCTGTTTCACATTTGATCAGGTTCATTTTGCTGTTTCTCAAGCCCAGCACAGCTGGCAAGGTCTGGCTCAGAGGGCTACGGGGAAGAACCAGCTCAGAAAAATCTCATTAGGACCCTGCTAAAACAGTTGCAAAGAGGAAGATCAATCTCATCCTCTTATTAATTGACTGGCTGGCAAAGAGGGAAGACCCCAAGGTTTGGGATGGTGTCTTTGTTTGAGAGCACTGGACCCATCTCCAACACATGACAAAGAAAACTTTTTGAGCCAGCTGCATCCTCTGGGATTCTCTATAAATACATTCGGGAAGAGCACACGTACAGATTGGGTCAATAAAGAGATGTGACAGAAAAGCACTGTAGTATTTTACTCTCCCTCCTTGCCCAAGGCAAACCATTTTGGTTCTCTCTCCCTTGGACAGACATATGAAATAAAGCTGGCTTCCTCAGTGATCATTAATCCTGGCTGCAAAGGCAAAGGGGGAGCAAATCTTTGTGCCTGAGCAGATTCACCTCTGACAATTTTGCAAGGTTGGGTAAGTTGTCACAGGGTTGCAAAGCCCAGCTTTCCAGAGCGGAGGCTGGGAGAGTAAGGTGGCTTCCCACTCACTCCCAGGATGGAGGGCAGGACCCCTGGCTGGCAGGCAGCACTGAGCCAGGCTTTTAGCCATTGAGCCATCAGGAATGCCTGCATGGTTTGGCATGCATGGGAAGGCAGACGCTTGAAGCTTGCTCTCCTTCCAGGAACTGCCTTTGGAAATGCTCCTGGAAAAGGAGCTGGGACGGTAATAGGATCAAAATGCTGGATGTCACAGAAAAGCACCCACGATGGCAGAGACCCAGGGCTGAGCTGCCAGCTGGAACAGCTTCCCCAGGGATGTTGTAGAATTCCCATTGCCAAAGGCTTTCAGGATGCGACTGGGTGCTAGATAACCTCACCCAGGCTCCCTTTTCCATGAAGGGTTGGCCCAGGTGATCTTTCCAGGTCCCTTCCAACCTGGGCTGTTCTCATTCTCTGATCATACTTAGAACTGGGGAGGCCACAGCGGCTGGAAGCCTGCCTCCCACACACTAATTCCCTGGGATAGGAACTTCTCCGCCTGCTGCTGGTGCAGGTGCTTGCACAGTCAAGAAGTTGGGGAAAAACCTGGTGATTTTACACATGAAAGAAGCTGCAGAAGCAGGGAAGGAGCCTTTTTAACTACAGAAGCTCAAAGCAGGTCAGAAAACCTCTCTTCTGCTCAAATCAGGGCTGTGGTTTTACACCTGCCCCCATGCAGCTGAACAGCAGAGCTGAAACAGAAGCCATGTGCCTGCAAGAAGGTGCTTGGAAGCACAGGGCAGCAGAGAAGCAGGTAGCACACACATCGACTGGCACACACTGGCATACCCAGAACAAGTCCGGCTACGTAAGGGCAGCTGAGAACTAAGCATGAAGCAAGGCCAGTGCTAAGTCACCGCCCACCCCCAAGGACCAGGGCAAAACTGACAGCAGATGAGTAGTGGCCTGGGGCTGCCAAATTCCTCTAGAGAAGTGGGAAAGCGGGAATGCCTGCTGTGAGTGGCAGGAGACATGACGTAGAGCCCTGGATCCCCATATGTTCCATTAGCAGCACAGGAGGAGCACGATTCCCTGCAGACACAGGTTAAATGGATCTTCTCTGCTGCATGAGCCAACCCCAAGCTGAGTCCAAAAGTCCCTATGAAGCTAAGTAACATTGTCCACCAAAAATCCCTTCCACCTGGCTCAGCTCCCATCCTGACCTTGGGGGCATCCTGCCCTCCCCTCCCCATACTGTGAGATCACTTGAATTCACAGGACTGAAACTTCTTCAGAGGGTTTTGTTGCTGAAAATATTTAACAAGCAGAAGTCCCCGTGAACATGCAAACCAATTTGATGTGACATGCAGCTGGGGGCTGCCAACCAGCAGCAAGCAGGCAGCCTTGCTGGAGAGAGACTCCTGAAAACCAGCTGTCAGTGCAGGTCAACAGGAGATGAATGTCTGTGAAGGCGCCAAGCCCATGCAGAGACACCTCGGTGTCCCTCTCTAGCCCCTGCCGTTGCATGTCACCTTCCAGAGAGGTTCAGGCCGAAGCAGTATTGTGCCACCCATTGCCAGCGCCTGCCAAGCCCAAGATCAAGAGATTCACCGGCTCCTGGCAGACAGCACACATCAGCCATGGGTGTCCTCCAACACTGCTGGCCAAGTTAGTCCAAAACTCATCCTCTACATCAACCAGGGGAGGAGCAGGGAGAGACTTTTAGCTTGCTGAGGCTCCCATCCTTAAACTGTCTTCCCCTAAAATAAGGCTAAAATCTTCTCTACTTTCATCACCTCTTTTACTGGCAGCAGACACAGGGTGTGTAAAGCCTAAGCAAGAGGAGGGGGTGTGATGTACTCAATGCACACCACCACATTACCCAGTGCCCACAAGCCCCCAGACAATCAGAAACAATTGCCCAAAGCCATCTTTGACACTGCCCTTTTCTGCTCTCTCTTCCTATGGCCATGAGCAGCAGTGGAAGACCAGACCTTAGCAGCATGTGGCAGATTGGATGTGACATCCCCTGTGCCTCAGTTTCCCTGTCTGCAGGGAGATGCTGCAAGCATCAAGGCTGTGCTCTACTGCCCTTTGGAGGAGAAGACTGCAAACAGCCAACACTTCCACAGGGCTCCTAAGGGAGACGAGAGAATTCAATCCACTATGTAGCACTCATGACCATGAGTGACTGGCAATGAAGACAACGTTAAGGGCTTCCTTGGTCCTGGGATAAACCAAGCCAGAGCAGCATCTGAGTTGGATTTTATTTCTAAGAGGGGAAAACAAGTAGGATGGGTCTTGTTCCTTCCCCCTCATTTCCAAACCCTGCTGCTGGCTGGCTATCACGAGTGGGCAACACCAGGGAGATGGCTTGTCATCAATCGCCTGCTCTGAGTCAGCCCAGCTGAGGTAAAAAAAGCCCTACAAAAGTGGAAAAAAAAAACCAAACTCTGGAAACACTCCCACCCTCCACCAGGAGTCTGTCTGCACCAACCACCCCAAGCATCCACCCCTCCCCAGGGCTTCCCATCATCAGCCACATCCCCATCCTACTGGAGATGCCACCAGTCTGCAGCTACACTGCACCAGAGCTATGTGAGGGACAGCCACTGCTGCTGCTGCAGCCCTGAGGTACACAACCCGTGGGAGTCAAGTGCCAGTGAGGTCCATCTGCAGTGCAGAAGCCACGTGTGACCCAACCTACAGCCCAGCTTGGGGCCCATGCAGACACAAAGGCTCCCAAAACACTTTCCCCAGAGTCTGTATCCTTACTCCAAGCCCTTGCCAGCCCACAGCACAGCAGCCTGTCACACTGTCAGCTTTGCTCTCATCTTTGCCATCAATACAAGTTAGACATGACAACTCCTCTATGACTCTCAAGGGCTTTTTCCCCCCCCACCCTGTTTTTATTTGATTTGTGAGGATTACTTAACAGTGGCATCAGATAACCTCCTGTCTTCTGGGAACTCTACAGACTTATATTCAAATGCATATTTGCTAAGACTAAAGGCCTTTCTTGCCAAAACCCAAAACTTCTCTAAAAAATCCACAAACTGATCCCCACGGTCACCCTGGGGCATAGGAAGAGGGAAGGAGAAAGATGGAGAGCTCCAGCTCCCAGAAAGCTACAACCATATTCCACAAGGTGACCCACTGGTGCAAGAAGGAAGAAGGTCATCTAGAAGAGTCCTTCAAGGCCCATATGATGAGATATTGGTGATAAATTCTGGATAAAGGTATCCTGCTCCTCACCCTCCCTGGGGAGATGGATATAGAACTCTGGGTGGCCTTGGCAGTGCTCCCCAGAGCTCACAGGAGACCAAAGGAGTTCATGAGGATGAGCATGGCTATGGTTGAAGAACAGCACCACAGAGAGGGCTGAGTCTCTGTAGTACTTCCTACATGCCCAGAGGAAAACCCTGGGCAGCAGCTGATGGGCTGGAGCTGCTGCTGCAACAGGGTCTCACACATGCTCAGACTGCAGCTGGACCACTTGCACAGAGCCCAAACCAAACAAACTAGATCAGCCAGGAGAAATAATTTAAGGGGAAAACATCCCAATAATTGAGCCTCTTTGCAATTGTTTTACTGGCTGTGAATCCCTGATCCCAGCCCCCAACACAGCCCAGCAAAAAGACTGTTCCATGGTTTTGCCTTTAAAGTACAAACCACCTGGGATGGGAACACAGCTCCACAGACCTTCATTTATAACAGCAGGGAGATCAACAGATCTGAGCAAAGCCAGCAGCCATGGCAGTGTGATCAGAGGAGCAGGAGGTGAAGGACATAGTGCAGCCATATTCACAAGGGCACTGGGCACCGAGGCTTGGCTGCTGTAAAAAATCACGTGTAGGTTCCCAGTCCTCTACAGACAGAAAGCTGTTCACATTAAGAAGCTGTTTGGGTTGCTGGGTGGGAAAGGACAGTCTTAAGGATGGCACAGACCCCGGCCACATCAGCTGGGGGAAACCTTGGTGGTGTCACCAGGAAGAAAGGAGTGTTCAGTGAGTATTTCTGCAATTGAGTTAGGTCAAAGCCAGACAACATGGGAAGAGGATCCGGGTGAAATGTTTGCTCTTCCATGAGAAGACACAACACATAGCTCACAGGTCCAGATAACACACATTTAAAACACACCAAAATCCCAGCTGACAAGCTGTTTGCATGTCAAAGGGTGATCTCTGGCCAGCTGCAGATGATACAAAGTCCCAGGAGAGACAGCAGCCTTTGCCTGCCAAAATTAAAATGGGTAAATAGCTGACTCGGGCAAGCACAGGCTGGTCAGCAAAGACAGACACAAGGCAAAAGAAACGGATGGCTGCAACTGGACCAGATCACCAGGAAGCAAAGACTGACATAATTAATGCCAACCAACACATGTTTACAGCTGTCAGATCCTGTTGGCAAGCATGATTTATTTTTGTGGGGACTGCAGGCTTGACTGATAAATCAATCAGATCCCTGCCATTCATTCAAACTCAGAGAAGATGTAGGACTTGGTACAATTCTGGACTCATCATTAGGGACTTCAGTGATAGGACAAGGGGTAATGGGTTAAAACTTAAACAGGGGAAGTTTAGATTGGATATAAGGAGAAAATTCTTTTCCTGTGAGGGTGGTGAGGCACTGGAATGGGTTGCCCAGGGAAGCTGTGAATGCTCCATCACTGGCGGTGTTCAAGGCCAGGCTGGACAGAGCCTTGGGTGACATGGTTTAGTGGGAGGTGTCCCTGCCTACGGCAGGGGGGTTGGAACTGGATGATCTTAAGATCCTTTCTAACCCTAACTATTCTATAATTCTATCATTTTCCACTTTTAATGAAGAAACAACAACTTCATTAAGGGACAGTGGCACGTGTTTGCGGTCACTGTTACCTGGCTCAGAACAAACTCACAAGGGGGGGTGGTCTGTGGCAGGGGGCAAGATCTTCACCAGACATCTCTACACCACAGCAATAAGACCACTGCTGAAATCAAGCATCCAATTTGCAATAGTGACAAGTCAGAGAACTTTCTAAGCTAAAAACAGGTCCAAAAATAAGGGTCCAAAATAGGATGTGCTTTCACCCCACAGGTCCCCTTCATTCCCCTCCTCTTCCTGTTCCACTCCCCTATTTTTCAGCATCTCCAAAGCTTTCTCCACCCTCCCTACATTCCACTCCTCTCCCTGCCTCCTCCTCCTCCCTCTCCATCCCTGCTCTCCCACACCTCCTTTCTATGACAGGCAGCCATGGATCCTCCCTCCACTTCAGCTAACTCCTCTCCACTGGAGCTGGCATTCTACCTCTGCTACTGAGTCCCCTTTCATGCCTCCTGACTTTGCCATCCCACCCGCTTCCTCCCTGCTGCTGCTGGGGTGGGAGGACAGTGGGGGGCACACAGCACTCAGCAGGCCTGACCTGTGGCTCTTATTAACAGTGCCCTTCTCAAAGGAGGCACAGCATGAAATAAATAAATAAAGCAAATCTGTCTCACTGCTGTCTCGGGTTGCTTAAGGGAGCCGGGCATCAGGGGTGGGATGAAGGATGCTATTCGGAGAAGCTGTCTCCATGGCAACCACCATTCCCACCACCAAGCAGGCATAGGTCACCTGTTTCCATGAAAGTTCCCCCCCCCCCCCGCCCCTTCCCCATCTCTCCACCCTGTGAATTGCCAGCAGAGCCCCAGGGATGCAGGTGGTCCGGCCTAGGGGAGAAATTGCAGGGATGCTGGTGGCACAGCTGCCAGCACCCTCCAAAGATCCCCACACCACATCAGAGGAAGCCAGGGCATTCCCAGGGTGCAGTGTGCAGGGACCTGCAGTACCCATTCCCCTCTGCCCCAGGCTGGCAAGGCAACCCCATGGTCAGTCTAACATGGGCAGAGAGGCCACTCTTTGCTGCAGGACTTGGGGATGGATGCATGCACCCTGACATGTGCTGTAGGGACTGAGGCAGAGATCAAAACGTGTCCCCTCCCTCTGCACGTGGCCCTGGGCACTGCATTCCCATAGGATTTCAGTTCTTTATTTTAATTCAAAATCGGCCCCTCCCACTGAATGCTGCCAAGGTGCTTCCAGAGCAATCCATGGCTCCCTCTTTAGCTCCGACAACCCCATCTCTCACGCGACAGATGTGCTTACCAGCACCTTTCCCCAAGTAAGGCAGCTCCAGTCCCATGTCGCCGAACACTCCCGCAGCCAACCTGATGCTCCCACTCGTGCCAGCCCCTTCCCCGCATTCCCACACATCCACTGCAGGGCTGGCAGAAGGGCCCAACCCCCCCCGCACCAAAACTCAGCTCCAGGGAGAGATGTAGACAGCATGGAATGAAGAGAATGGGGAACTGGTTCTGCTCTCCATCAGCTCTCCAACACTAGGGGGACACGAGCAGCAGAGGTCTCACCCACTGCCGGTGTTAACACGCCTCTGCTGGTTACTAGCAGGCAGCTACCTAAGGCTGGGGTGCGCAAGTGGGTCGGCAGAGTCCCTCACTGAAGCTCTGGGGTTGGCACCCCGGTAGTCATTCTGCGGCATAGCACAGGCTGCAGGATTCACACGGTTCCCCCACAGGGCTGGGAGTTTCGCCAGGAAAAGCAAGTTTATAAATAGTGCGTTTCAACACGAACAAATGAAAGCAGCAGGACTCGACAGCCAGATCAGCCAGGGGCTGAGCACAGGCCCCTCCCCAGCATCCTCTCCACCAGGAAGGATGGTCACATCCCTTCCCTCCATCACCCAGCTGGCCAGGACCATCCCCACTCTCTAGAAAGCCTGGACCTGGAGATGCCTGTGTCAGATGTGCTGCTTGAGAACGCCCTTGCTGCAGCTGGTCCGGCAGCCGGGGCAAAACAGCACAGCTGTCATCAAAATACCAGAAGCAGTGGGGATGGCCACCTGCTCTGCTCAGGGTAAGGGCAAACAGCCCACAGCTGCCCAACATTGACCAAGGGCCACAAATTTCAATGCATTGCTTGAAACAAAGTCTTCCTAAGCCCATGGACCAGAAAGTTTCTAACTTCTCCTCCCACTCCTGCAGAAAACAGCTGCCCCATCAGTGAGGCTGGCACTTGAAACAGAAGTCTCATGGCACAGTGCATTACACCAAAGGGGCACATGCCTGCCAGATCCTAACAAGAAGACATTCAAGGAAAATAGCAGCTTTTATCTCTGCATTAAGGAGGAAAGCAGCAAGCCATCAGATGAGAACTGAATTCTTGTCAACACAAAACAGCAGAAAAGACACCCCTGCACCTATGGAATGAATGGGAGGACACCCCTGCTGGGAAAACACCTGCCAGATTGCAAAAGGAGGAGATCTTGATGGCAGCGCCCAAGGGAAGACATCAAGACATGTCAGAGCAGCCCCATTAGCTGTCAGCATGAGAAGCCTCTGACAGTTCACTGAACACATGCAGAGCTCTTCACGTCATGCTTGCTTACCTTGATGTAGGTGTCAAGGGCTGGGTGGACACGGTTGATTGCTAGATGGATGGACAATGGCGTAGTGAATGGGAAGGTCGCCATGACCACATGGCTGGGAGCAGGAAAGGAGAAGATCTTGAAGCCATACTTTTGGAACCGCTTGATTTGCTCTTCTGACGGCTTTGCATCTCCCTCGCTGAGGATTCGGCCTATGGCAAAACGGCACTTCTCTGGAGACACCTGAACAAGGGGGACAGACAGCCAGTGTCAGAAGAAGAGAGAGTCTTAATACCAGCCAAAACCTCAACCTACTGAGCATGGAGGAAGTAGACCACCACAAACCAGGGTAAATGCAATGATCGGGCACACCAAAGTAGGTGCCCGCTCCTAGGTGTCCACACTCCTCCCAGCCTTAGCTCACAGACCAGTGCAGAATGTACTGCTTCCCTCCTTGGAGGACACAGGGACTTGCAGCAAAGAAACCCCATCAGGCTGCTCACCGAAACCTGTCCCAGGTGAGTAACTGCCCAGTGTCTCTCTTGCTCTCCCCCGCATCAGAGACCCAACTGTTAAGATGAGCTCACCACCATCCCCATGTGCAGGGCATCCCTGCTACTCTGGCAGGAACTAAAAAGAGATTTGACCACAACCTGCCCACTTGCCTCCACCATACCCTCAAGGAGGTTGACCTGCACCAGTGCCTACTCCCAGCAGCCACCCAGACACATGCGCTGGTGGAACCGACTTGCACGGGCCACCAGCACTAAGCCAGAGAGAAATACAGAGGCTGATGGGTCTCTCCTACATGAGCACACTCAGTCCAGCTGTTTCAGGGATGGGAAAATGAAGGCATGAAGACTTGCACAGTCAGCAAGCTATTTGTAGTAGCACAGAGAGAAACAAATCCCCTTCCATCCTGGACCGCAACAACATGCAAAACGTAAAACATGCTCTCTCTGTATTTGGGAATGCTCTGCAGGCTCTGGCACCACAAAACTCTTGTGGGGATGATGTGAGGCAGAAAGAGGGTGCACACAAGGCCACCGTGTTACCACTTCCATTCTTCATGTGCCTCCCAAGGGGATCACCACTCTGTGCTTCCCAATCTCATACCTAATTCTGCCTGTGCGTCTCTTTCTGCAGCATAACTACCTCACACTGCACTCCTTGCCCTCCCTTTCCTTTAAAACACTCTTTAATGTTGCAGAGCAGGACTACCCCGGAGGAGAAACACAGCAGATGCAAAAAGGAAGGAAGAAAACAGCCTGTCAGAAGTAGCAGCATTCACCAGGCTGAGGGCTGGCGCCTGACAGCTCGCTTTTGCCCTCCTATGCTGCAAGAGGGAGCTGCAGACAGGGCTGCGCTGAGTATCACTGCTTTGGGGCCAGGAAGAAGCAGCAGATCCACCCCAAAGACAGAAAGAGGCAACAGTTAAAGGCATCCCTAGGGAAAAGTCCAAATGAAGCAAGGAAATAAGGGACATCTGTAGTAAATTCCTTTAAACACGAAATGAAATCTCCATTTACATCCTGAGCAAAGACAGTTCACCCCCAGAGCAGGTGGAAGGACCAGAGCTGCCGAAGCAGGCAGCACCACTCGGGCCAGGTACATTTGCTTCCTCCATTCTCCTTTTAACTTGCTATTTCATAGTGTGCAGACCCATGGGTGCTTTCTCAAGGACAGCAGCAAGACAGATTTGCTTCCTCCCCTGGCTAACACAGACCATCTCAAGGGAAGGAAGGAAACACTCCAGCTAAAACCACCCTTTCCCTAATTGTCCTTTTAGGATGGGCAGATGCTGATCAAAGCCTCTGCTCCCCCAAGCACCCCAGCAGAGAATCTTTGGAAATTATTAGTTAACCTAATCAGCAGTTCTGCTGATTGGAGCAAAACCCATTCTTGCATTCAGAGAGCTTTTTGGCCTCATCCATCCAACATCTGGGCACAGGCTGGTCACTCAGCATGTGAACATGCAGATGGAAGGCAAAAGGCCCTGGCACGTGCCTACAACTAGATGTGAGCAGAAATGCTTGGCTGGAGCTGAGCACAAACCCACCCGCCACATCCCATCCTTGCTGAGGAGTTATTTTTGTTCCTGACAGAGGTGGGAGAAGTAGGGAGAAATCCTCTGGGCTGCTAAATATTAAATAAAAAGGAAAAAAAGAAAAAAAAAAGTGCAAATTAATATTAATCTTGTCCATTAAACCACATAAAACATCACTGGCAGGGGTTCAGCAGCACTCAGGGAGCATCCTTGTGTGAATACTAAGAGCCAGGAGCCAGAAGGAAGCTCTGGGGATGCGGCTGCCCTGAGGCCCAGTGTGACCCTGAGGCATCCCACATGCTCCAGGCCACGGGGCTCTGCCCAGCACACAGCTGATGTTCTCTGGCATCCCCATCCTCTCTTCTACCAGGAGCCTCCTTTGGCCATAAATGTGCCAGGACAGCAAATCCCACACTGGTACCTGCTGGTCATCAGCCCCTTCCTGCTGCAGCACTGGGGCACTAAACCCCACAGCAGCTGGTGTCCAAGAGCCAGGCTGGAGGCAGCTGTCTGGGCGGAGCCCAGCAGTGCTTGTCCAGGGACACAGGGGGACACAGCAGGCAGCAAGCACATTCTGCTGCCTGATGACAAAAGGTCTATTTTTGGTGACAAGTCAACATCCGCGACGGGTGACCATCTCTGGATGGACCAGCCTCTGCCACAGGGTGCTTCACCAAGGTCAGGAGAGCGCTGAAAACAAGGAGGAAGAGGTCCTCTTCCTCCCAGGGGAAAGGGAGCCTGAGTAACCGATTCTGCTCTGCTGAACCTCCGGGAACAAGGAGCCAGCAGCGCACACCATCTCCCATACCATCACAGCTACAGCAGGTACAAGCACACAGTGTGAAAGCAGAAGGTCTGCAGGGCAACCACAGGCATGTTCACATCACACCCCCAGAGCAGGGTAGCACTAAGCATGGATGCTGAGCCCTTCCAGCAGCACTTACTGCCCCGCACAGGGTTCTCAACTCCAGGTGAGAACCTTGATGCAAGGACACAAATCTGTGGCAGAAGAATTAGCCACCTGGACCACACGGGCCTCAGCACACCATGCATTCCTCACGGCTCCCATCCCTCACCCACTCCAAACAAGACACTTCTTGCGGACAAGTGTCCAAGCATGTTCAGTCAAACTCTGCCACTGCCCAGCTTATTCCATGGGGGAAAGTACACTCCACCACCCTCCTTCCCAGGCCAGGAAGAGGCACTGCAGAGTGTCTTTTTGCCTCCCATGATCCAGAAGTAAAAACTGGAAGATAAAAGGTAAGTCAGCTCAACACTAGATACAAAGACACAAGGTGGCTGAGCGCACCAGGCTCCAGAGGCCACTGTCAAGCTCAGTGCTTTCTTGCCTCTGATATTTTCCTGTCAGGCCACTCAGGACTGTGTTTTCACGGACAAGTCCTGTCCAAGCAGGTCCAACCCTTGGGAGCACCATGCTGCAAGCAACGAAACAGGGTTCCTAAAATAGGATCAGTCACCCCCAGAGCAGAAGCACGGGGTGAGAACTATCAACCCCATCACTGTGCCCCACACCACCCCTAGCACACATGCCCAAGCATACACACAGAGCTGCTAACTACTCTGCTGTCCCTTCCTGTGGCATTCCTCCACGGTCACGCTAGCTACTGCAGCATTACTGGGGAGCCAGACTGTCTGCCACAGACAAATGCCCACATGCTGTTATCTGGAGACCCCAGTGCCACCTCACATCAGCTACCAGGCTCCTCACTCTTCAGCAAATTCTGGTGCACTTTTATTTGCTCCTTGTCCTGGACAGTACCCACCAGAGTACCTAGGTCTTGCTGGCAGCCATGAGGCAGTGCACTTTTTGCTCACCTCTCAGCCTGAAAAGCATCATGGAGTTAACTGTTTCATCAGACAGGAGCCCTCAGCACACCTCACCTGAGGTTTCAGTAAGAACTCTCAGGGGATGAAAGGACTACAGGGAAGCTCAGAAAAACACGAGAGCACTACAAACAAGGGGAATATGGATGAAGAACAGAGCAAGCTGAAGAGACCATCTGCTTTCAGCCACAGAGCTGCAAGTCCAGAAGGAGCCTTGGCTGCACTTCCTGCAGCCAAGGTATCTGCCAAGGAATGCGTTACCTTGGGATCATGAACATTGGCCTCTGCTCCATAATAACATCCACTATGCTGCTGATAACTTGCTCATAAGGAGCTATCAGAAGATAGCAAGCTTTGCTTGACCAATGCCTTCCAGTTAGGGTTGTCCAAGAAATAACCTGCTTTCAGGTGCCTTTCCCCACAGAGCATCCTCTACATATCTGGGAGACCTTGTGAATCCCAGTACTCATCTACAGAAGGTGAGCTGAAAGTGCCTGAAATACAGGTAGGGAGCATCCTGAGCTGTGAACCCGGGTGCTGACCACAAGAGCTTACAGGCCCCATCAGGCATGCCTTACCGTGTGCGGGTTGTCGTAGTAGACACCAATGGAGTAGAGCTTTGAAGAGATGCTGCAGCCATCCGTGAAGAGCTGCCCAGATTCACCATAGGGGCCTACCCTGAACTTGTAGGCCAGTGTGATGTTGCCGACAGGTGGGGAGCCAGCACTCACAACCACCTCTGTGAAGAGCCCCGAGTAGACAGCGAAGCCAAAGACGGTCAGAAGCAGCAGCACAACCAGCACTGCAATCAGCCCGAGGAGCACCCAGTCAGACATGACGGATGCTTGGCGCTCCACACTTCCTGATGCACTAGTGGCAAGAGATGAGAAAGAAGGGAAGTTAAGCTAGCGCTTGGACAAGCAATCACTCTGAAGATATTTATTTGCAGTAAAACACAACCACTTCCAATCCCTCTCACATGTGAAGCTTAAAGACAGTGGAACCACCCTAGAAATCTCCTGTATATTAGCCCTACATTGCATCAGCCTGTTCCAATTGGTCACCAGGTACAAATTATACTGCTTCAGCACCTCTTGGGAATGAGGTGATTATGGAGGAGAAATGGAGAGGTACTGCCCCCATCTCCCAGAACCTGCCACACTGCTCATGTCCAGCCTTGCATCCAGGAAAGATGGATGACCCAACAGATCAACAGATACCCAGCACTGGGCTAAGGATCAGGGGTCTATAATAAAATAATTTTTAATTTATAAATGCCATGCCTGATATTTTGACCAGGGGAGCCCCTTTGATCCAAGCACTCAGAGAAGCTCAGAGCAAGTTGAAGACCTAGCTAGAAAAAACATCCCAAACACACTCAGGTGCAATGAATTACCAGTAAACCTTTTAGATTGTCAGTTTTAGCCTAAAAGAATTTTTATAACCCCAACAAAAGCTTCCTGTTTTGCTTGGCAACTTTTCTCCCTCACACTTGCTGCAGGACACAGCAGTCTGGTGAACACCTCCTGCTTGTTTTCACCCACCAAGAGCAGTGGCTCTGGGAAGCTGCAACCCAGACCATTGCAGGAGAGTTGTTAGCTTTTTATTCTCCCTTGAATACACAGACCTGGTCACAGGGACTGGCTGCAACACTCCCCTGGGACTTGCACAGGAGCTCAGTTTGAAAGCAAAGGTTGAAGTAAACAACTCACCTTCACCTCTGTGTTTTAAACACACTTTATCCAATAAAAGCTGTTCACAGTGGCTGCTGCTTGCTCAGCTGTACAGCAAGAGAAAAGAGTCACATCCTGGTAGAAGCCAAGGGCAGCTCTGCTCAACCCCAGCAAGCAGTGGTACAGCAAAACCAAGCCCTGCAGATCCGGCACCGCCAGGTACGCTCTCAGTGCCACGGCAGCACCAGGTTGGGCACCATATCAAACCATGGCCCTACTCACCTGCAAAACCAGCTCAGCCCAGAAACAGTTCACGACATCTGATCCACTGGGGATCTCTAGCGCAGGATCTCTGGCGCTAGAGCAGGAAAAAATAAACATCATTGCTTCCTTTTGAACATACAAGGCCAAAAGCAGAACAGTCACAGCAGAGCACCTGAATGGCACCCAGCTGCCTCGGACCTGCTCTCCAGAGGAGGGGCGTCCCAAGGAGCAGCTTCTCCCACAGGACCTCACGAGACAAGATTTCTTCCCAAAACTCTGGGGCTGAATGCAGGGGCACCAAGAAACACAGACACTGGAAAGGAACGTCGAAGGTGGACAATGTCCTGCTTGTATGTCCCACCCTGGGGACACCTGAGTGGTACCGGGCATTGCTTCAGGGTGGCCTCGCAGGGGAGGAGCCCCTGACCCACAGCACGCCCGGAGCTTTACACCCGTTCCGGTCCCCAGCAGCACCTAGCCTCCTCCCCATAACCAACATAGATTTATTACTTCAAATCACAGTTCTGGCGATTCTCCATGAGCTGCCGGCCCGAGGGCCCAAAAGACGGCTGGCACCAGGGGAGAAACCGGTGCTTTCGGCTATTATTCCCGGTCCCCATGGGTCGTTCCACGCCCCGGCGGCAGGCGCGGGCAGTTTCCCATCTGCCCTCCTCACAGGCAGCGGGAGCAGAGGTCGCCCGGTCCCTGCCCGGCCAGAAGGCCGTGCCCGGGCGGAGGGCAGGGTCTGACCCGAGCGGCCCTAGCACCCGGCCCGGCCGGCCTGCAGCAGGCGCAGCTCTCGGCCCCTCTTAGCTGCAGGCAGCGCCCTCGGGGCACCGGCTGCAGCCCCGCCATCGGCCCAGCTGCCGGAGCGGTGAGGGACCAGCCGAGCCCGGCCGGCGTCCCCCCAGATGCAAGCAGGCCGCGGCCTGGGGGAACCGGAGCGAAGCAGCTCTGGCCCGCCCGGCCCTGCCGCCGTTCCCCCAGCACAGAATGCCCCCCGCCCCGGCGCTGGCCGGAGGGACGCGAGCGCCGCCCCGCTCTCCTCACCCGGGGCTCGCCGGTGACGGCCGGCCCGGAGCGCTCCCGGCTGCCGGCTCCCGCTCGCCCCGCCCCTCTCCGGCTGGCACGCCCCGCCCCGCCCCGCCCCGCCCCGCCAGGCGGCGGCTGCGCGCGGCGGACAGCGCGGGACGCGCGCGGACGCAGGAGGAGCAGCAGAGGGGGCGGAGCTTCCGGCGGGGCCACAGCCCCTTCCCGCGGCTCGATCGCCGCAGCCGGGGCAGCCCAAGAGAGCGCCCCCTGGCGTGATGCGGGGCCGGTGCAACTCGCGCCCCGTCCCCTGGACCCCGCGGCCCAGCACGCGAGCCGCGCACTGCACCGCGCCGGGGGCCGCCGGGACCTGCTCACCCGTGCCCCCTGTGAGAAGGCTTCTCGCCCCTCACGGCACGTGCCGGTCCAAAATGCCGCTGGACGTGACTGATAAACAACGTGTAACCTGTTAGCACAGCGTTACCTGTGCTGGGGCTGCGGCAGCTCCGCACGCGTCCCGGCTGAGTGACGCCCAGCGTCGGGCTCCGGAGCAGCCGGAGGGTCCGGTTAATGGGCTCCTTCCCTCGGGCGCTGGACAAACAGGTTCCGCGATGACAAAGGACACACGGGCCGTGCGTTACGGCCCTGACCACAGGGCCTGGCTGGTCGCGGTACTGGGCAGAGTTGCTCTGCAGCGCTTGGGCCCTTCGGTGAGACTGTTTCTGCTGATGGTCGGGCTTTGTCACTGCTGGAAGGAAAACCCGGCAGATAGGTTGGCAGACATGGACAGCAGTAGTCAGCAAGGGGGAGCACCAGGAGGGTTGAGAAAAAAAAGAGTTAAACGGATTGATGATGGTGATAATGATGTTACTGTTACTATACTTCAGTTTTCACTAGTTCAGTTATTAAACCGTTCTTATCTCAACCTGTGGGTTTTACCTGTTTTTCCACTCATCCTCCCCATCCCACTAGAGGAAGGATTATGTAAGCAACTGGCTGTGTGGGATTTAGCTGGTAGTTGGGCTTAAACCATGACAGAGGAGCAAGCAGTCTTCCCTACCTTCTTCTCCTTCTCCAAGAGAGACTTGCTAGAAGGACCCAGACACAATTCCCATCCTTGTTCTTCCACTCTATAAAAGCTTTGACACCTCTCTTTCTCAGCCTCTTCAGTGCTGTTGGCAGGGAAAGTCTGCTCTCTGGTGCTGGTACACCCGCCCAAGCCACCTCCAGATTCAGCAGCAGTGGAGTTTGCTGCTGGTGGAGTTCGCCTCTCTCCTGCTGTGTTTTCACATCCGTTTCCCATCTGTTCCAACCCTCTTCATCAGGGTTGTTCATAGAGGGAGTTCCAGGCACTGCTTTTCTCTGATGTGGAGCCAAGGAGGTCATTTATGAACAGTAGCTTGACATACTGTAATACTTGCCTTTCTGTAGCAGCTTTCTAGCAGGGATCTCACGGCTTTCTGTAAAATTCTGTTAAATCTCACAGGCCTTCCTTGTATTTGGCACTACAGCTCTTTTGCAGCTGGAGGAAAATATTTCAGCTTGGTTACGTGTCCTGCCTGGAGCCATACAGTGAATCACTGGCAGAAAGAGGAAGAGAACTCAGAAGCTCTTTAACTGCCAGCTCTGGCCATCACACACTTCTCTTTTCTCCACCCTTAGAGTTATTTAACTCAGCACACATACTTAACACATACATTTTCCCAGTATCACTAACCACTAAAATCTGGGTCTCATGTAGCAGCTTCATACCTTCACTATGAAGCAGTACACTGAGAAAAGCCAAGGCAGAAGCATGTAAAACTCGTGCTTTCTGGGAGGTTTCCCCATTTTCCTCACCTGCTTGGCCACATCACACGCCCACCACTGGCACCATAAACTTGTAATATTTGCCACTATAGAACCTCTTGTACCAATCAATAAATTTTCTAAAATATTCATTTGTTCAAATGAAACTGCTGTTGATGGGAAAACCTCGACAGGACAATAGGAAGGGATCACACAAGCAAACACACATGTCCTGGTATCCTGTGAAGGACTAGCAGCCTGAAGAGGCTGGCAGCACTTCAGCCCTTCACCATTCGGTGATAAAGCAGAAGAGGAGATACACTGAAGGACTAACTATTGATCCATATTTTCCCCTCACGTTTAAATTAATTTCCCGCTGATTTCTGCTGTTTCTTTGATGTGACAGGAACTAAAAATTCACAGTGTTACAGAATAAGAAGACATTTATGTCTTTTCAGACAAATCTAAAAGTGTTAAAAAATATGCAGGGCTGTCTTATGGTTAGCTGTTTATTTAGGCCACAAATGCTAAATAGCAAACTACTTTCTTCCTGTATGTATTAGCAAAAAGGGTCTTGTAATTAAATGCAAAGTTTTTAAGTTATGGAATGAAATTTTCAGGCAGGCACATAACGTTCCCTACCTCCTGCCTTGAGTTTAGATTCTCATCTTTATGTTCAGATCCCAGGCCTGAACCATACAAACCTGGACAGCGTAGGATCCACTTACTAAATCAAAACTCAAGCCGCCAAACCAAACTGAACCGAACCGACTGCAGTGATGGACAAAACACTCAGCAATACCTGCACGGTGTCTTGAGCAGCAAAGACCTACAGCAGCAGGAGATGGAGGAATTTCCAGTTTGGAGACCAGTCCTTTCCAGTCTGATACGTGGCATCCTATGATTCTTCAACAAATTTACTATGTGCTACCTTTGAGATGACCAGGCTTCTTGCTCCTTTAAATAGTTTTTCTAACACTTCTTTGGAGGAATGTGGGTCAGTAGAAGGTTCTCAAGCCACTTTTACTTAGAACTAGTGTGCACCCATCTTTTCTTGTGTGTATACTGACTTCAGTCTCCAGTGAGTTTGATTACTTCAGGTTGAAACTTCTCATTACAGGTTTCATTTTGCTAGGACAAATAAAAAAAGATAAAATAAACAAAATCTGTGTTCTTACAAATCATTATTACATTTTAACAATATTTTAGAATAGGAATGCATACAATTGGACAGATTACTCCAGGCGCTTTGCCAGGTCTTTTGCCTTAATATTGACTTCTGCCACAGGAATTTCCATGGATACTACAAGCAAACTTTCTTGGAGTTACAGGAGAAAAACTTTTGTAGGCTGTAGCCTATGAGGTCCTCCTTTTGCTGTGGAAGCACTGAACAGTAGAGTAGCATCCTGCACATCTGCTTATCAGCTATTTAGTGAGATATAAAGGTTGTTTTTATTTAACAAATTGCGATGGAGCTTTCATCTCTTCCTTTCAGATGTCACCAACTCTGGTAGCTTCTGTGAATGATAAGCAGTCATTCAGACTCCCCTCCCCAAGGCCAGCAATCACATTTGTACATGGCTTTGATTTTCTGTGAATAAAAGATCATGTACGAGTCTGGGGGAGCGTGTTATGCATCTTTGAACTCCCCTGAAAATCATTTTAAACCATTTATAGCTCCAGTCATTTGGAATTAGGGTGCACAACTTTGACTCATGGCCAAACAGGTTTGGTAAATTCCTCCCAGATGCCAGGCATGGGCCAGTGATCAGAAGGGAGCTCTTCTCTGCAGCCATATTCTGTTCTCCTCAAATCAGCAGCAATGCTTCTTGCAGTTGTTTGTGTTTGATCCAGAAGGGAATATCTCCCTTTACCTGCACTGTGGATATTCGTACCTCCTACTGTAGTGTATCACACACACAAAGAATGGGGCTATACACACCTTTTCCTGGTGAAAAAGGTACTTTATAGGGAAATGTGTATTGAAATGTTCTCTCAATTTCTCTTCCTGGGGCATGCCTTCAATTTTCATTGTCTTAGCGGCAATCATGTACTTCCTTCTTTATCCTGAGGAAGATCTTACATTGTCTTTGAGCTACAGAAGAACAGACATCCACAAAACAGCCTTTTGTCCTTTTTTTAACCTCTCTATTGTATGTGAAGTCCTGAGTAAGCTTAGATTCTTTTTCTTGCTGAAAACATGAGACTGTTTACACAGAGCGTTCTTTTCTTCCATCCACACAGAAACAAGGAAAGCATGAACACCCTACGCTCTGTCTCTCTGGGTTTGCAAACTGTGCTTGTAAGAAGTGCTGGGTTTAATGTAGCCTTGTCAATAAACTCATTCTCTACAGTGAGTGACACTTTAGACTGTCATCAAGCACTTTTAATGAGGGATCCCCTAACAGGCTTCAGGGGTTTCAACAGGAATTTAAGAGCCTTACACAAATGCACTCTAACCAGAGAGGAGCTGACATTGAACAAAGCAAAGCAGCCTAGCCGTAATGACACCAACAGAGCCTTCATGCCAGCATGTCCTTTAGTTTTACAAGAGTGACTGCAGAATAAATAGCAAATACAAACATTTGTTCCAGCCCTAATTGATAGCTTTAAAAAGCAGAAAATTAATTTCTTATAGCCATGGCACGCTCCTGTTTTTCATGCGCATGTGTAAACAGCACTTTAAAAAAACTTTGCTGGCGGCTGTGTAAAGAATTACATTCCAATGACCACCCCAAATTTAGAGTCGAAAGACATTTTTCATGCAAGATTTTCATCTCCTTCCTGGCAAAAAAACTATCTTGAAAAAGTACTTCACAAGCCTCTTCCAACATCTGTGGGAGCTGCTGTAAATTTGACAAGGGGGAGCTCATCTGAAAGGACTTTCAGAAACCCTGATTATTTACACTCTTATATTTCCTTTTCTTTTCCTACTACCTCATCTTGTGGGGTACACAGCATTTACAATAAAAGCTATTATGCACAGGTGATTTCTGACATTATTTCACATCAGCATGACCCCCCCTTTCCTCTTACAAGTGTCACTGCCTGCTGGTGCACTACCACCCACCATGAGTACACTTCTCCTGGTTACTGACTTGCACAGGTGGTAAAAACATTTCCCACTGCATTCAAATCCCCAAGTTTTATGCCCAGTCTGATTCCTCCCAGCTTACAATCAGGTCAGGCCAGCCCATGTGCAAGCAGAGCAGGGTGCACCGCTCCCATTGCGGTGATGGCTTCAGTTCAAACTGGACCATGTCTAAGCCCACCACTGCAGCTCTGCTAGACAAGCTCATTTATTAGTGTCCCCATAGAAGCTCAGCTGACCTGATTTGTTCAGGAGGCCTAAACTGGATCCTATGGCTGCTGTTCTTTCCCTTGACAAGACAGCTTGAACTGCTGACACTGATATAGGCTTAACTTTGCAGCAACAGAGCATAGAAATACAATCCCAGTGATGCCAAGTATGCCATAGTGAGAAGGGAAACCATTTAAAGGGAGATCCAGGAATATTTTTAACACTATAGTTTATTCAGCTATAATGCCAAATGTGATCCACATCTGAATTTTGAGTGCAAAGCCCTAACGCGAGCATGGCGGAGGAGACAGAAGAGAGTGGCACAACAGAGCAGTGTCTTGTCTTTTTATTACAATGTTTATTGCTGCTGTGGCAGAGGATAATATGTGAGAAACACCTGCACTGAGCCCGAACACCAATGAGCACTAGAAATTGCATTGCCCTCCTCTGCATGCCACAGCTTCACCCTCCATTTTAGTAAACCACTAAAGCACATTTTCTGCTGGAGGTTAGCAGCTTTTCCAACCAGGTTATTTTTCAGACACTGCAGCTCTCATCTGTGAAGTCAGAAATGGAGTTTAGATAAAGCCCCAAATAACAAGATGTCACTTGGCTCAGCACTGCAGACTGAAGATAAATCAATTTCCCAAGATTTTAGCAGTTTATGAGGCAGTTCTGGCATTTAACTGGTCTCCTTGCTGTCATTTAAGGGGTCTGTTTAGCCAAATCTGAGCCTTACAGAGTCCCTCTGAAGTTCTGAGAGAGCAGGAGGGTTTTCAGCCCTGCGATGTGACCTTACTAGGCATATTGAAATGACAGAGATACACAGCAGTGGCAGTTAACTCAGAGCCACTCACCACACACGACATCCAGTTTGCTCCCCCTTGCTCCAAGCACATCCCCATGGTTTTTCTGTTTACTTCAGTACCAGCAAAGGTCCCACTTTTGTGAAGAAATGCAACACTGCAAAGACTGGGGAGCCCATGACACACACCCCACAGGGACTCATGCCAAAACTCAGAAGCCTCAAAGCAAGCCTTTTTCCTATTTAGCTGTGAAACCTTTGCTCCTCCCATATGAACAGGAAGTCTTATGCCTCTAAAGAATTTGTTCCTGCACCATTTGCCTCTTGTCCAAAAAAAGTCCCTCAAAAAATAACATAAAAGGATTGCATTAAGTCCATCACTGGAGTAATACTTTTTTTTTTTTTTTCCAGACAGACACAGCCTTTTCTGAGTTACTAAAGCTAAAATTCTTAAAGAAGACTCACCATGGAATAGACAGATTATGTCCCAAGTTTATGCCTTGATCTTTCTGCAAGTCTACATTAGTCTGAGCTAAATTGCATGGAACAAGTGGTCCTGTTGGTCCAAGTGATTAATTTTAAACTCTTGTCAAATTGAAGAGTCTAGCAAGGCTCTTTGTGCAATCCCTGCATTTTCATATGAACAATTTTAGAGGAAAACATATAGAAATTGCCAGAGTTGCAAAAGCTTTGAATTCGCAAATATTTCAGTGTCAGGGACAGTTCTCTGACAAATTTGAGTGTTATTTTCCTGGAATAAGTGATCAAGTGACCTGATGTGAGTCAGTCACCACTGTACAAGACACACAAGATTTACCATTAATTCAAAGCAGCTGGTGCATCGACTGAGGTAGAGGAAAGGCTGCTGCTTTCTAGCAGCAGTACCTTGGGGAAAAACGAAGAGGATTCAGAGGACTGACTGAGGCTGAAAAGAGATTCTATTTCATATAGCACGCAGCATTACCTCCACATTTAGCCTTAGCCAAGTAACAATCCATCTTTCTTGTACACTAAGCAACACATCAAAATCAGAACCACAACAAAGACAGTGCATGCTCCTTAATCATTGGTTCACTGTCTCACTACAATTCAAAATGAAGTCATCTGACATACAGATTATCTCCATGGCTGGAGAAATAAATCACAAAATCCTGGATAGGAAGACAGGCTGCCTCAACTTTCAATCTTTCTCAGAAGACAAGTGTGGTGGAAACCAGTCCTCAAGCATAACGCAGCCGCCACTTTTTCTTACTTGCCTTTTTCCAGTGGCTAACAAATGAATGCATATGACTAGCAGGAACTGGATCTCAGCCATATTTCTGAAAGCAGAAGACTGCATAAAGACAGCTCCAGTATGAAGTAGAAAAAGACCTTTGTGGCAAACTGTATTTAGCAACATCACCAGAAACCTCTGACTCAGAGATGCATTCTGCCCAGCTGCACACTCAAACCACCATCACCACTCCACATACCTGCCAAACCAGCCAACTCAGCCCACTTGGAGCTCTGCCATGAGCAGCTGGACAGAAGATGACTGATACAGCTGTAAAGCAACACTTAATGAAGAAGTTCTTTTTATTTCAGGGTTGTAACTAAGAAAGACTTTGTCACACTGCTACTGGCAAGGCAGGAAGGCTACTGACAAGTTGTACCAGGAGAAACAGAAGATGGAATCAGGTTGTTATTGCACTTCAGACTAGTCCATATTGGCTTGAGTAAACCTCAGATCAATATAACCTAGCTTTTGCCTTGCCTGTTTCTGCTTCCTGGAAGGTAACCCAGATAAAAGGCCTGCCTGCATTGCCCAGACACAGAGGAAGGTGCTCTGTCTCTAGCAGGAAACTGTTGCACTGGCTGCAGTTTTGGGGGGCCTCTTGGTGTAGCAGAGGAGGGCATTGCTACACCAACAAAGTGTGCAACACCCCACTGCCAAATGTTCCAGCTCCAAACAGCTTCCCAGGCCTGCTGCTCCCACTGTCCCTGCAGCTTAGCAATTGTGGTTTCCATTGTACAGGGACACAAAACACCCCACACATGCACTTAAAGACAAAAGACTTAAGCACTTGCAGGGTAGCATCACCTCCTGCAAGACAGGCTTAGCCTCTTCCTTGGTGGGCAACCCAGACACCTTCACCAGCTCCCAGGTGGGCACCACTGCTTGCTGAACAGTTCAATGGTGAGCTGACAGCTCCCTCCTCTGTCAGAAAGCACTAAAAGCAGAGTAAAACTCTCAGGGTCACTTGGAGTTGATATTATGAATTTTCTTTCATTTTCTGCATGTAGGTAGAGCAAGTCTCCAGGACAGTTTCAGGGTGCTACAGGACCCCTCAGCCAAATGCACTGAGAGCTACTAAAGCTTCAGTTCTCAACCTGCCCTACTGCAGCTGACGCAGGTGAGCCATCAGCAGGGCATGGCCAAGACTTTCTTCCCCTTCCAGCTGTATAAACACATACCAGGTATCCTGCTTTGGTCCTCCTTTGATGTCTTCTCCAGAAATCAGCAGCAGATGGCAGGAAGGGAGCAGAGCAGAGGCACTGTCCTGCTCAGGCAAGGCTGGAGGTTCTCTTGTAGGTGACAGGCAGGTCTGTCCTTGCTGCTCAGCTACAACATGTTTCACACTGAGGAGGTATCCATCAGCCCTTCCTTTCTGCATGTAAGAAAAAAACCATGGATTTACTGAGCATTTAACGACAGGCTGAAATCACATAAGGAAACTTAGTCTCAGTAGGATGTTATCCCTGATGTGTTCCCTTTGCTGACAAGCCAGCATGGGGTATGAGTAGCGTTGCCTCTACTGTACCTTTTGTGCCCCATGCCAAGTTGAAGTCTAAGGGCATAATTAATATATTTAGCTACTGTGCACTTAAATCCAGCAGAAAGCTTAAAGCAAAGGTGCTATGTTGTTGTGAAAGAAGCTAAATTGTGAACTGGACTTCAAAGCAGCTTTCAACTGAGCTGCAAGTTAAAAGAACTGAGCAGAAAAATAAATGACCTGCAACAACAAAAAAAAAAAAAGCGAAAATTAAGAAAGGTTTTCAGAGCTGCACAAGGAGCTGCTTATGCTGTATTTGTGGGAGAGAGGAAGGTGGGTCACACTAGGATTAAGGGATGAGCTTCTAAAGGTCACTGCTGTCACGCTCAAGAGCCAGCCAGGGTCTGTAAGACATACAGACTTCTGGATATGCATTTCTGGATAGGGATGCAAGATTAACTTTTGATCCAGGTAATCACGCTCACATAAGGAGACCAGGAGAATCCCACACTTGGACAGGGAATACAGAACACAAGGATTCTGGTCACTTTGCTGTAGGATTTTTAAGAGTGCTTGCTGCATCTGGGGAGGCAGGGGACAAGCTTCAAGACCCAGGCTGTTCTTGCAAGGCCTATGTTCCTCTGAACTTAGATGGTTTCTGTGCAGGGGTTTCTCTCAGTGGGAATACACAGCTGCTTTCTCCTCCAGCAGTGCTGTAGCACAGCTTGCTGCTCCCTAGGCCAGGGAAGCCTTACCAATGCCATCTTGAAGGTGTCTGCCACAGCAAACCTGTGCTAGCGTCACACAGTAGCTGCACTGAGCTGGGGCTCATAGGCTTCATTTCTCCAACCATGGAGCCTGTGTTTGACTAAAGGCCATTAACTTTTTGAAGCTCCTGCTCCCCTTCTGCAAATCAAAGGCTTTGGATTTCCCTCTCCCTGAGGAAAAGCAGTCCCTTGTTCTGTGAAAATCCCCTGTCCAGAGCACTGGAGCTCTACCCCTTAGGGCTGTCGTGACAGCCATACTAATCAACACAATGCCCATGGGTGTATCTGCAAGCCAACGAGCTAATTGCTACAGCAACAATGAAGGAGGGTGCCAAAGGACTGGCTTCCAAGGTGGCCACTTCCTTCAGGACTTCAGACAGGCAATTCACCCTTCAGGCTTCTTTATCTGTGAGACAGGCCAAAACCTAACTTCACCAGGGCCCCCACTTGGCCTAAATGCTGTGCAGACTGGGGAGAGAGGAAGAATTATGTCCTAAATAAAAGAAATAGATCTCTTTTTGGTTTGGACTCTGTTGCTTTAACTTTTTTTTTTTTTTTTTAATACTGGCACCATTGGGAGAGTTTTGCTTCATTTGCTTAATAAGGCCACAGATTGAGGAACCTGGAAAGGCACTTTGCTTGTTTGGAGTGGCTTGACCTGCTAATGTTCATTATTTATTAATCTGAGCAGCCTCGGTTCAGACAAAAGTTCTTGACTTTAAGAGTTGTATCTCCAAATATCCTGGAAAGGTAAACTGTTGGGGATTTTAATTTATTTTAAACAACACACACCACCACCCAAGCACATTCTTACTGTGGTAGGCAGATGCCTCACACTGCTCAGCTTATAGTGCTAAAGTAAAGATGACACTGACATACCACCCTATTATGCTGGTAAGCATGTCTGGAAACTGTCAGTGGTATAAAAGCAAATAATGATACAATTAGATAACAGAAAACATTTGGGCTGGGTAAGTTAGGGAAGAACTTTTGCTAAATTATGTCATGCTGTGGCGTGAGAAGTAAGCTCTCACTTTCCTGGCACAGAAACACGGCTTACTCTTCAGCTTGACTAAAAATACAACCCATGTTAAATTCCCCGAGAACAAATCTTATCAGCTACTGCTTCTTATTATTTCCTCTCATTTTTTGTTGCCATTTTTTGTGATAACTATAAACACACTTGAGAGACTGTTCTCTGCAATAAGAATATTTGTAAAAAAATATTCTGGGATGTTTCAGCTGTTCCCAGCTATCAGTTAAGAAACCTTTCTTCCCCTGTATGGATTTGTATCTTAGAAAAAAAAAAAAGGGGGGGGGGGGGGGAGGAGGGAAAGAAGCGTTTATGACCAAATACCTTCAGAATCTGTTGCTTTAACTCAAATTCTGCATGCGCTGTGTGAGAAGAGCTGCATATTTCTACTACTTCTTATCCTGGCAGCTGGCACCTAACAGGGTCCTGGCTGTAATATGAAAGTCGGGATGAAGACTTTTTTCAAATAATGACATACACAACACAGATAAGAAAATGTGGCAAGACAGCAGTATGGACCCCTTCAAAAGGTGTGGTTTACAGAGAGTTAGACTGAGGATCCTCATAGCTGTAGTAGAGCTTGATGGCTACTGTCTTCATCAAAAAAACAAAGCTCTCAATCCATTAAAAGCTATCTACTTGCCAAACTGGAAAAAAAGCAGCTCCCAAAGCACTTTGATTAACACAATACCTACTTGAACAGCCCTCACCTGAGAGAGCAATGCCTGGGGCCTTGGGCCAAATCCAAATCTCCCTGCCTTGGGCAAGGAGATACCACTCTAGGAAGGGGAGTGCAGGTCAAAGACTTGACAATGTTCCATAAACAAAGGCCAAACTTCCCAGTGTGCCATGAAAAAGGAGAGTAGGCCACAAGGAACATTAACAGACTGCAAAAATTAAAAAATACATTATGAAAAGAACCTATGACCTAGGAATAACTGATTTCCGGTTTGAGCCCCACCTACCTGGCACCCAAACCACACATGTCATTTCACTACTACTGACTTCAAACAAACTTCTGTCTCAATGCTCCTACAGTGTCAGAGGTGGAAGTGCACCCACCACCCCACAGGACAAGGTATCAGAGGGCCTCATGACCTGCATGCTGTTGACTGTCCATTGAGAACCAGGACCAAGCTGTACGCATTAAGACCATTTATTAGTGTGTATCAAACGCTTGCTTGATTTTAAAAAAGTCAGATTCCTTGAAACACTTATTAGAATGAGCTAGTCTCAGGGACATGCTTACTAATAGGAGTTAAGCACCTCCTTCCTCTAGAGACACCAGAGAGTAGTCCATAAAAAGGTCAGTCTAAAGTTGTCTAGCAACACAAATACTGTCAAATGAGGAAGGAACATGAGTGGGAAAATACAGTTATTAACAGGATCACACACTAGAATTGGCACAGCACCCTGTTCCTCTTAAGGGAACCCAGATTTAGTAAGCTGTGCCCAAATGCCAGCTATAGGCTAATGTGCCTTATGTGCAAGGGAACCTTGAGAGACCTGCAGAAGATGGCCATCACCACCCCCTCTGTACACCTTTGCAGCAAAGCTATGACCAGGCTCTCCTAAAGCCAGCTCCATCTGTTGAACCTTCTCAGGTGCGCAGGCAAGGAAACAGTGCAACTGATAAAGCCGTATCTTCCTTCAGGACACATTGCATCAACTATGGAGGCTCCGCATCCCCAGACGAGGACAATCCCCACCATCAGGCACACCAGAGACATGCTCAGAAGATCCTGGCAATAAGACATGGTGTAGTCTGACCCTGTCAGCTCTTCAGCTTCTTCCAACAGCTCTGCCCAGGTTCTGTTAACAGCAGAGCTTACTTGCCTGGCTCAAAGAAATAGGGAACCAACTCTCAGCCCAGACAGGCTCATCTAAAAAGCCTGTAAGCAAACAGGACACCCTCATACACCAACTACCCTACCACAGCCGCTTCACCCCAGCCTAGTGAGACCCAGGTGCCCCCGGGTACCCAGCACCGAAAACTCCAAGTCGGTGGCTGCCCCACAGGTTCGCCCAGCCCAAAGATAAGCAAGGGAAGCGCGCACACATTCCCCAGCAAGTCACCCACCAGAGAAGACCTCACGGCGGGCCCGGGGCGCACCCAGAGTCAGCTGCGGACCCTCACCGCATGCACCAGGACACGCAAGCCCAGCCCCCACGGCGTAAATAGCACCGGGGCTTTTATAGCGCTCTTTCCCGGCAGCCCCCGCGCCGGGCCGCGCTGATTGGTTCGTCGGGGACGCGCGCGCGGGTGCGTGCGGGCCGTGGGCGGGCGGGGCCGGGTGGGGCCGGTCTGAGGGAGCGCAGCGCAGCGCCGCGTCGCGCCGGGCCGGTGAGCGCGCACGCCCCCGCCCCGCCCGTTTCCGTTCGCCGCTGCTCGAGCTTAGGCCTTTGGAGCAGGAAGCGGCGGGAGTGAGACCCAGCGCTAGGCCGCAGGTACCGGGGAGGGTTCTTCGCCTACCGGGGGGTGGGTAGTAGGAGGGAGGCAGCTCGCCGGCTTTCTCCCCCTCCCTTCGTGCCGCCGCCGCCGCCGCCGGGTGGGGCCCGCCCTCCCCCGCCGGGATCCCGCGCCGTGGCCTGCGGGCGGAGGCAGTCGGGCCCGGCCGGGGCTATCGCCGCAGCGTCCGAGCGGCATCGCGCGCACAAAAGCGGAGGGCGTGTGCGGCTGCCCCTCGAGAGCCCCCAGGTTTCCGGGGCCGGTAACGGGGTCTTTTCCGGGCGGCGGGGGAGGGGGGGGCAGAGACGGGCGGGCCGGGGCGCGGCCCTGAAGGCTCCCCCCAACTGGAGCCGCTTGTGCCGCGGCGCGGACCGCGCTCGGTGCGGAGGCGACAGTAACTGCCGTCCCCCGCGGCCGCGGGTGTGACACGAGAGGGCACCGGGCGGTGGGGGTGACCCGGCTGACTGGCAGCTTGTTGTGGTGACGTCAGCCGCGCGCGCGGAAGCCGGGCCGTGGCGCTGGGCTCCCGCGGAAGCAGCTCCCGGCGCTGGTAACGTCCGAGCCGAGCGCGGGGCAGAAACCGCCCCCGGAGTGCGGCCCGGAACTTCCCGTTCTGTTGCTGTTTACCGGTGCGGCCTCCTCGGGCCTTAGGCGCGCGGACAAGAGTCTGGCAAAGCGAGCGGTTTTGCTTCGAAACGAACTCTTAGCGCGATCGGCACCGTGTGGCCCAGCAGCCCCTACCTTGGACTGAAAAATACCCAGCTTTAAATTAAGTGGTAGCTAAAGATTCTTTGTCGGGAAGCTCATTCCGTCTGCGGCGAGAGGCACCTCGAGACTACTTTGGTAAAAGAACCAAACAAACACCAAAAACGTATTCTGGAGGTTTACAGAGTTACAGAGGATTAGGACAAAGTGGTGTCCCCACTCAGATGATACTTTAACTGCTCTGATACCCCTTTAAGCTTCTCGGTGAGATGTCTGGAACGGGGAGTTGTTTGTTTTTAGTTGCTGCCTTATATCCAGCTTTTGTTTCTGTCCCGCTGCAGTTCACCTGCTTGGTGCGGGGAGCCGTTTGTCAGCAGCGGATTCCACCCCCCTCTGCGTGTGCTGCAGGATTCGGAGGAGGCTAAATTCTAGGACCTACCTAGGGAATGTTAGGTTTGTTGTTGCAGTTCCCCCACCCAGACCTTAGACTAGGTAACAGTTCCGCTGCCTGTGCAATTTTTAAATGGTGTGCTGCTAGCTCAGAAATCTCAAAAAATTAGTTTTACATGTCCCAAATGTTGTATGGGGCTCAAAGTGTTAGAGTTTCCAGTGGCTTTATTTGGGGATTTTTTCAGTGGGGAAACATGAAGTCTCTCCCTGAAGAGATAATTTGTGAAAATACCTTTATGTTGAAGGTTCTTCTGATACATTGCTGTGCCTTCCTCCTGTCCTTACCCAGGTTTCCAGCCACAGAGCACTAGTATTTCTGTTTCACATCTGCGGACTAATTCTGGCTCTGATTTGGACCAACTTTGCATGTTAAAAAAAAAAACAAAAAACAATTGCCATTAGCCTTATTTTGTTTTAATTAGTTCACTGGAATGTTTCACAGCCTATTCAGCATAAATGCTTGACATAAATGAATTGTAATGAGTGATTTGTGTAATTTAACACTGAAATACAGTTTTTTTTTTTTAAATAATTTCTCAAGACAGAAGAGCACAAGGGACAAAAGAAATGTGGTCACAGAGCTAAGCTGAGCAGCTCCTGTGTTATCCCTTGTAGTTCACTATACTCCAGCTCTGGCCCACTGCCACAGCAACTGAGTGCCAGAGGCGAGGAGTTCTTTGAGCCAGGAACTGACAGTAAAAACATCCTAAATGATCTTAACTGCCACCAGGATGTGAGACCAGCAATGGCTCTTCAGATAAGCAAATTCCAAATAAAACCAATTTGATAGTTTGAGGGCAGCTTGGAAATATCATTGCCCTCTTTTTTTTTTTTTTTTTTTAATGGTAACTCTTATTTCCCCTACTTTTTACACTTAAGCTTTTTTTTCCTCAACATTTTTATGTTGCCCTGAACCCTTTCTGTGGTCCACTCCACCCTAGAAATTTCCGACCTTGGCTGCTGCCTTCTCACTAGCCTGTTGTATCTCCTTCAGTCTCTCTGCAACATTTTATTCCTTGCTGCTATGATATCATTAGGTTCTTTTCAAGTCTCTGCACAGACTCTATCTTCTATGTTTTATACTAACTTTTAGTCTGGCTCATGTGTTACTCCACATGTGTGTAATCTGGCCTGTACTGCTCTGTTGTCTTATGATTTGTCTTCAAACGCAGTTTAACTAATATGGAGGAAAAGTTTAGTTGGTGAGTTTGAGGAAGTTAGCATGTCAGTGAAGGTTCAACAGCGTACCATTTAAATCTGAAATTGATCTGTGATCAGTCTGTCCTAGTAAACATGTAATAAGGAGTGAAACCCTATAATACAGAACAGTGCTGTGCAAAGTAAATGCACCAAATGGCAACAGCCGTCACTCCCAGAGTACAGCTATGCAAATATACACACCTGAATGCAGGATGAAAATCCTCTGCTGCTTGCCTGGTGGTGTGATTCCTCTCTTGCAGCACTGGATACTACGTATAAATAGCTAGGTAACCGAGTAGGAAGAGGTATTTGCTTATTACTTTGGGGATCATCTCAAAGATAAGAACAAATATCCCCAAAGACTGCCTCTGGTTAATTTATTGTTGCTTTAAGCCATATTAAACCACTGTTAGGTGTCCAGGTGCCTTCTAGCCTTGATGTGATCTCTGTTCTTGCCTCATTCTGAAGCGTGAACAAAAGCTACCCAAAGCATAATTGGAGTTAATGGAGCAGCTCTGCTCTGTTCATGCTCTCTTCTGTCTTTTTCCTATCACCATGTTTTCACCTGAGAATGGCATTTGAGACAGTGAAAGAACTGAGGTATCCATAAACTACCTTTTAATGAAGATACTTGCCATCCCCTGATGTGTACACCCAGCTAGCAGCCAGTCCTTCCTAAGTGAATCATCTAATTAAACTCATCAGAACAAGGTTCACTGTCTTTGACCAGCCTTCATGACTAAGGTCTCTAGCAGAAGGAACAGATGGAGAGCCGCTGTTATACTGAGTGATACTGGGCAGTACACCCACTAGGAATATGAGATATGAGGTCTTTCTTTTCTCAAACTCTGACAGTTGTGGGGTTTTTGATTGCTTCTTTTTTTATTGTTGATTTAATCAGAAGTGGGGCTGAATTCAATCTTTCTGCTCAGTTAGTTTGCAGTGCTTTGCAACAATAAGTGGTTCTGTCTCACCTTACCATGTACTGACTGATTGATTGAACTATGGCATTTGGAGCAGGTCACTAGTGTGGATGTGTACAAAGTGGTTCCTCATCATCATCATAGTTTTTGTGGTTTGAAGGAACTATCAGCTCTCCAAATACCAGTTATCTCTGTTTGCATTCTTTGCTAACATTTCACTTTTCTTACATTTTACACCTGGAGGCTCTTTATTCTTCACTTTCTATCTACTCTGTTGAAATTGTGTGAGATGAGAAGGTGTCTTAGAGTAGGATCTTGACTTGGTACTGACAGAGTGAATTAGCTCATTTTTTGACCCTTAGTCCAAAAGCTGTTTGGAAAGGCTGGGTTCCATGTAAACTGCAGCAGACCAGGCTTCTGTGCTTGAAATTGGAATGTTGTTGGGAAGATTTTAAATTATACCGTGGAATGTTGACAGATGAGAATAAGCATGCAGTTTGGGATAAAGAAATTATTAGAAATAAGAATACAGCCTTCAGAAAGTTCAAGTCATGAAGTTGACCAGAAGAGTAAATAAGAACATGAACTCTGGCAAGTCAAATGAAAAATACAGTGACCCACCAGAACAACTCTGAGCAACATCATATTAATAGAGAAAATAATATATATATTATTTTTAAGTACATCAGAAGCAAGAAAGGTGCTGGAGTCTGGAGGGCCAATTGATGATGAAAAAGTGAAAAAAAAAACTTAATGATGAAGCCATCAGTAGAAAGTTAAATGACTTTATGTATATTCCTGTTGACTGTGGAGATGTCCAAGGAGGTTCCTATGTCAGAAATTCTCTTTATGTGGAGCAGCACTCGATGAAAGATCTGTCTCTGCTTGAAGTTCCAGCAAAGAATTGTTTATAGCTAAGTGATAAATATAGTTACAAAATGCCAGGACCAGCTGGTGCTTGCCCAGGGGTTCCAAAGGAGACTTGGGCATGGAGTGACCGAATTGTTAAAGATACTGTGTAACTCCTTAGTACCTTGAAGCCAGAGAAAGAAAAGATGGCTTTACATGGTAGCAGTTCTTAATGCTAGTTGAGCAGGATATCACGGAGTTCAATGATTTCTTAAAAAATAAATTATTTAAAAAAAAAAAGTAACCAGATGGTCTGACAACTTAACCATAGGAGAAGGTCAGTGTGGCTTCTGCAAAGAGAAATGGTGCTGCTTAAATCTGCTGGAGATTTTGAATGACTCGACAAGTACAGAGAAGGGAAGCTTGGGACAAGAGAAGAATAGGGATATGTGTTACACCTATGTTGTTTAGCATACACATAAATGATCTGTTGAGAAAGGTATGAGGTAGTAAGGGAAGAAAAAACAGCTTGCAGCTCATCCTCCTGACGCTGAAGTCCAGGCAGCAAAATGTCAGATGAATTTGTTCATCTGATAAATACAAAGTTGGAGGAAAAAAATTATCTTTTTTTTTTTATGCACCAGTGGGGTGAAAGTGAATTATTGCTACTTAAGAGGAAGAGCTTGTCATAATTCTGTGAAAATGTAAGTTTTAAAACTCAACAGTGCTCATATGAGCATGTGTGCGGGGCTTTGGAGAAAGAAAGAAAGAAGGAAAGAAGGTAACTGTACAGCTCTCAGTTCTGAGCATGCTGATTACTGTGGTTTTGTGTGAAGAAAGATGGACTTAGAGATACAAGGCAACCAGAAAAGCTGAGAAGAATGATCAAGGATAAGAAATTGGTTCCATACAAGGGATGGTTAGAAAGATTTGAAGCCTTGAGCTTGGCAAAGATGTGTCTGAGCACAGTCTGGTCTAGATCAAAACTGATGTTGCCACTCCAGCAGTCTGTATTGAGACTGTAGAATGCAGCACCACAAAGTGCTTTGAATGACAATGATTTATGTGGCTTCAGAATTAAACAGATAAAATAACAGAAGAAAATGCTATCAAATGGGCTGTTGATCACAAAGATTAAAAAAGCTAAGAATACTCCCAAGCTGGAAACTGAGAAAATACAGAGATATCAGTGCGTTTGCTCTTCTTTTGCTCTGTCTTAATCAGTTGAGGTACCTGCATGTGTCAGGCAGGGTGCTGGACTTGAGGGGTGTTTGACCTAAACCAGTACAACCTTAGCAGATGTCTTGTGGTGGGAGAAGGAACCACAGGTGAGAGTGTTAGCTGTGGGTACAGAAAGATGGTTGTCTGGTATAGTTGGTGTTCTCTGGTCCATACATGCTTCTGCTGCCAGCTACAGGGCAGCAGTGGGTGCCTAAAGACAGAGTCTTCTCACCCAGGAAGAGCCTGTCCTCTTCAGCATGTGGGTGCTCCACATCCCTTTTGACATGCTGGAGGTGTCTGGGAAGAGAGAATATGAAGGAAAAAAAGCCTGGCACAAATGCAAAGTGTTTTGCAGATTGCACATGAGTGGATATCCACCGATCTACTGTAATTACCTCAATATTAACCCCAATCTCATTTTGTGCAAAGTAATCTTGGGACTCGGTGCTGCATAGGAGAAATCTTCTCTTAAGTCATCATACCT
This sequence comes from Pezoporus flaviventris, assembly GCF_033815535.1. Taxonomy (NCBI): domain Eukaryota; kingdom Metazoa; phylum Chordata; class Aves; order Psittaciformes; family Psittacidae; genus Pezoporus; species Pezoporus flaviventris. Next base: position 3,202,042 of record NW_026892574.1, read on the forward strand.
ACAGATAACACAGATCTAGTTGGTAGGGGCAAAGTCATAGGGATGTTGAGTGAGGCTGAAAGGACAGCAGTGGCAGCCCCAGGGCCTGAGGGCAAAACGCTGCTTTCTGCCCATGTAGCTCCAGCTTTGCCTTCAGCCTGGGAGCGGGACTTGTCATGGCAGAGTAGGGCAGGGGAGAAATGCTGGAATTAGTCTTTCCTGGGTTCTGAAATTGTTATAATTTCCTACTTCTATAGAAGCAGGGAGGTGAACAGCGCACGGGTGAACTTTGCAGATAAGAAGAAAGAAAAACTTGTAGTAGACCAGGAGGGCCTTTCTGAGTTTGGTGTTTGCAAAACAGGATGCACGGTGACGATGTTAAGATACTTTTGGTTGCAGTTATTGCTATTTTAGTTTCTAACAATTTTGGCTTAAACAGGCCTAGAAGTGATGTTTCAGGAACCTCCTTTTGCGTTTTTTTCCCCCAGTCAAGCATTGAAAGCAAATTCAATAACTTGGAAAGGAAATGAAGGCATCTGTTTTGTTTGCACTTAAAAACAATGCAAGAAAGCCTTACAGATGAAATATGAGGAAAGCTGAAACTGAAAGTAGAAAATACAAACCAGAAGTTTAGAAGCATGAAGTGTAACTGAGAGAAAAAGGGGGCTCAAAGAGACTTAAAAAGTTGAAATGTGTTAGAAGCAGCAACACCTTGCTCTGTGCCCTGCCTGCCTCTGCTTTCAACCTGGCTCATCCAGAGTGCTTAAAGAGTGAAGATTCAGGTCCCAGCTTTTCTCACCACTGCTTAGGATCTTGGACAAGTGTCTGTAATAATTTTCTTCCTTGGTTGTGTCACTTCCAGATTTTCCTTTTTCCAGTTCAGCCATAGTTCTTCATATGGAGGCTGTTCTGTGGTTTAATCATCCGTGTTGCCCTGCTCTGTGCCATTTCCAGTTCCCTTACAGCCTCTTGACATGGGGAGGATCACAACTGCAGAGTGATGCAGGTGTGCTTGTGGATTCCTACATCAGCTTAATGATTTCTGGTTTGGTCATTTTTTCCTAGTGCTTAAAAATGGAATTTTAGTGGTGTTTTTTTTTTTTTAGCTGTTCAGAGTGTTGAGCTTTTGTTTTATAGGATTTAACTATATAACCCTAAAATACTGCTCTCGAGCAACAGTGATCAGCTCCCAGCCATCATTTCATATAGAAAGTTGAATCTGTTTTTTTTGCCTTTTGTATCTCTTCACATTTATCTATTTCAAATGTTAGTTCTTAGACACAACATCTGTTAAGGTTCTGAAATTCATCACTGTAAGCCCTTGCCTTTACTACCTGGGCATCTTGACATCATCAATAAATTTTGTTACTGCTATTTTTCCTGGCTTTTTCAGGTCATTTAGGAATGTTGGGCTGTTCAGGTTCAATTGATGGTCTTCTGTGAGAGGTGAGCATTTCCTTCTCTCTGGTTTCTTCCCCATCTTTCACCAGTTACTTACATGTTCCCAGGGAAATTCCCTGTAATCAGGTGTCTTGATTATCCCTTTGAATGAAATTTAAAAAGATTGAATTATATTGCATGCTTTATGTGACCAGACTTGGTAACTGACACCTCTGGTTTGATATATCTAAGTTCTGAAGATCTCTGGCCTGAGAATGGAGGGGGTTATAGACATCTTTTTTTTTTTCCAGAAAGCTCTACATACTGCAACAGTTTAAGGAGTTTGAAAGAATGCGAATATGTAGTAATAACAAAGAGAAGTAGGACAACCTTAATCATGATAATCCCATCAGACTAAGGCATCAATCCCAGGTACAATAATGGACTAAGTAACAAAGTGCTCAGGAAGGAATTACAGCAACATCACTCAGCCTGGACTGGGGGAAACAGAAACAGTTAGTGTTCATTGTTTCAGTTTGGTTCTTAAGTAGAGGTGTTCATCTCAGCCTTCAGTTATCGCTTGACAGTAATTGCATGTCAATTAGAAATGAAGCCATGACAAAATCAATATGGTTCATATTAAATTTAGTAGAAAGAGGACAGCTTTAAAAGGTGAGCGAAGGCTCAAATGAATCTGTCTCTAGTGAACATGGGCTGTATTTCTTCCCCATCACCTGGAGGAAACACAAAATACCAGTATGAAGAAATTGGCAGAGGCCATATAAACGAGGAACTGACAAAAAAACCCTGTGCTAATGCAGAAAATGTAACTGCTGGCCTGAGACCGTTCAGGGACTCTGTTATCACCTGCCTTAAAGGCAAGATAGTCTGCACTTGAGTTAAAGCAAGGAGTGAAACCACCGAGGAATGACTGAGCTGCGGCTTGTTTGCACTTGAAACACAGCTCAGGGTGTGGCTCAATGGATATAACAGCACAGGCTTGTCAAAACCCTCTGCGCTCCAGCTCCTGGGGCCCCAGTTGTTTGCTTCAGCCCTGGTGCATTTGCCTGGTGCTGTGCCTGGACGATGTGGGATGGGAAGATACACACTGCTGTGCTGCTGGGCTTCCAAGGGCCCTTCCTGGCTGAAGCATTTCATGGTGACACCTCTACCACTTTGTTACTCCTTATGCTATGAGCAGCCAGCTGATAGATCACCCAGCTGCTGCTGTCAAAGGTGTAAAGGTATTAAAAGCTAAAACAGATGTATGCTAGGATGCTACAGTCTGGAAAGTCTTGCTACATGAGCAGCAGAAGGAGGGTGAGTGAGGTAAACTGTTTGCTCTCTTTCCATTTTGGAATTAGAAGACAGTAAAACAGACTAATAGGGACAATCTTAAATTTGAAGGAAGTGGCTTTACACACAATGTGTAATTAAGCTGTGGGAACTCCTTCCAACAGGATGTTGTGAGTGCTGGAAGTTTACTGGGTTCAAAAGACGTCTGGACAAGCTTATGGAAGAGAAATCTGTTTGAGGTTACCAAATTCATGGGAACCACATCTGACCCAAGAAGCTGCTGAGCTGAAAATGGTTGGAGGCTGGAGAGCATGGAGGGAGAAGCTTCTCATTCCTTTCTCTTCTGCTTCTCTGTAGGAATCCACTCCTAAGCTGATCCTAAATGCCAGGTGCTGAGGTGGAGGGACTTCAGTCCCAAGGCAATATGCTCATTTTTTTATGTGTGTAGACCTGTAATAAAGGATGGTCTGTGAGTCTCTAGATGTAGGAAATGTAAGTTTAGCTCCAGGGACAAGTTGGTCCCCTGGTTGATGTCTGTGCTGAAGCTGCTTGTGGGACACGGTGCAGGTGTAGAGGGTTGCACAGGTCGTGGCTCGGGTGTTTAACAAAAGGTAGTTTGTGTGTTCTGGAAGTGCTTGGTCATGCTAAGGCATCATGCCTGTAAAGCACAGGTGGGTGGGCTGAGCAGGGGAGGGAGAGCAAAGCAAAATGGTTTGATCTTTCCTGTGGTAGGTAGAAATCAAGAAAATATATCAGAACCCAAAGCCATTTTTTGTCTCAGAGTCAGATAAATCATATGATACAGGATTTATCCTGAAGAGGAAAGCAAGGGCAGAGGCTGCAATTTGATATGATGAATCCAGCTTTGAGACTTCACATGATATCTCAGATTAGATGTACTCTGTCCGCATGACAGCCAGCTTGGATCTAGCACTGGCTGCCCATTCGGGTGTCCTCAGGATCTTTGCACTGGCAGCCTTTATCCTGGAGGAGGAATCTCCTGCACTGTCCCATCCATCATAGAGGCAGCATAAACAACACAGTGTGTGCTTGATTGAAATGCCTTGTGTGCCCATGCCTATTAAACACTGGTTTTGTACTTTCCGATAACACATCAGTCTTTAAGGGTTCACCGGGACTGGCAGCCAGTGTTAAGAGCTAATGCTGTTAAGCTGCCCCTGCTCCCCATTCTGGTGATGTGATACAAAATGGTTTGAGCTGCTTATTTGTGGAGTTAGCTGAGACCTGGTGAGGTTTATGAGCTGGGGTTATAACACAGCTATACTTCTTCCAGGTTAAAGCTGCTCTGGAAGTGTACAGCTATGTTTGCAAAGCATTTTTACCAAACTAGTAAAACTTGTCAGGCTTTATCATGGTTAACACACAGTTGGAATAAACTGCTAGCAGAAAGCCTAATGCCTGTCTCTCCCTGTTCAAGGACCTTCCTGAAGGACCTATGACCCATGTCCAGTATTTTAATCCTATTGGATACTGTGCTGATCTTCTGTATCAGTTTTTCAATTGTACTACAGTCTTAGAACAGAACATTACTATTTCTCTGTGGATTACATTTACTGCAGTGTCAGTGGCCTGCCCTGTGCTCTGCCAGTTTTGGGAATTTTTTAAAGTGTTAATTTTGTATGTAACCCTCCAAAAACCCCCAGCAGATAGCTTTTTCTTACCAAGTGCTCCCACATAGCACCATAGTTAGAAACAGGTCTGTCTTGCTGCAGTACTGGCAAACTGCTTTATGTGCTGGATGCTGCAAGGAATATAAATATAGTTGTTTCCCAAAGGCCTTGTTAGCATTGCTTTAAATAATGTGGCTTATCTGTTTGTGAATGCAAGTGTCCACAGGCAAGTTTGCACAGAATTCAGTACATTTCATAATTAAAATATGCTTTGTGACTGTTTCCTTTATAGCAGTGACTGCATTCTTAGTTTTAGTGCTTGTATTCCAGTAGCTTGTAATTGAACTATATTTCTACCCCAGTAACACTTGATTTCAAGTTGTACATTGTACCAAATGTGCATGACCACTCTGAGCATGGAGTTAATCTGGCTTTACTTTCAGTGCAGCTGCACAGATGGGATCTATTCTGGATGTCTTTGGAAATAAAGACAGTAAATCGGTGGTCACTTGCATCATGTTATTCCAGGGTCTTTTAGGAACCCTGTAGACAAGCATGGGTTGTCACTAACTCCTTTATCTGATTGAATCATCTTTTTTAATTCTTAGGGGTTTTTTTTTGTTTTGTTTTTGTTTTTTTTTTTTTTGTATGCTTATTGCAGTCCCAAGGCTGTTACCCATTTTGCAACCTCTGTAAGAGGTGAATTGGGCTCACGGTTTCCTTTACTTCACAACTATTACTGAATTTAAGAGCATGTCCATCCTGTATGCGTTATGTGGAAAAAGATAGCACGATAGGCTTGTGTATGCTCAAATGAGCTTGTTTAGAGCAGCCTGAATAGCATTTCAACAGCAAATGTTTCTGATGTTTGTTTGTACATACTTTAACTAATGAAAAGTGTAGTGGAGAATCCTGGATTCTGCTCTAAAGGAGGGTAGGTTTGAGCAGTTACATCCTTCTGCCATCCTCCTCCTGGCCTGTTCGCTCATCTCCTCCCTGTTCTCTGTTGATGGTCTTTGGATCATTTCCCCCACTCAAATGCTCCGTATTCCATCTCAGTTTCTTCACTGTATACAGGTGCCCTAAAAGCAGACATATTTGCCTTTGGACTGATGTGCTTTCTACTCCAAACTGTTTTGATAGTTCTCATTTTTGATGCCAGACCTTGCTATGCTAAACAGCCAGAAGAAAGCTGTGGGGAAAGCCTGCTCATCTGTGTCCTCTTCATCACTAGAGTCTTTGCGGAAACTCCGTCCTCTTCCCTGTCAAAACTTGGAACAAAAGTGAGTGTATTTTAGCAGTAAATTCAGGTCCTGGTGCAGAGGCGGTTCTCCCTTCTGGTAGGTAGAGGGCAGGGCTTGACTGGTTGGGCTGCTGGACTCCTGAGTAGGGTTTCATCTTCTGGTTCCTCAGCCTTGGCCTTTTCCTGCTGCTGTCCCAGGGCACGACTGGCTGAATGCAGGGGGAAATGAAGGAAGTGAGAAGAATACCAGGCTCAATAGTAACTCAATAGTAAACTGCTTAAGTACAGAGCAGGAGGAGATCTGCCCATCTGACCCAACAGGCAACATGAAGTTGATGGTAGTTGATTGGTATTGAAATTAAATCCAGTCAGAATGCGTTTGTGGTGGTAAAAAGTTTTTTTTCCCACATTATTACTTTCTCCAGGATGAGATTCAGGGTGAGACAGGCAAACCTGGCATGTTTGTTACCAGCTTAACTAACTTCAGATATCCAAGTCACCAGTGTGTCCACAATCCTCACTCGTGCTTGTGGCCTTGGGATTTGCAGGAGAGGGGGCACTGGAAATGTTGTTCCTTGTAAAAATAAATAGCCTGCTGAAGAGAAGAGGCAAATTCCATGCAGTAAACAATAATACTTGGAATACTTGGGGTAGAGGAGTACATTTAAAAGGGGGGGGGGAAGGGAATATTTTCCCCATTTCCTGTTCTTCTGGAGTATTTTCTGGATTCTTTTAACAAGCAGAGCTTTATGCTGCATGAGTCTGGGAGCGTCACTGCACTTAGAAATAGCAGTCTCATGTAACAAGGATATTGGTGTGGCAACTTGGCAAACAGGAGCTCCTTGTGTTGTAAGCTGTAATGTTAGTGGGATTGAGTAAATGATGGCTGAAGCTCTCGCAATACCTGTGAAAGGCATTGGCCTAGGTTGAGGAAATGTCATCACTGAATCTCTTCCATTTAGATGAGTCACTCGAGTCATGTTGTGAGAGTTTCCACTTTGAATCTAGCAGACTAGCTGGTTTTAAGAATCCTACAAATGAAGAGGTGGGAGGAGTGGTTCATTTAAGAGTAGAAAAAATTGCAGATCTGTCATCTTGCTGCAGAAGACAGCACAGATTCCCCTAGAAGATCACTGCAGCCATTCTGCTACACTAAGTGGGATAGAATGCTTCTTGCTCCATGTTCTGTGTGCATTGTCAGTGGTGCTGTTCCAGCAGCTTTCTGGATTTATGGGTCTCTTCCTACTCCAAGCATTGCTTAAAAGGATGAATATGTGGTACTTGTGTTTTGTTAACAGTGAGGTCGTAGTAGCTTGGATTTGGTCTATTTGTAATATCCTCTTAGGTAGTTCATATAGCTGGGCTTTTTTACCTCTGAATGTAGACACACTCACTGGTGACAGGCTGTGCTGCAGCAGATACTAACTTGCATGCAATGTAAGTACTGTACATATTAAATGAAACTTTTTAGGCTAGCAAAGTACTTTTGGATTTTCAAATCAAAAAGCAAATTTGGTCCAAGGCTTCAGAACACTTGATTAAGTAAACCAAAGCATGCCAAAGTGCAGCAGAAGGACCTGACTGCTGTGAATGCTGTTAGTGTTGTCTTTGTGATATGCACCACTAAGCTGTAGCTCCATTCTAAGCAATCTTGTTTTTCCTCTATTTTACTACAGAGGTGTTGCTTTTCTGAGTATTTGCCAAACCTGCCAGTCCCTTCCAGCTCCTCACTGGATAGGAATGTATTTATTTCAGCTAAAAATAATTAGCTGAAAGATGCTGATCTGTACACTGAATCCTCTAAATGAAGACATTATTATTGTAAATATGCTAATGCGTGGATTATGGGATGCTATTGCTGTGGCCAGATGTCTGCTAACATTTGAAGATCGAATATGCAGGTTTGGGACGTTGTAGCCCTGCGGAATGGTTTCCATATGCATGAAGACCTTCAGTGATACAGACAAGATGAGTCTGTTGTAAGAAGAAAGCTAGGTGCAGGCTTAACAGCAGTGCTCCATCCTTGAACGTCCACAGGTTGAATAGAAGTGAAGGATATTGTTGTGGCAGCAGGTAAGGATTCAGCCTCACCAGCAGGGGAGAAATCTAAAGTACCAGAAAGCTGAGAAGTTTGTAACCACTAATGTCAGAAAGAAACAAGTGGTTGTGATGTTTCATGACTTCCTTCTGAGGTGGATGGAGGGATCTATACAGTGATCAGACCTGACATCCTGATGTGTCTGTGTCTACCCCGCATTTATATCTGAGCTGTTTCTGAAAATATGTTGAGGTCCATAAACAAACTATCCTCAGCCTGTGCTGCATGCCCAGTAATTTTGGTTGAAGTAAGCAAATCAAAAGCAGCTCCTCGGGCTTTGGAGGCAAGTGAAAGCTTCTAAGATGTAATTGGTGATCTCTGCATCCTCTACTGAGTTTTATACAACACATTTCCTCCAAGGAAATTATGCAGAAGGAATTATTCTGTGGTAATGCTCTGGAAGTAAAAATATAAGAGTGCCATAGGCCACCAAGAAAAGATAATGTGATTAAAGCCTTTTGTGAGTGTCCTGAAGGGTCCTCTAGAAGGTGGTGATGAGAAAATTTTAATTACCTAGGTAGTTGAATTATTAGACAGAAGGCACTGATCAGGAGATGTGAGGTGTCCTGGAGACTGTCCTGCATATAAAATACTGAGCAGGGGAGAGTCTCATGGGGTGAGTTGAGTCATAAGCAGTGGGAAGGAAGTGGCTGAGCATACACTGCTGAAGGGCACCTGGGTTGACAGTGGTTTTCCATGTTGGGTACAAAGTCAACAGATTTCAGGGAAGATTTGGTAAGGGAGAGCTTCATGATAGACTTTTCTCAGGAAAAAGATATTGCAAAGATAAAATAAAGTTCTTGAAATATATACGTAAGAAAATAAATTCAAGGGTTTGTGTTTTGGGGGAGGGTTGGGTTTTGTTGGGGTTTTGTGTGTTGTTTGGGTTTTTTTAGGAAAGGGTTTATAGAAAGCACTACTTTAAATGATACTGTTCGGGGTTTTTTTAAAGAATTACAGTTCTCTTGTAGACCTTTGGCATAAGTGTATAGAAGGCCAAAGCATGAAATGATATTCAGCTGGCAAGGAACGTTTAAAAAAGTCTGAAGTAACAGATTTATTTAGGAAGAGTTGATCTGATAATCCACAGAAAAAGACAGTTATCCATAGGTTATGCTGGTCACCTACCCTATGTGCTATTGCAGGTAACACAACTGACCAAGGGCCAGAGCCCCAGCCACTAGCACAGAAGGGGGAAAGAGAGAGGATGCTGAAGAAGGACAGGTTATCCCATCCTGTCATCCACCTGCTTTGTCTCCAGGGTGGTTTCATCAGTGACCTAGATAATTATTACTAAAGTCGGATTTGAGAAAGACTGTGATTAAGGTGGAGGACAGAACTAGAACTTGAAGGTAGAATAGAACATCTGTCAGCGGGAGGATAAATAAAAGCATGACAGTAGAATGTTCAGCTGTGTGAATAGAGAGCAACTCGCTATGTGGCTGTCCTAAGATAAAAGATCTGGGAGTTACCATGAATTGAGAGATAAATGTATCGACACTGTTGTCTTGGGGGGGGGGGGGAACGACACACTCCAGTATGGAGTTTAAGCAAGAGTGTATCCTGGAAGATCAATAAATAAATTAATCCTTCAGCTCTAGTTAATGTTCCTAGAGCCCCAGGTGAAATAATGGATTCAGCTTTTGGGCTCTGTGCTTTGGTAGATTTGTGCCAATTGGACTGTGCCCAGAAGGGAGCAACAGGAAAGTCTGTGAAATATGATTTAGAGAGAAGGCTTGAATAAACTGGAATTGTTTTGCCTGAAGAGAAGACCAAATGAAAGTATGTATTCTCAACTGCACTAGGGAAAGGGAATAAACTATTCTTCTATGCCTATGACAAATAGGATAAACAGTAATGGGCTTATATTACATCAGAAAAGGTTGAGGGTACACACTGGGGGAAATTTTCTCATAGTAAATATTGTGGAGCACAGGAGTTGACAGCTTCAGAGGTTTTGTAGGACTCAGCATTACAGTTTTGAAAGGCAGATTAGATGAAGCTGACTGTAGGTGGAGCTTGTAAAAGTAGTTGATCCTGACTTGGTACAGAGGACAGATGATTTCCAGGTCTATAAAAATCAAATATTACCATTGCTAGAAAGTATTCAAACCCATCTAAAACCACTGGAAAAAAAAAAAACAACCACCCTTTTTAAAGCTTGGATCATTTTAAACCTTCCACAAATACAAAAATAACCCCAAACCCCTAAGGTAAGTAACTTGAATTGCGCACATGTATATTCACAAGGTGAAATTAGCTCACTTTAGAGATAGATTTGGATTACTTGAGCACTTTGTCTGGCAAAGCTACATGCTACAAGTCCTTGAATCCATGCAGCTTGATGGGCTAAAATGGTCCTTCTCTGTTTGCCCCTGGAGCAGAAGTACAGAATCTCTGTAATATCCACTGCTTCTTCACCCCCTAAGAGTACTAATGTTGCTTTCAGATGGTTGATTTTACCTTTTTATTTAATTTCGTAAGGCAAAAGAAGAGGTAGAAAGGAGAAAATGGGTTTTCTGTGTCTTAATTCTCTTCTATGCTTTTTTGAGCCATTCTGCCCTTGCCAGCAGCCCCAGTCATCCTCACAGAGCTTTGTACTGGGATTATCATGGCAAAAGTTACCATAGAGGAAGCACCCTTCTGAGTTATTTTGGTCATGCAATAGTAGGTATTATGGTGGCATTGCTCCATTTCCAGGAAGCTTCATGGGATGACTAAGCAGCTTCCCCTGGAGTGGTTTTATATTATGGAGAATAAAGTAGTTACGGTTCTGTCTTCATTCCAGTCTCTTCTAGCCAGGTTACTCCCTGAATCTCTGGCTTGTTCCTGCAGTGGTTGCAAATAAATGCTTAGGGAAAAGAAAGAAGAGAGCAGGCACATATATAGTGCTTCCCAAAGTACTCTCTCAGCCTCAAAGTCCTTTTACTATGGAGATTTTTCTAAGGCAGATGTGGTCTTTTCATTCTTTAATTCACATGGGAAGCTTCTCCCATGTACTTGCCCAGTCCTCTTTAGGCTTGTGTAAGTTTCTTGTGTCCATAACATCCTCTTGTTGGAGTTCTCAAGGCCCCTTGCCTTCTGGTGGGTTTGATACCTTTCCTGCTGTCTTTGCACCACACCCCTCACATACCATTCGTGGGGAGTGAAGATGAACAGTCCATCCCTGTCCATACTACTTGGGTGACTTGTGACTGTAGTAAATTGCCAAATCCATCACAATCATCTCCTCCAGTCTCACGCTGACTCCAGACTTTCATTGAAACTTTTCAAGCTTTCGTACTTTCTGAGGACAAAGTTGCATGTGAGCCAGCCATGGCTTCTGGTACAATACACTGAACAGCAGATGTATGTGTGGAGCACCATGGTGGTGTCTCTCTCTGTGTCTCCCTTTACTTAATGTAAGCTGACAGCAGGCTGTATTAAACTTGTAATAGCGATGTCCCGGAAAGCAGGTTAGGGAGTGGCATGTGGCCTTCCAAATCCTTTGCAATGTGGTAATTGTAATTTGAGGAACAGGCTGGTTACCTTGAGATCCTTCTGTTGGGACTCTGACGTGGCAGCAGATGCTTCTCAGTCCAGCTCACTGGTACTCTATAGTTAAGACAACTCAGCATGGCAAAAAAATGTTACTGCCTTTTAATTGAAGCAGTTTTCACCTTTTCATAAGGTGCTCTTGGACAGTGCTGCTTGCTCACTTGCTGTCTCAGGGTGTTCCTATCTCAACCTTTAGAATAGGTCAAGAAATGTAAAGCCAGGCTGGTCTCCTCTCCTATTATTTTTGCACCCCGTAGTTCACCAGTGTGTTGACAAGTGCTGGGGAATGTTTCTCTCAGCAGATGAGAATCTGAACTCAACGTGATTTCAGATACCTATGTGAGTGTCTCTAATGGACACATGTTGACCCAATTTGAAAGTTCTTATTAATTGAAAGTTTAGCGGTTCTTTGTTATTAGCATCTCAGTTAATGAGTTGTCATTTTATTTTTCAGCTATGGCAGCCATTCGAAAAAAGCTGGTTATAGTGGGAGACGGTGCCTGTGGGAAGACCTGTCTGCTGATTGTGTTTAGCAAAGACCAGTTCCCTGAAGTGTATGTTCCCACCGTCTTTGAAAACTACGTAGCAGATATCGAAGTGGATGGAAAGCAGGTATGTGCACACTGCTATGACAGCCAGAATGAGCTTGCCTTTATCCAGAATAGCATGCACATCTCCACTTCTTTAGTAAGTGTTTAATTCAAATGTTTTGTGCTTGTATTGTAAATATATTTTTAAATATTAAGTATGTTCCTGTGGAAAAACATACTGGCCTTTCTAGAACCTGCTCATATCTAGTGTCTGCTTAACAACTTATTTCTAACCTTATATGAGTTGAGATTCTAAAAAACATAGTTATTCCAACTTAAATGTTGCAGTAGGTGGGAAGGGAAGGAGCAATTCAAAGACGTGCCTACATGCTGAGGACATAGAGCTACCAGCTTTTGGAGTTGCATAGTGGAGTCCCTGTTTTGATAAGGACCTGGTGTTGTGATTAACAAAGACTAGTTTCTGGAGAGAGTCTATTTTCATATCCACTCCTGGCAACATGCTGAATCCTCTTCAGAGCAGATGACTGACAGACTTCAAAGGGATTTGATTTTTGTAGTGCACGTCTCCATCATCTGTCCTACTCGTCTGAAGGAATGCAATTTTTAGCAGCCAAGCATGCCCATGGCTCACTGAGCTTTGTTTTCAGTTGCTACTTCAGTAAATTAACCATTAAAATATTTCATTCTAGTTTTAAATATTTTGAAAATCAGTTTTCAATGTGTGTGACCTCTTGAGTCCTTTTGTTTCCCAAACAAGCAAACATGCCAGCACCTGCTCTGAGAGGCAGCTTTCAGAAGGCTGCTCTCTGAACACAGGGTTGGTTGCCTTCTGCATTTATGTCACACAAGGGAGTTCATGATGTGTAAAACCGTCACTTGCCATGATACTCCAGAAGCACAGAAAGCACACACTTTGTATCTCAAAAGCTCAACCATTTTCAAATCCTTTTAAGCAGCCATGGCATGTCTCTGGTTTGTTACTGCAGCCACAGAGAGCTGACCTCAGTGCCATGGGTCCTCATGTTGAGTATGTGGTAGGTTCTGATGCTTACAATGCTGAGCTCCCCTGTTTCACCCCTTCCTGGGACATGTGCCTTTACTCTGGGCTCAGGTGCAGTCAGAACATTGTCAGTCATTCTAGTTTAGATGCAGTGACACTGAAACTGCTCAATTTTGATCCCCATATGAACAAAACTTTGAGTTAGTTTTGGGCTTATATTAAAATTGATCTCCTGCTGTTATAGGCATGGATTATTTGTGGGTTTAATCATGATAGTTCATGCCATTTGAGTCTAAAAAGAGCTTTTATCTCCTGTGATACAAAAATAAAAACTTACTTTGAGACTAGTATTAGAACATGTTTTCCCCTCAAGTGACAGCTTCTGCAGTTTCTATATTGTATCTTAGACTCTAGTGTTTAAAATACATACAATATTAATTTCTCTCTCTTATCACCTACTCAAACTTCCTTATTCCCTTCTGCCTGAATCTCTGCATGTCTACATGGATGATCAGGGAGTCACGGCCTATCAGCTGTATGCAGCCAGTACAACTTGCATGAGCAGCTTCAGCAGAGCATTTTCTGTGGTGGAAATGTCCACTGATTTTTGTGTAATTAGAAGATACATTTTATCCAAGCACTTTGTCTCCAGAAAACTGGATCACAGGAGTTTGTAGATCAGTGCTTAAGACTCTATTTTTTAGCAGCCACTTAAACTCTCTTTTCCTAAAAAAGCATCACCAGAAACATTCAGAAGCCATGTGAAGACAAAACAGTAATGGTATGAGATGTGGGGGGGTTTAGGCAGAGCAAAGGAGCTGATTCCAGTGTCACATGAGGGAGCCCTCAACAGACATTTCTGTAAAAAATACGAGTATTTGCTACAAAATTCACATTCACAAATCCAGAGGTGACTCTGAGAGGAGTATTTCTGACTGAAGTACAGAATAATTGTTTTGTATATGCGTGTAACTAAGGCTTTGTTTTTCAGATTTAACTGAACAGTTTTATTGCATACCCAAGCTCACATTTGGGTTCCAGTTCTGTCTTTATCAGAGCTGCTGTGGACTTTTTTGCTGGAATTTTTGTACATGAGAGTTTAAAGAAGCAGCAGCCCACTCTGTTGCAAAGGCAGAGATGCATCAGGGAACCTCAAGCAAGAGTGTGCCTGAAGATGTTGATTACAGTTTTAATTTCTGAGTTTAAACATTCATTATTCCTTCTGCAGTTTTAAACGCGTATTTTTCTCTAGCTCCACCATAAGCAGAAAAACTGAGAACATCAGCTACTTTATTCAGTTCTTAGTAACAAGAAGCTTTGCACACAAATCAGGTTTATTTCAAAGCAAATAGCAAGAGTAAATTTCTGCTGTGGTGGAGTTTTAATGATTTTGTGCACAAATAAGTACAGTCCTGACATTTCTTAGTACAGGGCTGCAAAGCAATTAAAAATGTGCATGATCCTAAAAAGTGTATACTTAAGAGAGTCCAGTTTCACTGAAAACTGGTATTCCTGAAATGCTAATCAGAGAGATGTCCATCCCTTTGGAGCAAATTCCCTTAGATTCTTCTGTCTTGCTTTTTTGCTGGTGGCTTTTGTCTTTTCAGAGAATGGACGCTGGTCACAGATATAAAGAAAAGTCTCATAAGATGCATAAATTGATTTCTGGAGTTATGGAACATAACATTTCAAATAGTTCCTCTGTCCAAGCAGTTATTCTTGTGGTTTCCTCCTTTCAAGTGGTGTTGACTGAAATATTTTATCCATTTCTCTTTGCTTAATGGCTTCTGAATCAAAACTTCCCTGATCTGGGTAACTGCCTTACTTTCCTTCTGCAGGTTGAGTTGGCTCTGTGGGATACAGCAGGACAAGAAGACTATGATCGACTTAGACCACTTTCTTATCCAGATACTGATGTTATACTTATGTGTTTTTCAATTGATAGTCCTGATAGTTTAGGTAAGTAGAGCACAAACTGAATCGGAACCACCTCTCTGTGTTGCTGTACTTCCCTTGGAAATTGTCCTGTAAAATGTGTTTTCAGGTCTTTAATGCTTGAGAGCTCTTCTAGTTTCAGAATGCTATACTGGTTTGAATGTATAGTTTTCAGATATTAAGATCTTAAAGGAACCTGTATTCTTCAAACATGCTAAGTGGCATTTTGGAAGCCTCAGCAGCCCACTGTTTACCCAGGGCTATGCTGTGTCATTTGAGCAACACATAGCAGGAAGGCAGCTCCCTGCCCTAGATCAGCAGCCCCAACTCGGCAATGTGGTCTGGTGGGTCAGGGCAGGCTGCTGGTGTGCTCATCCTATGGGCAGTGCTGCCTGGGTGGCCCCAAGAAAGAGGAAGGCTGTAGTTGCACTCTGCTGTCTGGGAACCCTGCAAGTACATCAGGTGTCCACTGAGTGGCATGGCCCACGCAATTTTTAGTTTATTTTATGGTGAGGGTTGGTTGTTTGTTTGTTTTGTAAGTTCTCCTTGGAATTGCAGGTTCTTACACACTCAGGACCACACTATATCCATGGAAATAGAGCAACTTTCTTTCTGTGTGTATGGAAAAGCTAGCTTTGCGCTTTCATACCTTTTTCCTCTCTCCCCCATTTATTCCAGAGATTGAAACACTCTGAATCCCAAATAACCTAGGGGTTTTTGCTCTCCCCTTGGTGAGTTAAAGACATAGGCTTAGAAGTATATTGAAGGGGACTCTCTCCAGTATAATTAGCAGTGGCTGGAGATCTGTACTCTCCTAGTCAGCTTTACAGTGACTGACATGTGCTTGTCATGGAGAAAAGAGGAAAAAAGAGTTGCCTGATTTAAGATTTCTGAGCTCCAGAAACATATGTTTCAAAAACCTGTGTATTAGATGATCTCCTCTTCTGTGTGCAGTCCAAGACCGGAATCTTCACTGATTGATTTATAAATCTGATGTGTAGATACCAATGTATTTGATCTGACAAAGACTTTCTGAAGAGGGTAAGGAGCAGGAGATAGATACTCTCATCTGTAAGACTCTGAAAGTTTGATTTCTATCCCTTTCAAATGGTAGTTACTGCATCCATCCAGGGTAGCCTGCTAAACAAATACACCCGGTAGCACTTCCTTAAAATTCTGTAAAAATTCCCATATCTACTTCTGGACAGTGAGAGGTTTCTTATGAGAATGCAGATAATGTTAAGGTAGATCTTTAGGCATGTGGATTCTGTGTGTGTATATGACCAGCTGTACTTTTGACAAGAACCTTCTTTACAGTGATTGGTACTGATCTATCTTATGGATGACCACTGCATCCCATAGTTGTCTTAGGAAGAAATGAGACAAAAAGGATCCAGGAAGCACAGAAATGCAGTTAGTGGAAGGATTAGTCCTGCATGCAGCTACCACAGTGGCTGAAAAATACCATTCCTGCAACAATTCACAGAGTTTGAGTAAATGAGCAAACACAGTATTCCTTAAGATTGTTACAGTGATATTACAGCCTGATTGGGGTAGTGTTTGATAGCTGCTCTTTCTTGTTCCTTACTTTGCCCCCGAAGGGCAGCAGCAGTTGAACAGGCAGTTGGGTGTGAAATACTCTTTATAGAAGAACCACTGCTGGATTGGTATCTGGAAAATCCTTCTCTCTCTCTTCACCACCTAATTCTGTGTTTGGAAACATCTTTCACTGTCTGCCTCTAGAACAACTGGAGGTTCAGTGGGCAGCAGTGCTGTGGTCCTGCCTGGGGTGGCTGTGAACAGCCACACACAAGGTGTGAGCTGTGCTCGCTTCCACTGCATGTGCTGCTTCCCTGGCTGCTGGAGAGCAAATTGACTGACTGCCCTGGGAGCAAGATGGCTCACTGAACCCCGGAGGCAGGGAGAGAGGGTTAATTAAGCCAAGTCTGATCTTGGGGTGTTTTTTGACTCACTCTCCTCCCTTCCTGCTTGCCATTATCAGTGCCTGTGTCCCTGGGGGGAGTGGAGGGAGCAGTGACATGCCAGATGTGCTGCACCTAGAGGCAGGCACCCCGAGTACTCCAGGTGCAGCTGCAGAACCACTCATGTGGCCATAGACAAAAACTGGCTTCAAAATGCTTGTCTGGGGGGGGTTCTTTCAAGCAAGAAAACAATGCAATAATAGTGAATGTCTCTTCAAAAGCTGAAAAAGGGGGTTATGTATCCTGCAGGTACCTTTACCAGGGAATTTCAGATGTCTGAGAGTTTCTGAAAGCAAAGCTGAATGTTTTGGCCTGTTCAGCAGTTCTGCTACAGAGAAATTATGAAGGTTTTGCTTTCAAAAGCCCTCCAGTCTTCCATTTGCAGTTCCATTTTAAAAAACGTCATGCAGGGTATTTCTGTCAGGGGGAAGAAGTTTCTTGTGTATGAGCAAATTCATTTGCTGCAGACAGGGAGAAGTGGCAAATCTTCAAGTGACTTACGGAGTCTTTGTGCATCTGTGATGAGTGTAGAGAACAACATTAATGCTACAGTTAATGGGAGAGTTTGGATTTATTGCTTGATGTTGCTTTATAAAAAGAAGAAGTAGTGTAAAAACTGATGCTTCTGGGTTGTGCCCATCTTTAGCTCCTGGAGATAAATGTTTCTCTTGAAGCAAAACATTCCGTAACTTTCTACTTCAGGATTCTGCATGCTGTTCTTTGAAGTTCCTTATGCTAACCCTTGTCAAATAGCTACTGAGAGATGTAAAGAAGCCAAGAGGTTAGGTGTCCTTCAGCCTTCAAATTACCTTAGGTAGAGAGGCTTGTCATCTTTGGCAATACCAGAACAGTTCTATTGGATTCCCAAATTAAGAGTAAAGGGCGTCAGTGTCGATTATCAAGCTCAAACCACTCAGGCAGCAGCTTTACAATAAAACCCCTCCCCAGAAGTAGGGGTTAGTACAGTCATACTTCTGTTTTTTCAGAAAACATCCCAGAGAAGTGGACCCCGGAGGTGAAGCATTTCTGCCCCAACGTGCCTATCATCTTGGTAGGAAACAAGAAGGACCTGAGGAATGACGAGCACACAAGACGAGAGCTGGCCAAAATGAAGCAGGCAGGTTCTTTCCCTTGCAATAAATGAAGGAAGTGTGTAGTGGTTGTGCCAGAGGATTAAATAGGCCTCCATGGCTGGCTGCCAGCTTCCAGTGAGCTGCATAATGAACACTTACCATGACAGAAACCAGAAAGTAGATATCATAGCCTTTAATTGAGTGTTTCTTTTTTCATATTTGGAGATACAACTTTTAGAAAAAAGGCATTCTCAACAGTACAAATGGCTATATTGGGTTACCAACAGTCAGTTGCTCTCCATGCTGGAGAGCTGCATCCCTGAGGTAGGAAGGAATTAATTAGGAGACATCGACACACCAAGTGTGTAAAGAACTCTCCTATGTAAAGAACAACTCGAGATGTTAATTATGTTGTATGTTTGCGATGTGAAAGGGAACAATTTTATTGGTAGGTGTTCTGAGGTGGTAACTACAGATGCTGTAGCTCGTTCCTGAGCCCATCACTAGGTTTCACTTTCAGATTGAGTCTGAAGCCTCCAACCCAGGTTTGAGACTGCAGATATTCTGCCCTATCCTGGAATATTTACTCCTTTTGCATGCTTGTTTTTATACAAAGACTGAGGCATTAATTTGGGAATTTGTCCATAGGCTTTTGTGAAAGTTGTAGCAAAGAGTTGTGTGTTTCTTCAGAAATAAGCGATTGTTTGATCCAGTTTCAAAGAACCTTGCAGCATTCAAGCTCAGAGGTGTTGGAACACTGATGGTGTCCTCAGGGAGTGGGTGCAGTACACAAACACACCTGTCTGTGTAATCCAGGCTGAGGTGCACACTGCATCTTGAGAAAATAAGCAGATTTTATTATAAATCTGCTTTTATTATTTAAAGGATCACTATCAGGGGAGTAATTAATTATTAATTAACCAATTAATTATATACATTTAATCCAGAAATGCCTTTGTAGGGAATCTAGGTGGAAATGACCGGTGCACATTGGCATCGTTTTGGCTTGTTCTCACCCCTTGCTTTTGTGCTGTTACAGGAGCCTGTCAAACCTGAAGAAGGAAGAGATATGGCAAACCGCATCGGTGCTTTTGGGTATATGGAGTGTTCGGCAAAGACCAAAGACGGTGTGAGGGAGGTTTTTGAAATGGCCACTAGAGCTGCTTTGCAAGCCCGGCGTGGCAAGAAAAAGTCCGGGTGCCTTCTCTTGTAAAGTGTGGCCAGAGGAAGATGGCCAAAGCAGCACCCTGCACTTGAGTAATTTTGAAGTGCTGTTTATTAATCTTAGTGTATGATTACTGGCCTTTTTCATTATCTATAATTTACTTAAGAGATTTAAAAATCGAGTCATCTTGCTACCAGTATTTAGAAGCCAACCATGATTTTTATAACAATCTGCATCAAATTCATCTGTGCACCCAAGGTTAACCTCAACATTCCTCTAACAAACCTTTTCTGCACTCACAGGATATGCCAGGCGCTAATTGAAGACAATTCTCTCTCTCTCCTTTCTTCTCTCTAGAAAGAGAAAAAGCTGTCAACACAGAGGATTGGTCTGTAACTACTTTATAACTAACGTCCTATGCTAATTGAGTACAACAGTTACATGGCTGTTTGTGGAATCAAGCGTAGCTTCAGTGCTATCACATTTAGGAAGATCTGGTTTTCATGGCTCAGTGGTATAAAACATTAGTTTGAAAATGTGATCACTCTGAAATGACCAAGTCCCATTCAGCTATGGAAAAGTGAGGGTTCTGTGGTTTCATGTTAGTTACCTTTTAGTTACTGTGTAATTAGTGCCAGTTTAAATGTATGTTACCAAAAATAAATCTATTTACCCCAGCTTAGATGTAGTATTTTTTGTATAATTGGATTTCCTAATACTGTTACTTGTAACCTCTGCGTTAAGGTGTTCTGGGTTTTTTAAGAAACTGTATTTGAAAATAAAGTCCGATGGAAAGCAGCTGATCCTCTTCCCCTGTTCATTTGTAAGAGTCTGACCCATGTGAATGGTTTGAGTGGTCTGCACACCCAGGAGGAGTTTTTTCCATGACGTGCCGTAGGGATGAGAAAAGACAGCCTGCTCACACTCAAAGCTTCTGAACTGTTCAGTTGCCTTAAGTTCATTGCTGGACCCAGTTTCAAAACTAAAAAAAGAAACAACAAAGGAAACTTTTTGTGTAAGTTTGGTTACCATGTAGTGATCAGACTCCTAACCTGTGAACTTCTTGCTGTTCTGCAGCCAGCTAAACTCTTTCTGTATTTTCATTTTTCCAACAACTAATAGAATAAAGGCAGTTTTCTAAGCTCCCTGTATCCTCGTGTCTGTATTCCTCACTCTGGGTTTCTGGCCCAGCATCTGGCAGCCTCAAGCAGAAGTACTATTTGTGATACAGCTGTGATAGGATTCCCTTAGCCATTACAAGTGCTTTAGTATTTTTTTGTTTCCTAGCAAGTGATACTCACCTATTGCTCACAGCCACTCCCAAATGTAGGAGCAGAGCAGAGGTGGAATCCCTCGCCCTGCCCGACTTCTGTAGTGAGTGGCAAAGCTTCCCAGGAGCTGTTTTTGATACTCAAACCAGACCCCAGCACAGTGGTTGAGTTGCATTTGTCTATATGGAGCATGGGAGTTGACAAGCAGGAGGAGGCTGTGCAGGGGGGAGCTGCAGAAGCGGACGGTGGTTGGTCTGTGCTGCCATGTACCCTGTGTGCTGCACTGGAGCATGTGTGAGGTGCCGTGCTTGGCAGCACATTTGCCACGCTGCTTTCATGAGGGACACCTTCAAATGCTGCAGCAAAGGATGGGCTTGAGGTACTGGCCTGTTTGCTGGCAAGCAGATCGTGCTGCTCCTGTGTGAGAAGTTCCCCCTGTTCCGCCATATAGCATGCTCTTCCACGCTTGCACTGGTATTTAGAGCAGCTGGTGCTGAGCTGAGAGCCTCTGCCTGCTTGGCTGAGCAGTGGGGAGTCCAGTTGCTCACGACAATCCATGTAAGTGAGGACCTTGCTGCATCCAATTAATGTCTTCAAAATGCCAATGTCTCTCTGGGGTTTTTTGTTTTGTTTTGTAGGGTTTTTTTGACAGTGTTTTCAATTCCTGTTCCTGGAACAAGGAAGAAGCCACCCCAGCCATGGGAATGCCCTGTACCTCTGGTCCTTGTCCTCCCTCTACAGCCACGGACGCCAGTGATGCATCTGGCCAGCTCAGCAGTGCCACCCACCCACCCACCCACCCTTCCTTTTTCCTCTCCTGGGTGTATTTTCCACCAGTGCTGGGTGGTGGTGGTGGTGAGCAAAGAAGGAAGTTCCCCGCTGGGGGCTGTCCGGGAGATTTTCACGCTGTGCCTGGCAGTCGCTGCTCTGCAGTTCCCTTTTCTTGTGGGGTGTTGCAGTTGAGCAAAACTCTTTTTTTTTCAGTCTTGCAGAGCTGCAGGGTTGCAGTTCTCCCTGGTCACAGTTACAGAGCAGCTCCTCCAGCTGCTCTTCGGGGGTTCTGAGTAAGGTCTGCATGTTCCTCAGACCCAGCTCATGGGATATGTCTGCTGATGCAATTCCAGGTAATTAATTTGTTACCCTACAATTAATTTGTTACCCTACAGCACTACCTCCCCATCTTCTCCATGTTGGCTACCTGCTGGTGTTGGGTGTCCAGCCCTGGCTGGCCTTTCTCTGAGTTCAGACATGTTAATTCTGTCTCTCCTATTTATGACCAGAAGCTCCAGCCCACTTTGTCCCTCACACCACTGGTATCAGAGCGGGAGCCTGCTTAGGAGCAGGTTGTGAAGTTGTCAGTCGTTCTCTGCTTTCCTGGCTTCAAGGGCTGGTGGCCTGGCTCCTTTTGGGTTCCTGTCATGTCTGTTGCCTCTGGGAGCCACTTGTGTTCTCATGGAACTGAGCTAAACACAGAGGGCCAGACCAGACATGAGAAATGGGAGTTCAGTGCTTCTGGAGAGTGACCCAGCCAGGCAAGGAGCTTTGAGAAGGGCAGGGGAAAAGCTGGGAGTCAAAAGGCAGTCCTTGGCTAGGGGAGGGTTTGGTGCCAGGGCTGGGGAGAAGATGCAAGAGGAGATCAGAAAGTGTGGTTTTGTGGCCTTAGCAATTACTGGTGTTGCTGTTAAACGGTGATCTTCTGACCTCCTAGATGCCATTTGTCACACATCTCAAAAGGGGTCCCTTGAGGCCACCTAGTCCCTCAGGAGCTCCTGGCTCTCTTGGATCCAAGTCCAGCAGGCTCAGCAGAGCCAGCAAGGAAGTTCAGCTCACTTGGTTTCCTTAGACCTGGCTCACAAAGGAAGGGAAAGCCCTAAGCTATGCCTGTCTGCAATAGGCAGGGCCACAGAAGTAAACTCCCTACTCCAGACGGAAGCCCCAGGCCCAGCCCAAAGACTGACAGTGCCAGTTTGTGCAAGTGCCAGAAGTGGCAGCAGGCTTGATGCCTCTGGGGCCCCCCAAAGAGAAATTCCTCTTCTTCAAGCCACTGTGGCTTGCTGTGCCCAGGGGCTGGGTGAGGAGGCTGGTTGAACTGTGACTGTCAGGCTACTGGGCAGCAAATGAGGGTCATGCACCTCTGCTCCTCCCAACAGCTATTTCCTAGCTGCTCCGATCTCTCAGGGCACTTGTCACGGTTCCTGCTATCGGCACTGCAACACACCACAGAAATTGTAGGTTCACAAGGGTGCAAAATAATGAGTTCCCAAAACTGGCTGCAGGCAGGAACTATTCAGTTGCAGGGGCAGGCGCTAAGAGTGGCCCAAAGCGAAACCCTCAGGATCCTGCAGTGTCCTGGGAACCCAGACCAGGGACACAGCATTATGTGATGGCCTGTTAGTGCCAGCTGGCAGTTTGCAATGAGTCCCTGCTACCAAGCGTGGCAGAGATCAGCCAGCAGCAGAGGGGCCCTGAGCACACCCCCTGGGGCCCAGGTGGCCTTGGCTGGAGGCCAGGGCTGTTAAGCACTTTCTGACCTTGGCACTGTTGTTGTGCATGGAGCTTACCTGGCACGAACACTGGCGGGACACTCCCTGTCCCTGTGGGAGCTGGGCTGAAGATGAGGGCCCTGGTCCCTGCTGCCACACAGACCCTGCTGGTGCCACCATGGATGTCACCCTGAGGCCTGCCTCTTCCCAGTGGGCTGTGGAGCAGGATTTTGTTTTGGCACACAGTCCCATGCAGGTACAGGGGGCTGTGTGTCCTGTGTGGGTACTCCGACACTCTGCACCATTCACCTGGGGCTGCTGGGAACCACCCGCCCGAGGAAAAGAGCAGTTGCTACTGTGGGATTTAAAATTCCCTAAAGTAGCCTAAATCTATTTCAGCCTAATAAATCTATTTCAGCAAGAAATAGAATAGCCAGGCATGGGGTAAAGCAGCCACTGCAGCAAAGGGAAGCTTCACCAGCCTCAGAGGGGTGAAGGAAAATTCGCGGAAGAGAATTCATGGCCTCTCTTTGTTCCCCCTCTTCCTCCTCCTCTTGGCGCATGGAGGGAGGCCCCTGGAGCTCCGCGGTGCCGCCTTCATGCCGGAGGTTTTGTCCCGCCAAGGGGGGAGCTCCCGGGAGCGATGTTTTGGGCTGATTTCCCACAGTTTCTGAAGAACTTTCCCACTTCCTTCTGTAGTGCCCGGGGATGTCGGAACCGCCGATTCGAGCTGCGACCCGACGAGCACAGCTCCCAGCCTGCCCGAGAAGGTGCGTTGAAGGCGGGCGGTCCCCTTGACTGAGCCGCCCGTACCCCCGCGCGGGGCGGTCCGGGGCGGAGCGGCCAGGAGCAGGAAGCGGGTGGAGGGCCCCCCCGCCTGCAGTGCTGGCCATGGCGGCGGCAGGAGCGGGAGAGCGTGCGGGCGCGGCGGGGCTCGGGGGCATGTCTGCGCGGCCGGCTCCCTGCAGGGAAAGGTGTTGCTGGTGGTCAACGTGGCGTCGCTTTGGGGCACCACCACCCACGACTTCCTTCAGCTCGGGGACCTGCAGCAGCGGTACGGGTCTCGCGGGCTGCAGGTCCTCACCTTCCCCTACAACCAGTTCGGGCGGCGGGGCTGGGGAGCGGGAGGAGCCGCCCGTCCGGCGGGGCTCTCACGGGCTTCGCTCGGGGCGCTTTTGCTTGTGTTTTCCCTAGGAAAATGCGACGAACGAGGAGATACTGTTGTCGCTAGAGCATGTCCGTCCTGGGAAGGGGTACAAGCCCAACTTCGTCACGTTCGAGGAGTGCGAGGTTAACGGGAAGGACGCGCACCCTCTCTTCACCTTCCTGAAAGAGGCGCTACCCTTCCCGCACGACGACCCCTTCTCACTGATGACCAACCCGCAGTACATCATCTGGTCCCGTGTGCCGCAACGACATCTCCTGGAACTTCGAGAAGTTCCTCATCGGCCCGGACGGCGTGCCCTTCAAACGCTACAGCCGGCACTTCGAAACCATCAAGATCCAGGATGATACTGAATTGCTTCTGGAGAGGGTTGCCAAGTAAAGCGGAGCACCGCAGCGCCCGCTGCTTAGCTTGTTGCACGCCTGCCTGTGCTTCTCACAGGGGGCTGCTGCTCTGGCAGAAATCTCAGTGTCTCGTGCAGATTTTGTGTTTGATGGTGCATCTTCCGAATTCTTGAAGTGTACCTGATGTTTTTAAAAGCTGCATGTGGATGTTTGGGAAACTATGCTGGGGAAAGTTACGTTACATAATGTAATGTAACGTTGTTGGTTTTTTTATTATTTTATTTTATAAATGTGGAAACCTGGTGGTTAGGAGACTTGTTTGCTAAATAGATAAGCTCAGGGACCGTCCCCTTCCTACAGCCCATACATTTGCTAACCTATTGGGTGTTTCATAGAGAGAGATGGGCACTTCTCTCTGCAGAGTCACTTCAGACCCATCAGTGGCAATATTATCCAGCGTTTAATATGCAAACATTTTTGTGCTCTTTTCCTCTTGCAATAATAAACACAAATAGTAACAATATTGTCTGTAACAGACAGTTTAATCACAGCAATGTGCTCAGGATCCAGGAAGAGAAGGTGTTAGGCACCAGAAGTCCTTGGGGACTTTTATTACTGGAAACCGGATCTTTGCCAAAATCTGCAAACTCTCTGTAGAGAAAAGACAAGATAAATTGACTCTTAGGATAGGATTGTGCCAGACTTTATAATTTTCAGGAATCTTTTTTTCTTTCAGCCTTACAAGAATTACTCTTACTTCTAACAAGAAGTTACTCTTACAAGAGACCCATGTATGTCGCCCCGTTTTAGTTCATTTTTCAGCTAAAGTCTATTGATCCTTATTGTCAATGCATACAAAAAGAATGTATCGTGTTCTACCTCATCGTGTGTTTCAGGTTGTTTGTATTACTAAAATAATACAGTTTATTTCTTTCATATTCCTTTGGAGCGCAGCGAGGAGGGTTCAGGCAGTAACAGCATATTATTAAGTGCATGGCTCTGCAAAACAGCCTAGACTCTGGTGACTGCCCTTCGTCTTCAAGTCAATGCATCATATAGACATGAAGGATGAAAGCAGGACTTACCCAGTGCCATAAAGGCACAAAGTCCAGGAGGTATCAAGGCTGAGCCCTGGCACAGACACCTCCCCCGCAGGCTACTGCTCACACCCCTGAGGAAGCCCTTTCAACTCTGTCTAGACCTTTGTCACCCATGCCTGTGATCTGCATCTGCCTTCAGGGAGCCCATGGCTGTTGCTCAATCTGCTATTGTCACCTATGGAACTGTGTGTTCAGAAGACACGAACTAATGGCACAAATGCTGAGGAAGCTAGAACCTGGCTGTCACAGATAGGCCTGCAACTGCTGCAGCCAACAGACAGCAAAACCAATCAAAATGACTGTAAAGTCCCACTGGGGCATGCTCTTAAACAAGTTTCTAAAGGTCCCAGTAGCGTGCTCACTGCCTCACCAGTATCTCTGACCAGCGACTGTCATTACCAGCCTGGGCTTTGCAGTGATGCTGATGGGCAGTGTTAGACACCTGACTGCTTCACAGAGCTTCACCCAGCCCATAACGACTGTCACCCTTCTTGTAAAGACACTGAATAGAAGCATGCTGGGACCTCTCACCCTGGGCTCACTATCACAGGGTGCACAAGCACCGACGTGTCCCCTCAGAAAGACTGTCAGTCCCCCACTGCAGACACTCTGCAACCACACCGGACGCTGCCCAGCCCTGCTGTGCCCCCTTTTGCTGCCAGAAGGGCAATTTACAACCATTATGTGTTTTAGTTCAGAAATTATTTGTTTTCCCACTACTGAAAACATTAAATTTTAATTGCTGGGGTTTGTGTGAGGCAAGTTGGAGAGCACAGGCTGGGTGGGTAAGGATGATGGTGAAGCATCCAGCTGATGCTAGCAGAACAACAGAGAGCACCAAAGACTCAACTGTCCCAGAAAGTAGGTGATAAATGAACTGCTTTTGGGGACCAAGAGCTCATTGCTGTGTTTCAGCTGCCAGCAGCAGGCTCTGAGGCAGTTGTGCCCTGCATGGAGTAGCATACCGCACTGGTACCCACGGCCCTGGCACATCCTCTCTCCTGCCACAATGCCTGTGTCCTCGCTGCAACCTTCCAGAGGATTAAACCACCCTGACCACCCCACAAGCAGGTAATGGCTTTTACTTCTTCCCACACCGGTGTGTGCTCTGCTCAATACATACTTGGGTGTGCTTTCTCACCTCATAGTAGAAGCGCTAGCCTGATTGTTAACATACATACAGGAGACCAAAGATTATTGTAACAAACCTCTTCTATGAAGACAGGCTGAGAGAATCAGCCTGGAGAAGAGAAGGCTTCAGGGAAACCTTAGAGCAGCTTTCTAGTACCTACAAAAAATCGGGAGAGGGGCTTTTGACAAGGGCCTGTAGTGACAGGACAAGCCGGGAATGGCTTTCACCTGACAGAGGAGAGATTTAGGTTAGACATTATGCAGAAGTTCTTCCCTGTGAAGGTGCTGAGGCCCTGGCACAGGGATGCCCAGAGAAGCTGTGGCTGCCCCATGCCTGGCAGTGTTTAAATCCAGGCTGGACGGGGCTTGGAGCAACCTGGTCTAGAGGAAGGTGTCCCTGTCCATGGCAGGGGGTTGGAGCTGAGTGAGATTTAATGTCCCCTCCAACCCAAACCATTCTAATTCAGTCCTCGCCTGCACACAGGTGCTTCGGTGTCCTCCCGCTTTGCAGACGCCTGTGTCATTCAGGGGGGTCTTCATCCCTAGCTTTGCTTTCACACCAGTTCCTGTCTGTGCACATGGAGATACCCAGCTCCAGGCACGCTGCAGCACAGAACATTGGGAATCACTGCTGGCTCTGTGCTTGCACAGGGGGTTTGATGGGGGCCACATAGGGCTCAGCTGCTCCTCAAACAGTGCTCTGCATGCAGAAAGTGGCTTTTTCACTGTGGGATACCCACAGTAGGCTGGCAGGGAATGGCTGCAAGGTAGGTGGTACCACAATGCAGCCAAGGACCTTGAGGCTGAAAGCCCCAAAGAGCCAGGACACCAGCTGTGTATTAGTTCCTCCATAAATTCCAACCTAAAAATTACTGTATCCCTGTGGTTCAGTAATGACACATCAGTTCTGGTGCTAGGGCAGGTGCTGTGCTTTCCTCTGTGGTTGTCAGATCCATTTCCCAGTCCCCGACACTAAACCCAGTTCACTTAGTTCATGCAATTGGGCATTTTCACTACAGTTTAGCTACTAAGTTGATATTTACAAGCTGCTGACTTATAAGGCAATGTATTTGTAAGAGATTGTAAGATTCTGGGTGTTTTCTCTACCTGCCTTGACGTAAACACTTCCTTTACAAACTGCAGACTAAATGTGATTCATCTTCCACAGCCTTCTTGATGGGAGCGAATGCCCTGAATATCTAAAGGAATGCCAGGAGATAGTCTAAATTATTGGATTTGTGTTTTCTGCTCCAGCAACATTTTGGTTTCCTGTCTTTGAAGGTTGAGATCAGACACGTGCTCACATTCCCTTCTCTCTTTGGAGATGTTATCTGCTGGGGCTGGTGGTACTTTTGTTGAGCAATTCCTCCCCAGTATCCTGCAGAGAGAGGAGTGGGTTCATGACAGCATGATATGAGCCAGCTTTTGCCCAGTCAGCCAAGAAGGGCAACAGCATCCTGGCCTGTATCAGCAATAGCGTGTCCAGCAGAGCCAGGGCAGTGATCAACCCCTTCACTGGTGAGGCTGCATCTCAAATCCTGAGTTCAGTTCTGGGCTCCTCACTGCAAGAGAGACATTGAGGTGCTGGAGCAGGGCCAGAGAAGGGCAACAGAGCTGGTGCAGGGCCTGGAGCCCAAGTGTGATGGAGAACGGCTGAGGGACCTAGGGGGTTCAGTCTGGAGAAGAGCAGGCTCAGGGGGGACCTGATCACTCCCTACAACTGCCTGACAGGAGGAAGGAGCCAGGAGGGGCTGGGTTCTGCTCCCAAGGAACAAGGGATCAGACAAGAGGAAACGGCCTCAAGCTGCACCAGGGCAGGTTTAGATGGAGCTGAGGAACAATTCCTTCCCCAGAGGGTGCTCAGGCATTGGAACAGGCTGCCCAGGGCAGGGCTGCAGTCACCGTCCCTGCAAGCGTTCACACACCGTGGAGATGAGGTCTTCAGTGCCATGGGTTAGTGGTGGCCTTGGCAGTGCTGGGGAGCTGTTGGACTGGATGAGCCTAAAGGTCTTTTCCAACCTGGCTGATTCTCTGCTTCCATGGTTGGACACAGCCTGCCCACAGCATTCACCTGTCTGCACCCAGCAGCCTGCAGCAGCATTCCCACCACCCCAGGAGTATATAAAGTCACCTGAGCTACCCTCACATCTGGAAGGACTCAAGTCTTCGGAGTTTCACAAGCCTGGCAACACCCAGAGCAAAGGGTGGCTTCAGCAACAAAGCAAGGGCCTTGGGGACAAAGGGGGAATGCTGCCCAGCTCTGCTTTGGGCTGCCTTAAAGCCAGTGGCTCTCAGATAAATACAGCAGCAGCAAAGATAAGGAACCACAGAAAAGATCATTCTGCTTTGCACACCCTTTGCTATTAGTCAAGCTGTCCAAACTAGGACTGGATGGAGGACAAGGCAGGGCTAACCCTGTAATAGCTGCGAGACAATTGCCTTTGTGGTTTTGTGTTAGCTGCTGCCGAGTTGCTTTGATAGGTGAGGGATAGATGGTGCTGATGAGCTACATCTGCAGCGCAGGGGCATGAGCAGCCACAGAGCCGTGAGAGGCGGGGCACTGCAGCAGAACCCAGCCCAGACAACCTGCCCCAAGGTCAGTCTCATGCCTGCCCCCTTTTCTTGCAGAGACAACCCAACATGGAGAACTGCACTGAAGACGACGACATGCGGAATAGCATTGCGCTGTTCCAACTTATAGTCTACATCCCAGTGCTCTCTTTGGGGATCCCACCAAACATGATTGCCTTCCGGCTCTTCTGCTGCAAACTCAAGAGATGGACTGAGACCAGGATGTACGTGATCAGCCTCATAGTCGCAGACAGTTGCATGCTCTTTGCCCTGCCTTTCTTGATGTATTTTCATGAATCATAGAATCATAGAATAGTTAGGGTTGGAAAGGACCTTAAGA
Organism: Pezoporus flaviventris; assembly: GCF_033815535.1. Taxonomy (NCBI): domain Eukaryota; kingdom Metazoa; phylum Chordata; class Aves; order Psittaciformes; family Psittacidae; genus Pezoporus; species Pezoporus flaviventris. The sequence continues at coordinate 3,231,317 of NW_026892574.1, forward strand.
TCATTAAGTTCCAGCCCCCCTGCCACATACTAGTCACCTGTCACCTTCTAGTGTCTGCAGGTCACATACTGAAACCACTGTCCAGACACTGGCCAAAACCTGTATGAAATGACCATTCCCATCACAGAAAACACTTCTCATCCAAACATTAGATCTGACTGCTTTGTGTCAATACCTTGGCACAGGATCCAGCATAAAAATGGATGAAACCATTCAGGTCACTCGGTTGATCATTTCTGTCCCAGTTTTCTTCGACGGGTTATTTAACGCTCTGACATTAATGGTCTTTCACTGCAAGCAGAGCGCACATCACCAACTTAATCACAGCACACACTGCTTGGTCCTCATTCTGCCTTTTTAAAGAGAGCGAAAGAAACCAGACACAAATTGGGCTTGAACTTAAAAATCATCCATTGCTTAAGGCGGTGCGTGAGTGTTGTCACCCTCGTAGCTGTCGGCAAACACACGGCTATTAACCACCCTTGGAAAGCAAAAGGCTTAGGGTCCCTCTTAGCCCGTTCTCCTTTATGGTGTGCTGTCAGTGCTCACAACAGGCAACACTTACGTGTCCAGGCAAGAGGTGGTCAGCAAGGAAGGCATCTTCTGCTTTCACAAACAGCACAGAGGGCCTTCAAAAACGCTCCTTCCTGTAGGATCCCCTTCTGGGCTTCTGCATCTCATTGGTTACAATGAATGTCTGTCCCAAACAGATGACCAGGAAAATGTTCATTCCTCTGAAGAGAGATGAAGGTTGAGCCGTATCAACCTGGTCTCCTACTGTTAACCCAGAAAGCAAATGACTTACTTGTTCTGCAGCCCCTGCCATGTTCCTGGTTTCTGCCTGTTGATGTGGGGCACGTTGTCCAATTTCCAGTGAGCTCCAATGAAGCTGTCTGCTCTGAAATACAAAACAGTAACACTTTTGTGCCTATGGCCTCATGGAAAAGCCTCACAGGATAGCAAATAAAAACTGCTGTTGAGATACCATTTGCTACTGGCTTATAACCAAAGAACTTCAGCACAATTTCTTCTTCCCCAAGCGCAGAGTTTTCAAATCCAGGAAGGATCACAGACAAGGCACTCTATCAAATAAACTAAACAGCTTCCATGGTGTCAGCCCATCCAGCAGCTGAGCACTGCATAGCTTACTCCTTGTTGGTTTCCAAAACCAGTACGACAGCTGAGCTAAAGCATTTATAGTTGGCATTTCTACACATAGCCAAGCTTGCTGCATATAGAGCTGTATGAAGTGTTTTTCACTTGTAGGAAGCAAACTGAGGCCTCCGCTGTCCATGTTCTAAGTTAAAAAAATTGTTTCTTTTTCTTAAATACAACTTATTCTCTTGACAAATCTTCCCAAGCTGTTGTTTAATTAAGTGATTTATTTTTTCCACTTGCCCACTGGCCTGAGGCCTGTATGGAACATGTAATTGTCAATCTATTTCCAATTTCTTGCTGATTTCTTGTAATAAATTTGCACTGAAATGTGTACCGCGGTCAGAGGAGTTAGTTGCTGGTACCCCAAAACGAGGTATTATTTCACTTAATAGAACCTTAATCACTTGTTTTGCATTATTTGTCCTGCAAGGAAATGCTTCTGGCCACCCTGAAAAAGTATCTGTTGATACCAACAAATATCGATAACCTCCTTTTCTAGGTAATTCAGAAAAATCTATTTGCCACTGTGGTCCCAGATGATTCCCTTTTCCAATTGTCCCTACCTGATTCCTGTTTTCAGTCTTAGGGTTATTTTTCAGACATAGTTGACATTGTTTTGTCACTAATTGCACTATGGTGTATGAATTTCTTCCTATGATCTGTTTGTTTAAATGTTTATACGAGGCATTACTTCCCCATGTAGATTTAGATTAGACATAAGGAAGCTGATCTTCCCTGTGAGGGTGCTGAGGCGCTGGCACAGGGTGCCCAGAGAAGCTGTGGCTGCCCCATCCCTGGCAGTGTGCAAGGCCAGGTTGGACACAGGGGCTTGGAGCAAGCTGCTCTAGTGGAAGGTGTCCCTGCCTGTGGCAGGGCTTGGAGCTGGATGAGCTTTGAGGTTCCACCCAACCCAAACCATTCCGTGCTTCTGCGACGTCCTCAAGTCCCCAGCGCTGCCGGGTGGCAGCCCATGATGCTGGCATGCAGTGCCCTGGGCTCGCTGGCAGGTGAGTGCTAGGCATGGCTCTTGCCCTGGTATTTTGGCTACTGCAGTGGGTGCTGCATGCGAGGACGGATGTGGGAAGAGGCTCTGATCTGGCTGAGGTGACATGATCATGCTGGGACCTGGGCTTCCCATCCAGGAACCCTGTGGGCAGGGACTGTGGCTTTGTCACTGCTGTTATTGCAAAGCAGGGCATCCCCTATCCAAGGAGATTGTGTTGTTCTCTGCTCCCTTGCCACTTCTGCCTAGGACACCCCTTAGCTGCAGACCAGCAGCGCTGCTCTGCCTCCCTTTGGCTGCATGGACTCGGTCCAATGTTTCCTATATTCCAGACTGGGAAATACTCCATGTACTCGGGGAAAGCCTGAGAGGCCCCTTTCAATCCTCCCCTCCAGGGCATCCTCTCCTCAACATGCTATTGATTCCTGAATCCTGGAATCCCAGACTGGGTTGGGTTGGAAGGGACTTTAAAGCTCGTCCAGCTCCAAGCCCTGCCACGGGCAGGGACCCCTTCCACTAGAGCAGCTTTCTCCAAGCCCCTGTGTCCAACCTGGCCTTGAACACTGCCAGGGATGGGGCAGCCACAGCTTCTCTGGGCACCCTGTGCCAGCGCCTCAGCACCCTCACAGGGAAGAGCTTCTGCCTAAGAGCTCACCTTAGTCTCCCCCCTGTCAGGTTAAAGCCATTCCCCTTGCCCTGTCCCTACATCCCTTGTCCCAGGCCCCTCTCTAGATTTATTGTAGGCCCTGTTAGGTAACGGCCTAGTAAGGCCTCCCTGGAGCCTTCTCTTCTGCAGGCTGAGCATCCCCAGCTCTCTCAGCCTTTCTTCACCAGATATGCTCCAGGCCTTAGAGCATCTTTGTGACCCTTTGTAAGCCCATCATTGTAGGATCATAAGAGAATAGAGGCTGGAAGGGACTCCAGCAGGTCATCAGGAACAGGGTCAGAGCAAGTGGTTCAAGACTTGATTCAATCTGAGCTGGAAATCCCCAAGGCCAGAGACTGCACAGCCTCTCTGGGTGACCTGATGCAGCACTTGCCTGAGCCTATGGAAACAAGGTTTCCTTCTCTCCTGGCTGAACCTCTCCTCTGTCACTTTCCCCCATTGCCTTTTGTCCTCCCACCAGGCACCATGGTGAGGAGCCTGGCTCTGTATTCTCCGTGTCGTCCTTGCCGCTACAGGCAGCCAGTCCCTGACAGCCTTCTCCTCCCAAGATCTCAGGTCTCCATCAGCCTTCCCTTCTCTGGGCTGGACAAGCCCAGCTCCCGCAGCCTCTCCCCACAGGCACCGTGATCCAGTCCCTGCCTGTCTTGAGGGCCCATCGATAAACTCACTCTTGCTTGCCAATAGCGTTCCTGAATTGGAGATCTGAAACCTGGATGGAGCATTCCAGATCATCCCTTCCCTTGTTCTCCTGCCATGCTCCTGGTCATACAGCCCGCAATGCTGCTGTCCTCCCTTGCTGCCAAGGCACACGTTGCCTCCTGTCCAGCTCCTGCACACCCAGACCTTTCCCATGGGCTGTTCTCAGCCAGGCAGCCCCAGCCTGTGCCACTGCAGGGCAGTCCCCTGCAGGGTCCCCTGTGTCCCCTGCTCTCCTGCCCAGGACACCCTGAGAGGTCTGCAGCCCCCCCATGCCATCCCATCTCCCCACACCAGCACAACAGCCCCTGCCCTTGGGTTTCTCAAGAGCTCTTCCTGCTCCTGGCATGGAGCAGGCATCCCAGAGCTGGAGCAGCCAGAAAGCTGATTTCATTCCCCTTCATTCCTGCCATGTGAGGACACATCACAAGAGAAGAAGTTGCTGCAGGATGGTTTATTGTGCTTAAATGGAATGAAAGACCTCCATTGACACAAAGTCTATAGGTCAGACAAGGGGGGCAGATACTGAAGTAGCAGGGGATGAAAACTGATATGTCTTTGAAGACAACAACATCACAAGTGGAAAAAGAAAATCAACTGGAAAGCAGAAAAGACAGACTTGGCCTGGCATGACCTACGCTTGGAGCCCTTTGCCAAGGACAGCAGGCAGTGTATGACTGCTGAAACACATCCAGTCACCAGCTTCCTCAGAGCATTCTTGAGCTCCTGGTTCCTCAGGCTGTAGATAAGGGGGTTCACTGCTGGAGACTGCGGGATACAATGATCTAAGACCATGGTCAAAGCTGGAGTCAAGTCACTGAGGACAGAAGGACAAAATTCAAGTTAATATCATAATATTCTTGTAATAGCTGCAAGCTTTGAAATGATACAGACTGGCAGGAAGCTCCCAGTGTATGGTTTGGTGGAAGCTTATCAATTAGTTACTGACTTAGTATACCCAGCTCGTTGATCCCCAACCACTGTTATTTTCATGTATGTATGGGCTCAAGAGGGCTAAAGTGTGCTGGACTGGTCTGAATTGGGCTAAAGCCAGCTGAACTGTGCTAAATTGGTCTGGACAGCTCTGAATTGGGCCAAACTAGGCTGAACTGGGGTAAATGAGGCTGGGCTGGTCAAGCTGGGCTAGACAAGGCTAAACAGTGCTGAACTGGGCTGGACTGGTTGAATCAAACACTGCTCACAACTAAGAGAGGAAATGTTCTGGGACACGGTGCTCTCAGCTCTCTAACCTTAGAGCAAGTTTGTGTGATTCCAGCAGCACAAGTGGAAGGTGAAAATAGATTGAGAAACTTCAGTCAGCTTCAGTTTAATCATCAACTCATTTCTGAACTGTTTTACTTAATACTATAGCACATACAGTTACTAGACTAGGATTTGTAGGTAGAAAAGTGCACATTTTCTACCTTTGAGCACTTGTTTTATTAATTTTTATAGTTTCCCCTCATTTCCTTCTGCTGATTGTGTTGGTTTTCCATACAAGAAAAATACTTTCAAATATACTGTGTTCATTTAATGGGGGCGGGAGGGGTGGTGGGGGTGGAGAAATAGCGGATTACTCCATGACTAATTGAGGCCAGGTTTGTTGCCTGATCTCAGCAGTGGCTACAGCTGGTTGAAAGTCAGGAGTCCTCCCATAAATCATTGCTCTCTATAAAAAGAAACCCAGCAACAGAAAGTAGCAAGAACATGTGGTTGGGGAGAAAAATAGAGTAAAGGGTTTGAAAAATAATGTTCTTTTCTTCAGATGCTTTTCTTGCTCTCTGTTATCTGTAGGCAAGGGTAATCTTCCCTGAAGCAGTCCCTTCTGGGTTATTGTCTGGAAGTTGAGGTAGGGGAGGTTGCATCTTATTTTACGTTAAATATTTCAGGGACTGGCTAAAGAGTTCTGAATTTCACTGCTAATTCTGATGTTACAAAATAGCCGTTACCCTGGAGCTTTGTCTAGCACAAGAAGGTAGGTCATTGTATCTAAGGTTGTATCATAGAATCATAGAGGAGCATTTGGCTAAACAATGTCTAAATGTTTTAAAACACATTATTCTGACGAAATCATGAGTTCTGCATAAAGAAAAGGGTAGAGATATGATCCAGCTGCAGTTGGCGTAGGTGACAGACCTGGAGCTTACTGCTCATTGTTGACTGTTCCAGTTGGTTATTTTATCTAGCATGGAAAATAATCAAGTAAACCTGTACAAGCAGGATACCTGCTTAACAGTAAAAGTAATGATGTGTTTTTACTGCTAAAGAGAATCACTTATGACAAACGCTCTGAGATTCTGCTCTGTCACACTGAAATTTAATGAAGAGAGCTTGCCGCAGTGTGCTCATTGGTGCATTCCAAGAAAGTTAACGGTGGTCAGAGCACTAGTTTTAAGTATTACTTAAAGAGCATTCCTTGTAAGTGTTGTCCCTTCATCTGGTGTTTCTAGCATTTGAGCAGCATCTTCAATGCACCCTCGGACCTAGACAACCTGAGGGAGTGTTGAGAGGCACAAGAGCTCCTAGGCTGATGTGGGTGGGAGCCAGGTTTAGAGCTGGGGTGAGTGTGCAGAGAAAGGTGCAGCAGCAGAGGCTGCATTGGTGGTGGCAGCATGTGAATCCACGCATTAACCCAGCTTGCTGCAGTGGTTTTGGCTGAGGAGAGCAGCCAGGATAAAATGGTACCTTCACAGTCTTTATCTGCAGTAACTGCAGTGTTCCAGGTATGACAGCCTGTATAGCCCAAATGATTGACAGTAACAGCAAAGTGCAGTTTCTGTGAAGCTCTTCTTGAAGTCCAGCAGTTTTCCAGGCCTTCTCAAAACTACTTGATTATTTTTTTCTGTGTGCAGGATGTTTCTCATCGCACCCCAAAGCTTTTCCAGGAGTCAAAGCTGATACAAGTGTTAAAGTTCAGGAGTCTCGGGCTACTGTCTTTACTCCATGCACACCATTAGCTGTGTCCTGGTAATAGCTGCAAGCTTTGAAATGATATAAGCTGGCAGGAAGCTCCCAGTGTATTGTTTGGTGGAAGCTTATCAATTAGTTACTGACTTAGTACGCTCGGCTTGTTGATCCCCAACCACTGTTATTTTCATATATGTATGGGCTCAAGAAGGCTAAGGTGTGCTGGACTGGTCTGAATTAGGCTAAAGCCATCTGAACTGTGCTAAATTGGACAGCTCTGAATTGAGCCAAACTAGGCTTAACTGGGGTAAATGAGGCTGGGCTGGGCTATACTGGGCTGGACAAATCTAAACGGTGCTGAATTGGGCTGAAGTGGGCCAAACTGGTCTAAACTCTCCTGAAGTGGGGTAAACTGTGCTGAGTGAACTGGGCTGGAGTGGCTGAAGTGGGCCTCACTGGTCTGGACAGATCTGAGCTTGTCTAAATGGGTCTGGCCTGGGCTGGAGTAAATTTTGCTGGGCTGTGCTGAAGTGGGCTAAACTGGGCTTGAATTGGCTGATCAGGTCTTGGCTGGGCTGCGGTGAGCTAAACCGGGCTGAATTGTGTTAAACTGGGCCTAATTGGGCTCAAGTTGTCTGGGCTGAGCTGGAGTTGGCTGGGCTGTAAACTGGGCTGAACTGGGTTAAATTGGGCTGGGATAAGCTAAGCTAGACTGGGCTGAGCTGTCCTAAGTGTGCTATGTTGGCCTGGGAAAGCCTAAAGTGGGCTGAACTGTGATGGGCTGGGCTGTGTTGGGCTAAACTGGGTTGGACTGGGCTAAATTGGGCTTAACAGTGCTAAAGTGGCCATCCAAAGCCTGAACTCCATTAAATACAAAATCCTCTCCCAGGGATGCTGCTGCGATGGGTCCGGGAGTTGCTAAGAGGAGCGCCCGGCTCTGCTGGGTGCTGGTACTCAGCAGCCAGGGCACGGGCTCCTCTTGCCGTTGGAGACCGTGACACTGAGAGGCCGCGGGGCACGCGAGTACCTCCGCCTCGAGGGATGGGAAGGGGGGCACGGTCCCCGCTGCATGCCGGGACAGCAGCCCCGCCCCGCCGCGACTCACATCCTCCCGCTGCCGGGCTGCCCCAGCCCCCCTCAGTGCCCCGGTTCCTCGGTTCTCCGCCGAGCCGAGCAGTGTGGTAAAAATTCTGTCCCCGCGCGTGGCAGGGGGCTTGAAAGTGTATGATCTTAAGGTCCTTTCCAACCCTAACTATTCTGTGATTCTATGGCTCTAATACAGGACAGTGGGGGGTAAAGGGGGTTAATAGGGGGGTAACGGGGGTTAATAGGGGGGTAATGGGAGGCATCATCTCATCTCGGAGCCGCTCGGGTACCTACGGGCGGCTCCGTCCTACCGCGTGGCCTCGGCTCCGCCCCTTTTGGGCGGCTTCTGCTCCGCCCGGCTACCTTCGGGCAGAAGTCGGTATTTCTTCACTTTTGCCTTACAAAGTACTGGGAAAGAGGTAATTCCATCACTTTTACCTCACGAAGCAATGGAAAAGAGGGAATTCCATCACTTTTACCGCATAAAGCACTGGGAGGGGGGGGGGCGGGTTATATCGTCGTAACGGCCGCACAGTGCCTCCGCCGCCGCCATTTTTCGTCCCAAGATGGCGCTGGCGAACGTGGTGCGGGCGGAGGCTCCGCTCCGTCCCGTTCCCTCTTCCCGGGACTCGCAGCGCCTCGGGACCCGGCCGGGCACCTCCCGCCCCGGCATCGCCGCCCCCCTCCTCCGGGAGCTGCTGCACGAACCCGGCATCCACCTCCTGCCCGGCGCCACCACCCTGGCCTTTGAGGTACGGACATGGGGGGGGGGGGAGAAACAGAGAGGGACCCATAGAGAGACCCTGGGGGGTGCTGCGACCCATGGAGAGGCCATAGAAACAGTTTGCCAGGCCCTCCCAAAACTACTTGATGATTTTTTTTTTCTGTGTGCAGGATGTTTCTCCTCACACCCCAAAGCTTTTCCAGCAGTCAAACGCATCGGTTTCCCTCTCTTCCCCCAACAAAGGGGAAGTTTGTGGCCGGTTGCAGTGATAGCACATGGAGAGGTGTTGCCCTGAAACAGGATGAAATGGCTGCATCCTTCCAGGAGGCTGTCTCCGAAAGGAGAATTGCCCTGTGACCTGGAGAGCTGCCCCTGCAGTGAGTGCCCACCCCCAGAGAGGGATGGGGAGCTGGGGACTTAGCGCTTTCCTGTGGATGGAAAAATGTGGTGATATGAAATGGTTTGGGTTGGGAGGGGGCTTAAAGCTCATCCAGTTCCAGCCCCCTCCCACGGGCAGGGACACCTTCCACTAGAGCAGCTTGCTCCAAGCCCCTGTGTCCAACCTGGCCTTGAACACTGCCAGGGATGGGGCAGCCACAGCTTCTCTGGGCACCCTGTGCCAGTGCCTCAGCACCCTCACAGGGAAGAATTTCTTCCTAATGTCTAATCTCAGTCCCCCCTCTGTCAGATTAAAGCCATTCCCCTTGTCCAAAGCCCCTCTTCAGGTTTCCTGCAGCCCCTTTAGGCACTGGAGCTGCTCTAAGGTCTCCCCTTAAGAAGCCCTGTCTTCTCCAGGCTGACCCAGCTCAGCTCTCTCAGCCTGGCTCCAGAGCAGAGCTGCTCCAGCCCTTGCAGCATCACCATGTCTGTGAGAATTGTTCTTATGAGCCCTCTGCAGCTGAATGGGAATTCCACTGAAAAAAAAAGACATTTCTTGTTTAAATAAGTCCCTGCTTCCTGTCCTGCCCCCATGGAAGTGACCAGAGTCAGAACATGAGTACTAGCTATTTCAGTGGAGCTGAAGGCATTTCAAAAGTACCAGAACTGACACTCATGCTTAGTTTGCCTCACTCCTGTTTCTTTCCTCCCTCCCTTTCATTTAACCCCAGTTTGTGTTTCCTTCCTCCTCCATCCCCCTTGTTTGGCTTCGAGTTGAGCTCGGGTCCGGTTTCACTCTAGTGCTTTGGCATGTTCTGTGCAGCCCTGAAGTGGAGCAGAGCTGGGGCCTTTTGAGGTTCCAGAGCAATCTCAACAGCAGGGGAAAATGCTCGGGCCTCTGTTTTGAGCCAGACTCAGATCCTGCAGCTAGGAGTTACGTGAGCTGTTACAACCAGGTGATAATGGAAAAGGGATGCCTAAACCCAGCTCTTATCCTTTCCCCTTATAGTGGTGCTCAGGAGAAGGCAGCCAGCATCCTTGCAGCTCAGAATGCTTTTGGAGATACGCCTCAAAAGGACACCTGTCCTCTTCTTCATTCCTGAGCTGTCTCCGCATCATTTCTCATGAGTGATCAGAGCGATCATTAGTACATCTCTTACTAGTTTCAGCTGCCACTGAATGATGCCCTTGGTGGTAGCATTTAGTGGTCTGCAGCAAGAACCAGAGTCAGGGGTCTGCATGTTGCCTTTCAAGGATTGAGAAAGCTGGTTTGTGTCTCAGCAGCGTTACAGCTTCTGCCACAGTTGCAGGCTCAGCGATGCCGTGGCAGGAAATGGGATCAGCAGCCATGTGAAATAAAGAGGAGAGCTGTGTCCGGTCTAGGGAGTGATTTGATTGCCCTGGCGCTAAGGTCAGTGTTGCTGTTTGCCCTCCTGTTTTGGAGGAGTTAATGCAGAAGTATATTCCAGGTGCAATTGTTCATGGACAGAAAAGACCTGGGAGGTCTGAGATGTCTTTGGTTTTCCCCTGCAAGAGGAACATGGCTCCTTGGGTGCAGGTTCCTGAGGCTCGAAAGCATCCCGAGCAAGCAAACCATTGGACAGTGCTTGCAGCATCTAGGTGCATCTGCAGGTCTTGGCTAGCTTTGAAAACAATGCTGCTGCAGGAATCATGCCAGGAGACCTCTTCAGAGGTGAGGGAATGTGCTGCAGCCAATACCTGTGGCAGCTCTGTGATTTGGACACAAGGAGGAAGTTAAGAGCCCAGAAGATACAATAATCGACCACAACAGACAACAGGGAGAACTGGCAAAGGCTGGGACAAGCCTTAAGTGTACAAAACATGCCTAATGGGGCCAGTATGAAAATGAGCCTTTGAAAATACACCAGCTACAGCCCTCTCTGTTTCTCCACCACAGCTGGGGAGAAGCAGTTTGTCTTGGGCAAGTGCATTTCCCCTTTCCACTTTCCAGGTTGTCTTAAAGCAGCTTCAGAAGTAATTCTGCATTGTCTGTCTGTGCGTTACAAACCAGCCTTTGAGATTAATTCCTTGTTATTAGAGTATACTCAGCACAGAGCTTGGTTTCAATGCTTCTCTTGCGTTTCCAGGGACTGATTTTGCCTTTCTTTGGCTGCTTGTTGGTAGAAGCTCACTGGAAATTGGACAACGTGCCCCACGTCAACAGGCAGAAACCAGGAACGTGACAGGGGGGTTGCAGAACAAGTAAGTCGTTTGCTTTCTGGGTTAACAGTAGTAGACCAGGTTGATACGGCTCAACCTTCATCTCTCTTCAGAGGAATGAACATTTTCCTGGTCATCTGTTTGGGACAGGCATTCATTGTAACCAATGAGATGCAGAAGCCCAGAAGGGGATCCTACAGGAAGGAGCGTTTTTGAAGGCCCTCTGTGCTGTTTGTGAAAGCAGAAGATGCCTTCCTTGCTGACCACCTCTTGCCTGGACATGTAAGTGTTGCTTGTCGTGAGCATTGACAGCACACCATAAAGGAGAACGGGCTAAGAGGCACCCTAAGCCTTTTGCTTTCCAAGGGTGGTTAATAGCCGTGTGTTTGCCGACAGCTACGAGGGTGACAACACTCACGCACCGCCTTAAGCAATGGATGATTTTTAAGTTCAAGCCCAATTTGTGTCTGGTTTCTTTCGCTCCCTTTAAAAAGGCAGAATGAGGACCAAGCAGTGTGTGCTGTGATTAAGTTGGTGACGTGCGCTCTGCTTGCAGTGAAAGACCATTAATGTCAGAGCGTTGGATAACCCATCGAAGAAAACTGGGACAGAAATGATCAACCGAGTGACCTGAATGGTTTCATCCATTTCTCTGCTGAGCTTCCATCATGCTGGGTCCTGTGCCAAGGTATTGACACAAAGCAGTCAGATCTAATGTTCGGGTTAGGAGTGTTTTCTGTGATGGGAATGGTTGTTTCCTGTGTTGTTTGGCTGGTGGCTTCAGCATGTGGCCTGCAGACACTAGAAGGCGACAGGACACTTTTAGGGGAACTGTTTGTAAGCTGTCACCAAGAAAGTTAGTTGTCTGTAGGTTTAAATGAGCACAATATGGATTTGCATTCCCTGGAGGAATGTTTTAGGTGTTGACAAGTCAGAAGAGGCTCAGAGTCAAGGCCCACGAAGCCAAAGGAGATACAGCTATCACATGCATTTCAACAACTCTCTAATGTTTCCCATGCTGACGCTGTGGGGCACTTCCTTTTAGTGCCCAAGATTTCCATTTGTGGCTTAACTGTTTTGAGCTGCTCTGCTGTCACTTCCCTGTGGGGTTGGAGGATACATGGTGCATAGTCAGCAAGCACAGGTATTAGAGGGGAGATTTGTAGTCGGAAAGCCAGCCATGTACATCGATGCGTGGTCCGGGATCCAGCTAGGAAGATCCCATCTGCCCAGATTTAGGTCTGATAGGCACAATGAAAAATTCTGTTCTGGGGTCTACAGTGCTTTGCCGGGCTCTGTTTTTCCATGCAGTAATGGCTTTATTTATACCCACAATGGTTTTAGTCTCACAAATGCCAGGGTGTTGCCACAAGCTGGTACAAGTGTTAATGGGCAGGAATGGGGCAATAATCTCAGGCCACTGTCTTTACTCCATGCACAACAATAGCTGTGTCCTGGTAATAGCTGCAAGCTTTGAAATGATACAGGCTGGCAGGAAGCTCCCAGTGTATGGTTTGGTGTGAGCAGCACAGATGTATTAGGTTTGGCATTGTAGCACAAGTTTTTTTTCTTGGTTTTAAGTGACCCTCTGTATAGCAGCACCAGAAGTGGATTTGTGTACTGCTGTGTGGGTGCTCGGTTTCCTGTGTTTAATTGCATGTTATGTACCAATAAGTGCATGGTGGAAGCAGTGGCCTTAGCATCTGTTCTCCATCCCACATGGCTCTCCCTCTCGAAGCTGTGATACAGTGATCTAAGACCATAGTCAAAGTTGGAGTCAAGTCACTGAGGACAGAAGGACAAAATTCAAGTTAATATCAGACCCTTTGGAGAGGGTTGCCCCTTTTTAGCAGGTACGCCTGCACCTACGATCATTGCAAGTACTGTAGAAGGTCCCATTTCCTCTGCCTCAAAACTTCAGCAGCGCTGGTGGCTCTTAACACCTACACTGTGCAACACCTTGTTTATGTCGTGACTTGATCTGGTGGCTGGGATGGGGGGCTAGATGAGCTTTGTAGGCCCTTTCCAACCCAGGCTATTCTCTGACTGTGTGGTCTCTCCAGAGAGAAAGAGCGACAGTTAGCCCAGTAACACTGAAGATGTCTTATCCTGATGTTGCAGAGATGTTTTTTTTGCGGGGATTGCTGTTTTTCATCTCTCTTGCCTCCCTCCTTCTACCCCGCTCTTTCCTTTAGCAAGTGTGTGTCTGGAAGGGATGGAGTTGATCTGTTTTTTCACTGCTGGTTTTGGACGGTAGAAGGGCTTCATGGAACTCCTTAGTCACACAGTAGTGGCAGACACTATCCAGGCAGCAGTTAGATGTGGCAACACACCTTGTCACGGGGGAGATGTTCTTCATCACGTGGAATGTGAAACAGGTAGCTGCAACGCTATCCGTTAGGAACCTGGCAAGTAACCCAAAGAAGGCTGGCAGAAAACAGACTAGAAATACAATCAGGTTTGCATAAATAATGTGAACAGCTTTCTGGATTGGTTTCTCTTCTGGTGAATTGGTGTTCAGGCATCTCTTAAGGCTCCTGATCGCTTCTGTGGAGCAAAAAGTCGAGGTTGCTAATGGAAGAATAAAAATGAAGAACATGGAAAGCAGGCTCAGAGCAGCAGGCACGGTGGTATCCTTCTGGAAGCACAGGGTGGACTGGCTCTGCCGAATCTGTGCAGTGGCACCGATTATCCCAGAAACCCACAGAAGCCCACAGAGAAGGGCTGCCTTTGATGGAGACCCGAAGGCCCTGGCTTTCAAGGGGTGTTTTATGGCAATGTATCGGTCAGTGGAGATAAATGTAATTGCGTAGGTACACAGTGACATGTTGATGAAATACGTTGTCTCTGTAAACTGGCAGAGTTCATCCCGGGCTGACTTATTCCAGAGCAAATAAGCCCTGAAGGGAAGGTGCAGATGACAAAGCAGTCTGCAAAGACTAAGTTGATTTCATACACCCTTGTTTCTGTCCACTTCTTTATCTTGCAGAAGAACACCCAGAGGCCAAGGGCATTAAATAGAGCTCCAATAAAGAAAATGACCTTATACAGAGCAAGTTCAAAGAGACAGACATGGTGATAAAGTTCTGGACTTGTGATACTGCAGTTGCTGGACACATTCATTGTCCTGTTGCGCAGAAGTTGTGTGATGTTCTGAGACCTGAAATAGGAAAAGACACGGTAAGACTTTCCTCCTACCTCTTGATAGATGCATATCCCATAGAAAATAAGGTATTTAAGTAACTATTTACTTTGCCCATCACAAATGTGGATTTGAGTCTACAAAGCTGGCCGCCTCAGTCAGCCTCTAACTGGGATGCATCCTTTGTCATGCTTTGTGTACATTTACTCAGTTTAGGAGTAAATATCTCCAAGTACACTTCCAATAGGACACGGCAGGCAGTCTGTATTAAATAGTGGCATCTTGAATGGAGGGGTGGAATAGCAGTGAGAAGAGCCCCTATAGACAGTGAGGGCATCCTGTGACAGTGGGATTCCTTAAGCCAGGCTGGGCAAATGGGGTAAGGTTACCCTTAGCTTGGTTATGAGCTAGGCAGGGATTGCAGCAACCAAACCTAAAGCCCAGCACAACCCATGAACAAAAGCTCTTCTAACAGGTCTGCTGGCTTGGGAGACAGAGGAGCGGTGTGAAGGCCTGGAGGGGCATAGCAGATGTCACTATGTGGACATGCTCGTGCTCTGGCTCTAACTGGGCAGGTTTCTGAGCCTTTGGGCTGCCTTGCAAACCTGGAGCTCCTGCTCAAAGCTGAGGAAGAGAGATGAATCTGAGTTCCTGCATCCCAAAGGCATGCTTGAAACCCTAAGTGAGTGAGTGAGGCATGTAGCCATCCACTCCTTGTGAGGGCAGTGAGGGGGTGCAAGGATTAACCTGTTTGTAAGCCCCTGCATTCCAGGAGAGAGTTCCATTCTGTGGATGTAAAGCAGACACTCATGCCTGAAAGAGGGAACACCAGTGCAAAACAAGGAACTTGCCATTAAGGGCTGCATGAGATGGCTCCTGCTCAAGGCAGGCATTCTGCCACCCTGCCAAGTCTGTCAGATGTAAGTAGTAGCTACTGAGTCTGTGTCACACTGGCTGCAGGATGTTCTGCAAGAAAACTGGTTATGTGAAGAGTGTGAGTTCATGGGCTGATGGAAATCAGCTTTTGTCAGAGCCCATCCTGTGCACAGTGGCTCTATGTGGCCTGCAGAAGGAACAGTTCTCTGAACTGGTGATTCTGTGTGTATGTCACTGAATTTCTGCTTGCACCTAAATGCACTTTGGAAGGAATTTAACTTCTGAATTTGAAGTATGTGGTTTTTTGCCATTCCTACAGGAAACTGCAGTGGTGAAACCCTGCAGCTTTCAGAGATACAGGGAGGAACACCATGACTGAACAGGCTTGGTTAAGCAGTTATTTGCCTCTCCAAGCAACTCGGACCTCCTTGTGGTCATTTGCTGAGAGCACTTGCTGCAAAATCAGACTTCAGTGACTGATAAACACACAAATAACTCAACTGCTGGGCGATATGTAAGTGTCTTAGGCACTCACAGGCACTAACGTGGGTCATGCACAGAGCTCTCTCCAGTTCTTGTGTGCTCAGCCCTGGGTTTCCCAAGAGGGGCTTGCTGCTCACTGCCTGCACCCTGGAAGGAAGCTGCTGTCACCTGAGGAAAACCTCTCTGCACTACAGTAAGTAGCAGTAGGGAAATAGCTTACATCAAAGGCTGAAGCTGCTGCATTGTTATGCTCATTAACTGCATCAGGCAGACGTCTTTGCTGGCATGGCTGATGCCCAGATTGCTTTCATCAGCCCTGGTCTGCAGTGCCAGCAGCAGCCTCTGTGCTCGAGTACAAGGCAGGCAAACCAGGCTGGTGTGCTCTGCTGCATGAAAGGGCTGTGGCTGACACCACCTTTAGAGCTGGCGATGTGGCCCGAATGCAGTTCCCAGCATTGGGGCTCAGAAGTGCTCCAGGCAGATCAGAGACTGGTGGGAGGAGGGGGGAAATGAACAGAGAGTTTTAAAGCAGGCCATGTAGCACAGATGGGGTATGGCTGAGCACAAAATATCTTTAAAGAGATGCAGTCTGATAAGCTAGCATATCCTGTGGCTGCTGGAAATGCTTTACGGTGGGGTAGATAAGGTGGCTGCAGCATCAGAGGAGCTAGGCAGCAGCGTGCAGCTGTGAGAAAAGGATGGAGATAGCTGTAAAACAGCATCTTGCTGCTTTCCCCCCATCATAGATTGGTGTCGTGGTTTAAACCCAGTCTGGTAACTTGTTCACTCACTCCCAGTGAGTGGTGCCGAGCTGACAACAATCGAGGTCCGTGTCCGTCTCCCCCCCGCACCGGGGCTCTCCCCTTCCCCGCTCCCGGAGGAACGGGGAGGAGGATCGAGAGAGTGCAACTCCTACGGGTTGAGACAAGAACAGTCCAGCAACAAATCACCACCGCTACTATCAGCTAAAACAATGATAAGGGAAAATAACAAGGGAAGAGAATACGATACCACCGGCCAAGAAAGCGAGTTCCACCCGGAAGCCCCTGTCCTTCCGGGTAACTCCCAGTTACCCCTCACCCCGGGCATGACGTGCTGTGGTATGGAATACCTCCCTGGCTAGCCTGGGTCAGGCGCCCCGTCTCTGCTTCCTCACAGCTTCCCCTCCTCCCTGGCAGAGCATGAGCCTCACAGAGTCCTTGGTCAGGGTAAACATCACTTAGCAACAACCGAAAACATCGGCTTCACCAACACTGTTCTCAAGCTAGAAATCAAAACACAGCACTGCAGCAGTTAACACAAAGGAAAAACATGACTGCTACTGCTGAACCCAGGACAACTGGGGAGAATTGGGCAGTAGCCGTCCCCGTCCATGGAAGGCCAGGGTGGGCTTGTTTCCTCCAGCAGCTCAACAAGTATCAGGATTCTTCCAGACCCTTAACAGAGCTTGGAGGAAGAGAAGCAAAGCAGAGGCTGAAGGCACTGTGGGTGCCACAGTAGCACCGTGGTGGCAAACATCCAGTGGCTTTCCCAGCAGGATGCCATGAAGAAGCAAATGCGCCAGACCCGTTGCGTGTAAAATCCTCTTCATTCTTCCTTCCTTTTGTGGGGAGCTCGGAAGTGAGCAGGTATCGGAGGGATGAGGGGTGACTGTGGTGGATGAAATGATGAAAGACAGCACAGGAGGTGTGGTGGGTGAGGGAAGGGACCTGAACTGAGCAGAGGGAGAAGAAGGAAATGGGGTGGGAAGCACAGTGTACAGCATGGCATTTTCTGCATCAGCTGCCTTCAAACCTGCCACATCTGTGGCAACAGCCCTGGTTTTTCCTCTCAAAGGGATGGGTAGCTGTCAGCAAAGATGTCATATGTATGCTGCACAGGTATGAGACTAGACTTGGGCAGGGCAGTACTTCACAGGGGTGTTAATTCAACCATGGGCACTGCTGGGCAGGCCCTGAGCAGCCAGCTGACCTGGGAGGGAAGCACAGCCAGAAAGAGTGAGCAGACACACTGCCTCTGGGGCAGAAGAGCTCTAGGTGAGGGCCACAGCGCTTAGGTGAGGGGCTTTTCCTCCCCGATTCCAAACAGCATAAAGAAATCTGGAAACTGCCTGCTCTGACCTTGCTGCTGTTGCTCACAGCTCTCAAATACAATGCCCTAAGGCACGGCGCTTTGTTCTTTTCTTGAAACTTGTGTTCTTTCAGGCTCATCTGTCACTGCATCCCTTGAAAGCAGTCGTGTCATCAGCCTAAGCACGGAGCTGCTTCAAGAGACCCTGGGAGTGGATGCAAGGGTTCATTGGGTCAAAAAAGGGAAATTTTTTGAATCACTTGTTTCCCGTGTTAGAATGGATTTAGCTTCCGATCCCCAGCTCCTGTTAGGAAATAATGTACTGTGATCTTCCAGGTAAAGTGCCCAGGGAATACCCTGGAGTAAGAACAGAAACGGAAAGAGCTGACGACCTGCTGCGTGGATGTCTGCATCGCAGGGGCTGCGCTGCCACGTAGAAACCAGGTACCTGATGCTCCTCTGCCTCCCTCCAGCCCCGGCAGGACCCTGAGCAGCAGCCCGCAGAGAGCAAGAGAGAATGAGCCCCAAGTGGGATTCCCTGTAGGTTTAGGGCCACAGAATCAGCAGCGGGTGTCAGCAGAGGCAGGACACGGGGGGGGCTGTGCAGCCACGCATCCTGGCCAGGAGGAGCAGGGCCAGCCTGTGGGGCTGCAGGATGGGCACAGGCTACACGTACAGGGCTGGTGCCCAGCACCAACAGCTCGCTGGTACTTTAGGGTTTCTCTGGCACCTCCTCCTCCTGCATAGGGGATGTTATCCCCCTTTGGCCTTCAGTGTTGATCTGCTGACTAAATAAATGGTGCCAGAACTTTCCACCGAGGTCTAGCATCTCATCACTCAGAGCTTCCTCAGCCGGTGTGTTTGGTGGCTAGCAGCGGTGCTCAGCAGCTGTGCTGAAACCTAAGCTAAGCAAGGTGGCAGATGTGATATCTGTGTTAGACACACCAGCCTATCAGCCTCATCAGTGCTGATGCTGTGGACTCTCAGCAGTGATTTCCTGAGCTGAAGAAAAACCTGGTTCTTGTTCTTGGGTAAATATAAGAACCCTTCTGTTTCAGAGCAGCATGCACTCGTGTGGACATTGTGTGTGCCAGAACAGACCCTTTTGAGAGCTCCACAAGATTTTTTTAACCTCTTTCAGCTGCAAGACCAAAAAGAAAAGAAAGGTTTCTGCTAATGGGAAGCAACAGAGGAGAGCAGAGGCATGTCTGGGAATTGTAGCACATGCTGCTCTGACCTTGCCAGGAGAGGAAATGCATTTCCCCTCTGCTTTCACCAGCTGGTCTGTAATTTGCCTGTAGTTATCCTCCCCATTTCTGCATTTTATAGAATCATGGAATGGTTCAAGTTGGAAGGGACCTTAAAGCTCATCCAGTTCCAACCCCTGCCACGGGCAGGTACCCCTTCCACTGGAGCAGCTTGCTCCAAGCCCGTGTCCCACCTGGCCTTGAACACTGCCAGGGATGGGGCAGCCACAGCTCCTCTGGGCACCCTATGCCAGTGCCTCAGCACCCTCACAGGGAAGAATTTCTTCCTAATGTCTAATCTCAGTCCCCCCTCTGTCAGGTTAAAGCCATTCCCCCTTGTCCTGTCCCTACAGGCCCTTGTCCAAAGCCCCTCTCCAGGTTTCTTGTAGCCCCTTTAAGCACTGGAGCTGCTCTAAGGTCAACCCTTAAGGAGCCTTCTCTTCTGCAGGCTGACCCAGCCCAGCTCTCTCAGCCTGGCTCCACAGCAGAGGTACTCCAGCCCTCGCAGCATCTCCACGGTTTCCTCTGGCTCACGTCCCTCTTGAGTTGGGGCTCAAGATCTGGATGCAGGACTTTGTTTCCTCTTACACTGGCATGAATGCAGAGTGACAGCTGGGCAGATCTAGATCCTCCTATAGAAATATGTTCTCTAATATTCTCTTCTCTTCTCTTACGTTCTCTTCCCTTATCTTAGATTCTCTTACAGTCTCTCCTCATACATTCCTTTCTCTTACATTCTCTTCCCTTCCCTTATGCTCTCTTAGAGTCTTTTCCCTCTTTTATATTCTCTTCCCTTTTTTATAGTCCTACATTTTCTTATTTTCTCTTTTATTGTCTTACCCTGTATAGTGTTTTCACTTACTCCTGTCTCTCTTCTATATTTCCTTACACATTCTTCTCTTAGATTCCCTTCTGTTTTATTTGCTTGTATACTCTTACGGTCTCTTCTGTTTCCTTTTCTTAGATTCTCTAAATTTCTCTTTCCTGTATGCTCTTCAATTTTTCTCTCTTGGCTTCTCTTAGGTTCTCTTCTCTGCTCTTCTAGTCTTAGATTCTCTTCTATTCCATGATCTTCTCTCCCCCTATATTCTCTTCTTAGATGCTCTTCAATTCTCTTCTCTAATGCTTACAGTGTTAGACTCTATTATAATCTCTTACATTCCCTGGTATTCTTTTCCCCTAGATGTTCTTCTCTAGTAATCTCTTAGATTCTCTTCCCTTCTGTTCTGTTCCCCATATTCAAATGTACCCTTACCTTCTCTTCCATTAGATTGCCTCAGAACCTCTGCTCTTGTGTTCACTCTCATTCTGAAGGAAGGTAGGAGGGAGGGAAAGGAGGAAGGGAGGATATTAAAGGAGGAAGGGAAGGAAAAAGGAAGGATTGAAGGAAGGAGCCATTTATGGCCATTTCTATCCCATTTTTGCCCATTTCTTACTGGTTTAAGCCACTTTTTGGCTATTTTTAACCCGTTTTAAACCTCTTTTTCCCATTTCTAAACCATTTTTGGCCATTTCTAACCCAATTTTTGGCAACTTCTAACCATTTTTTGACCATTTCTAACCTGCTTTAAGACATTTTTGGTAATTTCTAACCCATTTGAAGCCATTTTGGCTTTTTTTTTTTTTACACATTTTTCCCTTTTTAAGGCCATTTTAATGTGGTTTTGTGTTTTTTTTTTTTTGTGTTGCTAAACTGGTTTTGGCTATTTCCAACCCATTTTTGCCAAATTCTAACCCATTTTTTACCCGTCTTTGGCTAGTTCTAGCGCATTTATGCCCACTTCTAAACCATTGTAAGCTTTTATTTGCTATTTCTAAACTCTTTTTGCAGTTCCTGACCCGATTTTGTCCATTTCTATCCCGTTTAAAGCCTTTTTTTTTTCAATTTCCACCTCTTTTTGGCCCATTTCTAACTCGGTTTAACCCACTTTTTTATTTTTCTAAGCCTTTTTTCCCCATTTGTCCCCAGTTTTAAGCCATGTTTGACCATTTCTAACCCATTTTTGGCCACTTCTAACCCAATATACCATTTTTAGCCATTTGTAACCCTTTTATGTCCAAGTCTAACCTGTTCTAAGCCATTTTGGCCATTTCTAAACCATTTTTCTTAATTTCTAACCCATTTTTTTTGCCATTTCAAGCACATTTTTGCCCATTTCTTACCCGTTTGAAGCCATTTTGTCTGTTTCTAAGCCATTTTCCCCCATTTCTGACCTATTTTAAGCCATTTTTGTCTATTTCTAAAAAATTTATGGCCATTTCTGTCCCATTTCTTACCAGTTTTAGGCCATTTTTGGCTAGTTCTAACCCATCTTTCCCATTTCTAACCCATTTAAAGCTTTTTTTTTTTTTTTCGATTTCTGAACAATTTATGGTTATTTCTGTCCCGTATTTGCCCACTTCTAACCCATTTTAAGCCATTTTTGCCCATTTCTAACCCGTTTTTACCCACTTCTTACTTGTTTTAATCCATTTTGGGCCATTTCTAGTCTTTCTTTGACCATTTTTAAGGTGTTTTAAACCATTTTTTTCCCCTTTTCTAACCCATTTTTGCCCGTTTCTTCTCTCATTTTAGGTACGGGACGCCTAAAAGAAAGGAAGTTCCTTTGGTACCGAAAAGTCCGCGTGTGCTGCCACCACGTGTCCAAACTTCGGTACTGCGGGGGAGGCATGGCGTGGCGCAGGAAGCGGCTCGCTGCTGCCATCATGTGCCCAAGAGCGGGTACTGCAGGTGATGGAGATGGAAAGGGGGGGCGAGCGGCTCAGTGCAATGCTACTGCTGCCATCGTGTGGCCGAAATTCGGTACTGCAGCGGGAGGAGCCGCAGAGGGGCAACGGGAGCGACTTCAGACAACCCGCGGCCGCCAGTGGCCGAAGAGCCCGTTAATCACAGCCCCACCCCTACTCCGGTCTGATTTGCCACTGCCCCAGCCACGACAGCCATGGGCTAGAGCTCCCGTCAGTGACGCTTAGGCTCGCCCCCTTCTGCTTTTGCCCACGGCTCCCTACAGCCGATATAGGCTGGACCGTCCTTCTTCCGGTCTCTTATGCCGCTGCCCCCACACGGAAGCCATTGGTTGAGCCAATCGTCAATCATCCTTAGTTCCCCGGTGTCTTCCGGTCTCTTACCACGGCCGCTACTGGCTGAGCCAGTCGTCAATCAGCCTTAGTCCTGCCCCTCTTTGGGTCTGTTTCGTCACCACCCCTCCATGGTTGCCGTTGGCGGCAGAGCCCTTCAATCACCTTTAGCTCCTCCTCTCTGCCTGTCTTGTTAACGCCCCTCGACGCCCACCATTGCATAGAGCCCCCATCAATCACTCCTAGCCACGCCACTCCTAGCCCCGGTCAATCACTTGTAGCCCCACCCCTCTTCCTCCCCCCCCCTTGGGTACAGCACCCGTCAATCACGATTACCCCCGCCCCTTTTCCGGTCTGTCCCCGTCCGTCCACCCCCCCCCCCGGTCGCCATTGGCTGGTGCTCCCTACCCCTGTGTTCCCTGTCTCTATTCTCTCTCTGATACCCACCCTAACACCTATGGCCCCTAACTGCAACCCATGATACTCTACCTAACACCTATGATTCTCTAACTTCCACCTCTGATACCCAACCCAACACTTACAGGATGCAAACTACCACCTCCGATACCCACCTAACACCTATGATTCCCTAAATGCCACCTCTGATACCTAACCTAACACATATAGGATGCAAACTGCCACCTATGATACCCAACCTAACACCTATGTTATGCAAACTGCCACCTCTGATACCCACCTAACACCTGTGATTCCCTAACTGCCACCTCTGATACCCTACCTAACACCTATGATTCCCTAACTTCCACCTCTGATATCCACCCTAACACATATTATGCAAAGTGCCACCACCGATACCCACCCTAACACCTATAATTCCCTAAGTTCCACCTCTGATACCTAACCTAACACATATAGGATGCAAACTGCCATCTATGATACCCAACCTAACACCTATGTTATGCAAACTGCCACCTCTGATACCCACCTAACACCTATGATTCCCTAAGAGCTACCTTTGATACCTAACCTAACACCTATGATTCCCTAAGTTCCACCTCTGATACCTAACCTAACACATACAGGATGCAAACTGCCACCTATGATACCCAACCTAACACCTATGTTATGCAAACTGCCACCTCTGATACCCACCCTAACACCTATGGTTCCCAAAGTGCCGCCTATGATACCCACCCTAACACCTATGATTCCCTAACTTCCACCTCTGATACCCAACCTAACACTTACAGGATGCAAACTACCACCTCTGATACCCACCTAACACCTATGATTCCCTAAGTGCCACCTCTGATACCTAACCTAACACCTATAGGATGCAAACTGCCACCTATGATACCCAACCTAACACCTATGTTATGCAAACTGCCACCTCTGATACCCACCCTAACACCTATGGTTCCCAAAGTGCCACCTATGATACCCACCCTAACACCTATGTTATGCAAAGTGCCACCTCTGATACCCAACCTAACACATTTTGTTCCCTTAGTACAACTTATGATACCCACCCTAACACCTATGGTTCCCTAAGTGCCACCTCTGATACCCGCCCTAACACCTATGGTTCCCTAAGTGCCACCTCTGATACCCACCCTAACACCTATGGTTCCCTAAGTGCCACCTCTGATACCCACCCTAACACCTATGGTTCCCTAAGTGCCACCTATGATACCCACCCTAACACCTATAGTATGCAAAGTGCCACCTCTGATACCCAGCCTCACACCTACTGTTCCCTAAGTACCACTTACGATACCTAACTTAACACCTGCGGTTCCCAAAGTAGCACTGAGACTACCCAACTAACACCTATGATAGCCAACCTAACGCCAACTCGAGTTCCACCAACACTACCTAAGGTGCCACCTACGCTACCAGGACTGACTCCTGCAGTACCTGAAGTGCCACCTACGCTACCCACCCTGACACCTGCTCTACCCAGCCTAACACCCATAGCACCCAAAGTGCCACCTACGGTATCCAACCTAACATCTACGCTACCCAAAGTGCCACCAACAGCACCCAGCCTAACACCTACGATTTCCAATCTAACGCCACCTCAAGCGCCACCTACTCCACCCAGCCTGACACCTGCTATACCCAATATACCATCTATGATACCCAGCCCAACACCTAACACCTATAGTACCCAAAGTGCCACCTACGAGAACCAATCTAACACCTCTGCTACCTCAAGTGCCACCCACGCTACACATCCAAACACCTATTGGTCCCAAAGTGCCACCTGGGCTACCTGACCTAACACCAATAGTGCGCAAAGTGCCACCAGCAGCATCCAACCTGACACCTGTAATACCCAAAGTGACACTGACACTACCCAACCTAACATCTCTGTTACACCAGCTAACACCTACGCTAGCCAAATTGCCACCTACTCTTCCTCCCTCAATTGCCACCTACAGCACCCAGCCTGACACCCGCGGTACCCAACTTGACACCTACTCCGCTTGACACCTACGCTTCCCAACCTGCCACTGCCTGCGCCCCTTAACTACTGCCTGTATCCCTCCCAATAGGACAACCTGCAAATGCCCTACACTGTGTCCCCAGAGTGTGCCCTTACCTGCACGGGGCCCCTCCTTGGGCCTGCGTTCCAACGATGTCCCATCTCTTCACTGCCCGCTGCTCATCCCTAAACACCCAAGGTGACCGCCACCAACCAGTGCCAAGCAGTGCCCTCCTGCGTGGGCCAACGCAGGTCTCATCGTCATCATCCTCCGATGTATCCTCACCTCTCAGAGCTTGTGCCATTTGGCACCTCGCTGGGTTGGCATTGCTAAATAAAACCCACACCCTTCCATCGCTGGCCACTCCTCCTCTTCGTCCTCCTCCTCCTCCTGTTCTTCTTCTTCCTCCTCCTCTCCTCCTTCTTCCTCCTCCTCACGACACCTTGCTGCAAAAAGAAGCCAGGGCACCTACCCTACAGGATGATGCTGGTGTTGGCGTTGCCCAGCTTGTTCGTGGCCACACACCGGTGTAGCTGCCATGGTCCTCCTCTGAGACGGGCAGCCCTTGCCCTCGATCTGCACGGCCCGTGGGTAACCTGAAGGGTTCAAAGACACACGATGATGTTTAGAGTGCAACACCCACAGGCTGAGATAAGAACACTGTAATAACTACTGCACAAGCACAGAACCATAGCACCAACCAGGTTGGAAAAGACCTTTAACCTCAGCAAGTCCAACCACTCCCCAGCACTCTCCGCTGACCCCCAAAGCAGCCCCCTAAATGCAAACATCGAGACCTTGCTCCTAAGCCTCAAGTGACAGGACAGAAATCAGGAGCTGGGCATTTCCCACACAGGGTGCCCTCCGGAACAGTCCCACCGATCCAGATAGCCTCACTTACTTACACACCCAAAGCTCCATCTCTGTAAAGCCTCCCTGGACAGCCCTCCCCGCTGACCCACAAACCAGCTCCCTAAATGCAAACATCCAAACCCCAACGCTAGGCCTATGGTGTTAGGACAGAAACCTGGTGCTGGCCATCAGCTACACACGGTGCTCGCTGCGACAGTGCCACCGACACGGCAATCCACCCTTGCTTAGCCTGTAAAACTCCTATTTGTGTATGACCTTGCAAGCTAGCACTCACAGATGCTCCATAAACCAGAACCGTAAGTGAGAAGCTCCAGACTCTCTACTGAAACATAATGTGTGTGCACAAACACATGGTGCTGGTCAGGTTCTACACAGGGTGCCCTCCAGAATGGTGACACCGACAGGGATATCCTCACTTACTGACACACCTAAGCCCCCGTGCCTAAACCTAATGTGTTAGGACAAACACAAATAGCTGGTCAGGTTCAACACAGGGTGCCCTCCAGAATGATGCCAACAACAGGGATATTCTCACTTACTTACACACCTAAAGCTCCACCTCTGTAAAGCCTCCCTGGACAGCCCTCTCCGCTGACCCACAATCCAGCTCCCTAAATGCAAACATCCAAATCCTGCTCCTAAGCCTGAGGTGTTAGGACAGAAAGCTAGCGCTGGCCATCAGCTACACGTGCTGCTCTCTGACACAGTGCCACCGACACGGCAATCCACCCTTGCTTAGCCACGTAAAACTCCTATCTGCGTATGACCCTGCAGAGCAGTGCTCTCAGACACCCCATGAACCAGCTCCTTAAGGGTAAATGTCCAGACACTGTGCCTAAACCTAGCGTGTTAGGACAAAAGCAAATAGCTGGTCAGGTTCTACACAGGGTGCCCTCCAGAACGGTGCCACCAACAGGGATATCCTCACTTAAACACCTAAAACTACCTCTGGGTAAAGCCTCACTGGAAAGCACCCTCCGCTGAATCACAATCCAGCTCCCTAAACGCAAATTTGGAACAAGTCCAGAGGAGGCCACGAGGATGCTCAGGGGACTGGAACACCTCCCGCATGGAGACGGGCTGAGAAAGTTGGACTGCTCAGCCTGGATTAGAGAAGGCTGCAGGGAGACCTCAGAGCAGCTTTGCAGTGTGTGAAGGGGCCCTATAGGGATGCTGGGGAGGGACTCTTCATGAGGGACTGTAGCCACAGGACAAGGGGTAACGGGTTCAAACTGGAACAGGGGAAGTTTAGATTGGGTATAAGGAGGAAATTCTTTTCTGTGAGGGTGCAGAGGCACTGGAATGGGTGGCCCAGGGAGGTTGCGAGTGCTCCAATCTGCCGTCACAACCTGGACGTCGCTCTGGACATCACCCAGGACAAAGCTGGGCCACAGCAAACGGTTAATCTAACTGCTAGGGAAGGGAAGGGAGATAGGGGCCACGCTTCAAACCACCGCCTTGCCAGCTAATACTTAGAAATGCTTTTCCCAGGCCAGCACAAACCTGTCTTTTAACCAAGGGGAGCAACCACGCTGCTTTCAGAACAGACTGGAAGAACTCAAAGGTACTAAGCCCCGATCTCGCTCGCTTCAGCTCACGCAGCCACA
Source organism: Pezoporus flaviventris (assembly GCF_033815535.1). Taxonomy (NCBI): domain Eukaryota; kingdom Metazoa; phylum Chordata; class Aves; order Psittaciformes; family Psittacidae; genus Pezoporus; species Pezoporus flaviventris. Next base: position 3,257,943 of record NW_026892574.1, read on the forward strand.
CGACTACTTCTTCCTCCTTTTCCTTCCATCACAAGCATTCAAGCCCCGGTAAACATCAGCAAAGCCCTTTACACCTCCCATCAGATTCCCAGTATGCCGGTGTGCTTCTTCAGAAGCCTCTCCAGACAATAAGAAGGGCCCAAACAAATACTACTTGTTACTTAGACAGAGCCATCCTTGCTTGGGATCAATTCCAAACAGACTTCAGCAGGAGCATAAGGCACAATGTCTACTCCAGACAGATCTCACTCTGATCCATACATAGATATTTTCCACAAAGAGACACGCTTCACATTCCTCATCTGTACCTACATGCAGAGCTAACCCCGAATTTCTCAGTTGCTTCTGGGTAATGCAGGACGGTAACTCGGAAATAAAGCCATTTCACAGGTTGCGTACGACGCGCAAAAGCACACAGAGATCGCTTACCGTCGGACGATCGAGTTCCTGGCTCGCAGGGAGAAGACAGAAGGCATCCCAGCAGTCCTCCCTGGATTTCCCCTGGTCTGGCTCTGGACGATCGCACGCAGACAAGAGCGGCGACAAGGCTGAGGAAAAACAAACAAGAATTGACAACGTCAGCCCAGCAAAACCCTGAAAAATGGCTTTAGACTTTTCTGTTTCCCCTTATTTTCCTCCAAACCCTTTGCTTACTGCCCGTGCAGCACTGGGGTAGCCAGCACGCTCTTTTGGCTGCGACACAGAACGGCCGATGCCTGTGCAGCTGCCTCAAACCCGAGGCTGAGAAGGACCATTTGGTGCCCAGCGCGTCAGCGTCCAGCCCCTGCTCCCACAGCCAAGCAGCCAGGATGATTCCTGCTTCCCCCTCCTCGCCACTGCTCTGCTTTGGGTCTCCCAGCAGTAAAGACTCCAGCTGACAGCCCAACACGGCACACGAGTGATAAAAAGGAACCTCAAAACTCTGCTTCCAGGAGAGGTAACAAAAAAGGCAAACCGGACCAATAACCGACCTTAGGGAACCTAAACCCCCCCATAAATATAACACCTCTGAAAAAAAAAGCCTTATAGAGATGCTCGTTAATGCACACACGGGGAAACCTTGACACCTCCTGAAGCTCTTCACACACCTGATCCCATTGCAGCAAAAGCCAAAACACAACAGCACAAAGCACCACAAGACCCCAGCGCCACAAAACACAAAGGAAACCCTACAGAACTCACCCTCCTGAAGCCCACGACCTGAATGAGGTCCTCCCTGCCACACTGTGCCTTTATACCCCAGGCAGCACCCACAGCCCCTCCCTGAGGCAGGGGCGGGGCAAACCAGCACCTGGGATAAAAGAGGTGGGATGAGCAGGGCATTGCTTTTGGGCTGATGTCTGTGGTCCGGAAGGCATCCCAGGGAGAAAAGGGCTCTTCAATAGGGCAGACCCCAGTGTGCTCTCTCCAGGAGCGCATCCCCAGCCCCGGGTGCTGGGGAGCGGGCACCGGAGAGGCCGTGCGCGGACGGAGTTCTAGGCGGCCAAGCGAGTGCAGGAGCTCCGTGTGCGCAGGTGATGCGTGCGGGAGAAACGCTGCTGGGTTCGCAGAACCAGGAAACCGCTCCCCGGCGGAGGGAAACCGGGCGGGGAGCAGCGGTTTCGGAGCCCGCTGCCTCTGCGGTAGCGAAAGAGCGTGTGCTGCCACCGTGTGTCCAATCGGCGGTACTGCAGGTGATGGAGGTCCGGGGTAGAGAGGCTCCGGGCGCGGCTCGCTGCTGCCATCTTGTGTCGAAATCCCGGTACTGATGGGAGGGGGGGGCCGCGCTGTGGCCCCGGGCACCGCCCGCTGCGCCCCTTCCCTGTCGAAAATTGAGCACCGAAGTGAGCGGTGATGGGGGGAAAGCGGCTGGGGGCCGCGTTCCGGTGCTACCGTGTGTGCAAACCGCGGCACTGCGCGTGGGGAAGCGGAGGAACGGCGCCGGGAGACGACCGGTGCTGCGATCACGTGGCCGGAAATCGGTACGGCACGGGGTGGAGAAAAGAGGCTGCGCTTGTGATGAGGAACCAATCAGAGCGGCGGGAGGGCCGGGCTGCGAGTGATTGACGGGCGCCTCAGGCAATGGCGGCAATAGGGAGGCAACGGCGTAACAGAGGGGAAAAAAGCGGGGCTAAGAGTGATTGACGGGAAACACAGCCAATGGTAGCCGCGGGAGGGCGGGAGAGACTGACGGGCGCTCTAGCCAATGAGCGCTGTGGGGGGGCGGTTTAAAAAGAACCCGGATGAAGGCGGGACTAAGAGTGACTGACGGGCGCTTTAGCCAATCAGCGCTGTGGGGGGGCGGTGGGAAAATAAAGCGGAAGCTAGGCGGGTCTAAGAGTGACTGACGGGCGATCTAGCCAATCAGCGCTGTGGGGGGGCGGCGGGAAAAATACCCGGATGAAGGCGGGACTAAGAGTGACTGACGGGCGCTCTAGCCAATCAGCGCTGTGGGGGGGCGGCGGGAAAAATACCCGGATGAAGGCGGGTCTAAGAGTGACTGACGGGCGCTCTAGCCAATCAGCGCTGTGGGGGGGCGGCGGGAAAAATACCCGGATGAAGGCGGGACTAAGAGTGACTGACGGGCGCTTTAGCCAATCAGCGCTGTGGGGGGGCGGCGTGAAAAATACCCGGATGAAGGCGGGACTAAGAGTGACTGACGGGCGCTCTAGCCAATCAGCGCTGTGGGGGGGCGGCGGGAAAAATACCCGGATGAAGGCGGGACTAAGAGTGACTGACGGGCGCTTTAGCCAATCAGCGCTGTGGGGGGGCGGCGGGAAAAATACCCGGATGAAGGCGGGACTAAGAGTGACTGACGGGCGCTTTAGCCAATCAGCGCTGTGGGGGGGCGGTGGGAAAATAAAGCGGAAGCTAGGCGGGTCTAAGAGTGACTGACGGGCGCTTTAGCCATTCAGCGCTGTGGGGGGGCGGCGGGAAAAATACCCGGATGAAGGCGGGACTAAGAGTGACTGACGGGCGCTCTAGCCAATGAGAGCTGTGGGGGGGCGGCTTGAAAAGTACCCGGATAAAGGCGGGACTAAGAGTGACTGACGGGCGCTTTAGCCAATCAGCGCAGTGGGGGGGCGGTGGGAAAATAAAGCGGAAGCTAGGCGGGTCTAAGAGTGACTGACGGGCGCTTTAGCCAATCAGCGCAGTGGGGGGGCGGCTTGAAAAATACCCGGATGAAGGCGGGACTAAGAGTGACTGACGGGCGCTCTAGCCAATGAGAGCTGTGGGGGGGCGGCTTGAAAAATACCCGGATGAAGGCGGGACTAAGAGTGACTGACGGGCGCTCTAGCCAATGAGCGGTTTGGGGGGGCGGTGGGAAAATAAAGCGGAAGCTAGGAGGGTCTAAGAGTGACTGACGGGCGCTTTAGCCAATCAGCGATGTGGGGGGGCGGCGGGAAAAATACCCGGATGAAGGCGGGACTAAGAGTGACTGACGGGCGCTTTAGCCAATCAGCGCAGTGGGGGGGCGGCTTGAAAAATACCCGGATGAAGGCGGGACTAAGAGTGACTGACGGGCGCTTTAGCCAATCAGCGCTGTGGGGGGGCGGCGGGAAAAATACCCGGATGAAGGCGGGACTAAGAGTGACTGACGGGCGCTCTAGCCAATGAGAGCTGTGGGGGGGCGGTGAGAAAATAAAGCGGAAGCTAGGCGGGTCTAAGAGTGACTGACGGGCGCTCTAGCCAATCAGCGCTGTGGGGGGGCGGCTTGAAAAATACCCGGATGAAGGCGGGACTAAGAGTGACTGACGGGCGCTCTAGCCAATGAGAGCTGTGGGGGGGGCGGTGGGAAAATAAAGCGGAAGCTAGGCGGGTCTAAGAGTGACTGACGGGCGCTCTAGCCAATCAGCGCTGTGGGGGGGCGGCGGGAAAAATACCCGGATGAAGGCGGGACTAAGAGTGACTGACGGGCGCTCTAGCCAATGAGAGCTGTGGGGGGGCGGCTTGAAAAGTACCCGGATGAAGGCGGGACTAAGAGTGACTGACGGGCGCTTTAGCCAATCAGCGCTGTGGGGGGGCGGCGGGAAAAATACCCGGATGAAGGCGGGACTAAGAGTGACTGACGGGCGCTTTAGCCAATCAGCGTAGGGGGGGGCGGCTTGAAAAATACCCGGATGAAGGCGGGACTAAGAGTGACTGACGGGCGCTTTAGCCAATGAGCGCTGTGGAGGGGCGGCGGGAAAAATACCCGGATGAAGGCGGGACTAAGAGTGACTGACGGGCGCTTTAGCCAATGAGCGCTGTGGGGTGGCGGTGGGAAAAGAAAGCGGAAGCTAGGCGGGTCTAAGAGTGACTGACGGGCGCTCTAGCCAATCAGCGCAGTGGGGGGGAGGCTTGAAAAGTACCCGGATGAAGGCGGGACTAAGAGTGACTGACGGGCGCTTTAGCCAATCAGCGCTGTGGGGGGGCGGCGGGAAAAATACCCGGATGAAGGCGGGACTAAGAGTGACTGACGGGCGCTTTAGCCAATCAGCGCTGTGGACGCTTAGTCCCGCCTTCATCCGGGTATTTTTCAAGCCGCCCCCCCACTGCGCTGATTGGCTAAAGCGCCCGTCAGTCACTCTTAGTCCCGCCTTCATCCGGGTATTTTTCAAGCCGCCCCCCCACTGCGCTGATTGGCTAAAGCGCCCGTCAGTCACGCTTAGTCCCGCCTTCATCCGGGTATTTTTCCCGCCGCCCCCCCCACAGCGCTCATTGGCTAGAGCGCCCGTCAGTCACTCTTAGTCCCGCCTTCATCCGGGTATTTTTCAAGCCGCCCCCCCACTGCGCTGATTGGCTAAAGCGCCCGTCAGTCACTCTTAGTCCCGCCTTCATCCGGGTATTTTTCAAGCCGCCCCCCCACTGCGCTGATTGGCTAAAGCGCCCGTCAGTCACGCTTAGTCCCGCCTTCATCCGGGTATTTTTCCCGCCGCCCCCCCACAGCGCTGATTGGCTAGAGCGCCCGTCAGTCACTCTTAGACCCGCCTAGCTTCCGCTTTATTTTCCCACCGCCCCCCCACAGCGCTCATTGGCTAGAGCGCCCGTCAGTCACTCTTAGACCCGCCTAGCTTCCGCTTTATTTTCCCACCGCCCCCCCACAGCGCTCATTGGCTAGAGCGCCCGTCAGTCACTCTTAGACCCGCCTAGCTTCCGCTTTATTTTCCCACCGCCCCCCCCACAGCGCTCATTGGCTAGAGCGCCCGTCAGTCACTCTTAGTCCCGCCTTCATCCGGGTATTTTTCAAGCCGCCCCCCCACAGCGCTCATTGGCTAGAGCGCCCGTCAGTCACTCTTAGTCCCGCCTTCATCCGGGTATTTTTCAAGCCGCCCCCCCACTGCGCTGATTGGCTAAAGCGCCCGTCAGTCACTCTTAGACCCGCCTAGCTTCCGCTTTATTTTCCCACCGCCCCCCCCACAGCGCTCATTGGCTAGAGCGCCCGTCAGTCACTCTTAGACCCGCCTAGCTTCCGCTTTATTTTCCCACCGCCCCCCCCCACAGCGCCGATTGGCTAAAGCGCCCGTCAGTCACTCTTAGACCCGCCTTCATCCGGGTATTTTTCCCGCCGCCCCCCCACAGCGCTGATTGGCTAAAGCGCCCGTCAGTCACTCTTAGACCCGCCTAGCTTCCGCTTTATTTTCCCACCGCCCCCCCACAGCGCTCATTGGCTAGAGCGCCCGTCAGTCACTCTTAGTCCCGCCTTCATCCGGGTATTTTTCAAGCCGCCCCCCCACTGCGCTGATTGGCTAAAGCGCCCGTCAGTCACTCTTAGTCCCGCCTTCATCCGGGTATTTTTCAAGCCGCCCCCCCACTGCGCTGATTGGCTAAAGCGCCCGTCAGTCACGCTTAGTCCCGCCTTCATCCGGGTATTTTTCCCGCCGCCCCCCCACAGCGCTCATTGGCTAGAGCGCCCGTCAGTCACTCTTAGTCCCGCCTTCATCCGGGTATTTTTCAAGCCGCCCCCCCACTGCGCTGATTGGCTAAAGCGCCCGTCAGTCACTCTTAGTCCCGCCTTCATCCGGGTATTTTTCAAGCCGCCCCCCCACTGCGCTGATTGGCTAAAGCGCCCGTCAGTCACGCTTAGTCCCGCCTTCATCCGGGTATTTTTCCCGCCGCCCCCCCACAGCGCTGATTGGCTAGAGCGCCCGTCAGTCACTCTTAGACCCGCCTAGCTTCCGCTTTATTTTCCCACCGCCCCCCCACAGCGCTCATTGGCTAGAGCGCCCGTCAGTCACTCTTAGACCCGCCTAGCTTCCGCTTTATTTTCCCACCGCCCCCCCACAGCGCTCATTGGCTAGAGCGCCCGTCAGTCACGCTTAGTCCCGCCTTCATCCGGGTATTTTTCCCGCCGCCCCCCCACAGCGCTCATTGGCTAGAGCGCCCGTCAGTCACTCTTAGTCCCGCCTTTATCCGGGTATTTTTCAAGCCGCCCCCCCACTGCCCTGATTGGCTAGAGCGCCCGTCAGTCACTCTTAGACCCGCCTAGCTTCCGCTTTATTTTCCCACCGCCCCCCCCACAGCGCTCATTGGCTAGAGCGCCCGTCAGTCACTCTTAGACCCGCCTAGCTTCCGCTTTATTTTCCCACCGCCCCCCCACAGCTCTCATTGGCTAAAGCGCCCGTCAGTCACTCTTAGTCCCGCCTTCATCCGGGTATTTTTCCCGCCGCCCCCCCACAGCGCTCATTGGCTAGAGCGCCCGTCAGTCACTCTTAGTCCCGCCTTCATCCGGGTATTTTTCAAGCCGCCCCCCCCACTGCCCTGATTGGCTAAAGCGCCCGTCAGTCACTCTTAGTCCCGCCTTCATCCGGGTATTTTTCAAGCCGCCCCCCCACTGCGCTGATTGGCTAAAGCGCCCGTCAGTCACGCTTAGTCCCGCCTTCATCCGGGTATTTTTCCCGCCGCCCCCGTACAGCGCTGATTGGCTAGAGCGCCCGTCAGTCACTCTTAGACCCGCCTAGCTTCCGCTTTATTTTCCCACCGCCCCCCCACAGCGCTCATTGGCTAGAGCGCCCGTCAGTCACTCTTAGACCCGCCTAGCTTCCGCTTTATTTTCCCACCGCCCCCCCACAGCGCTCATTGGCTAGAGCGCCCGTCAGTCACTCTTAGACCCGCCTAGCTTCCGCTTTATTTTCCCACCGCCCCCCCACAGCGCTCATTGGCTAGAGCGCCCGTCAGTCACGCTTAGTCCCGCCTTCATCCGGGTATTTTTCCCGCCGCCCCCCCACAGCGCTCATTGGCTAGAGCGCCCGTCAGTCACTCTTAGTCCCGCCTTCATCCGGGTATTTTTCCAAGCCGCCCCCCCACTGCCCTGATTGGCTAGAGCGCCCGTCAGTCACTCTTAGTCCCGCCTTCATCCGGGTATTTTTCAAGCCGCCCCCCCACTGCGCTGATTGGCTAAAGCGCCCATCAGTCACTCTTAGTCCCGCCTTCATCCGGGTATTTTTCCCGCCGCCCCCCCACTGCGCTGATTGGCTAGAGCGCCCGTCAGTCACTCTTAGACCCGCCTAGCTTCCGCTTTATTTTCCCACCGCCCCCCCCACAGCGCTGATTGGCTAGAGCGCCCGTCAGTCACTCTTAGTCCCGCCTTCATCCGGGTATTTTTCAAGCCGCCCCCCCACTGCGCTGATTGGCTAGAGCGCCCGTCAGTCACTCTTAGACCCGCCTAGCTTCCGCTTTATTTTCCCACCGCCCCCCCACAGCGCTCATTGGCTAGAGCGCCCGTCAGTCACGCTTAGTCCCGCCTTCATCCGGGTATTTTTCCCGCCGCCCCCCCACAGCGCTCATTGGCTAGAGCGCCCGTCAGACACTCTTAGTCCCGCCTTTATCCGGGTATTTTTCACGCCGCCCCCCCACAGCGCTCATTGGCTAGAGCGCCCGTCAGTCACTCTTAGTCCCGCCTATCCGCCCATCGCCCACCGCCCCCCCACAGCGCTCATTGGCTAGAGCGCCCGTCAGTCACTCTTAGTCCCGCCTTCATCCGGGTATTTTTCAAGCCGCCCCCCCACTGCGCTGATTGGCTAAAGCGCCCGTCAGTCACTCTTAGTCCCGCCTTCATCCGGGTATTTTTCAAGCCGCCCCCCCACTGCGCTGATTGGCTAAAGCGCCCGTCAGTCACGCTTAGTCCCGCCTTCATCCGGGTATTTTTCCCGCCGCCCCCCCACAGCGCTGATTGGCTAGAGCGCCCGTCAGTCACTCTTAGACCCGCCTAGCTTCCGCTTTATTTTCCCACCGCCCCCCCACAGCGCTCATTGGCTAGAGCGCCCGTCAGTCACTCTTAGACCCGCCTAGCTTCCGCTTTATTTTCCCACCGCCCCCCCACAGCGCTCATTGGCTAGAGCGCCCGTCAGTCACGCTTAGTCCCGCCTTCATCCGGGTATTTTTCCCGCCGCCCCCCCACAGCGCTCATTGGCTAGAGCGCCCGTCAGTCACTCTTAGTCCCGCCTTCATCCGGGTATTTTTCAAGCCGCCCCCCCCACTGCGCTGATTGGCTAGAGCGCCCGTCAGTCACTCTTAGTCCCGCCTTCATCCGGGTATTTTTCAAGCCGCCCCCCCACTGCGCTGATTGGCTAAAGCGCCCGTCAGTCACGCTTAGTCCCGCCTTCATCCGGGTATTTTTCCCGCCGCCCCCCCACAGCGCTGATTGGCTAAAGCGCCCGTCAGTCACTCTTAGACCCGCCTAGCTTCCGCTTTATTTTCCCACCGCCCCCCCACAGCGCTCATTGGCTAGAGCGCCCGTCAGTCACTCTTAGACCCGCCTAGCTTCCGCTTTATTTTCTTACCGCCCCCCCACAGCGCTCATTGGCTAGAGCGCCCGTCAGTCACGCTTAGTCCCGCCTTCATCCGGGTATTTTTCCCGCCGCCCCCGTACAGCGCTGATTGGCTAGAGCGCCCGTCAGTCACTCTTAGACCCGCCTAGCTTCCGCTTTATTTTCCCACCGCCCCCCCACAGCGCTCATTGGCTAGAGCGCCCGTCAGTCACTCTTAGACCCGCCTAGCTTCCGCTTTATTTTCCCACCGCCCCCCCACAGCGCTCATTGGCTAGAGCGCCCGTCAGTCACGCTTAGTCCCGCCTTCATCGGGTATTTTTCCCGCCGCCCCCCCACAGCGCTCATTGGCTAGAGCGCCCGTCAGTCACTCTTAGTCCCGCCTTCATCCGGGTATTTTTCAAGCCGCCCCCCCACTGCCCTGATTGGCTAAAGCGCCCGTCAGTCACTCTTAGACCCGCCTAGCTTCCGCTTTATTTTCCCACCGCCCCCCCCACAGCGCTCATTGGCTAGAGCGCCCGTCAGTCACTCTTAGTCCCGCCTTCATCCGGGTATTTTTCAAGCCGCCCCCCCCACTGCGCTGATTGGCTAAAGCGCCCGTCAGTCACTCTTAGTCCCGCCTTCATCCGGGTATTTTTCAAGCCGCCCCCCCACTGCGCTGATTGGCTAAAGCGCCCATCAGTCACTCTTAGTCCCGCCTTCATCCGGGTATTTTTCCCGCCGCCCCCCCACTGCGCTCATTGGCTAGAGCGCCCGTCAGTCACTCTTAGACCCGCCTAGCTTCCTCTTTATTTTCCCACCGCCCCCCCACAGCGCTCATTGGCTAGAGCGCCCGTCAGTCACGCTTAGTCCCGCCTTCATCCGGGTATTTTTCCCGCCGCCCCCCCACAGCGCTCATTGGCTAGAGCGCCCGTCAGTCACTCTTAGTCCCACCTTCATCCGGGTATTTTTCAAGCCGCCCCCCCACTGCGCTGATTGGCTAAAGCGCCCGTCAGTCACGCTTAGTCCCGCCTTCATCCGGGTATTTTTCCCGCCGCCCCCCCCACAGCGCTGATTGGCTAGAGCGCCCGTCAGTCACTCTTAGACCCGCCTAGCTTCCGCTTTATTTTCCCACTGCCCCCCCACAGCGCTCATTGGCTAGAGCGCCCGTCAGTCACTCTTAGACCCGCCTAGCTTCCGCTTTATTTTCCCACCGCCCCCCCACAGCGCTCATTGGCTAGAGCGCCCGTCAGTCACGCTTAGTCCCGCCTTCATCCGGGTATTTTTCCCGCCGCCCCCCCACAGCGCTCATTGGCTAGAGCGCCCGTCAGTCACGCTTAGTCCCGCCTTCATCCGGGTATTTTTCAAGCCGCCCCCCCACAGCTCTCATTGGCTAGAGCGCCCGTCAGTCACTCTTAGTCCCGCCTTTATCCGGGTATTTTTCACGCCGCCCCCCCACAGCGCTCATTGGCTAGAGCGCCCGTCAGTCACTCTTAGTCCCGCCTATCCGCCCATCGCCCACCGCCCCCCCACAGCGCTCATTGGCTAGAGCGCCCGTCAGTCACTCTTAGTCCCGCCTTCATCCGGGTATTTTTCAAGCCGCCCCCCCACTGCCCTGATTGGCTAAAGCGCCCGTCAGTCACGCTTAGTCCCGCCTTCATCCGGGTATTTTTCCCGCCGCCCCCCCACAGCGCTGATTGGCTGATTCACTGTGATTGGTTCCTTGGCCAATGGCGCCCGCGGGTTGCCTGAAATCGGTTCTCCTTGCCGCTCTGCGGCTCCTCCCCTGCAGTACCGAGTTTCGACCACAGGATGGCAGCAGCTAGCGTTGCACTGAGCCACCTCTTTGCGCCCCCCCCAAGGTCCATTAACTGCAGTACCTCCTCTTGGGCACGTGATGGCAGCAGCGAGCCGTGTCCTGCGCCACGCCATTCCCCCCCCCCCCCCCGCAGTACCGAGGTTTGGACACGTGGTGGCAGCACACGCGGACTTTTCGGTACCAAAGTCACTTTCTTTCTTCTAGGCGTCCCGTACCTAAACGGGCAAAAATGGGTTAGAAAAGGAAAACAAAACGGTTTAAAACACGTTACAAATGTCCAAAGAAGGTATGGAAATGGCCCAAAATGGATTAAAACAATTAAGAAGTGGGTAAAAACCGTTTAGAAATGGGAAAAAATGGCTTAAAACGGGTTAGAAGTGGGCAAATAAGGGACAGAAATGGCCATAAATTGTTCAGAAACAGCCAAAAAAAAAAAAAGCTTCAAACGGGTTACAAATGGGAAAGATGGGTTAGAAATATCCAAAAATGGCTTAAAACTGGTAATAAATGGGCCAAAAATGGGATAGAATTGGCCATAAATTGTTCAGAAATAGACGAAAATGGCTTAAAATAGGTTAGAAATGGGGGAAATGGCTTAGAAACAGAAAAAAAAAATGGCTTCAAACGGATAAGAAATGGGCAAAAATGTGCTTCAAGTGCCAAAAATTGGGTTAGAAATGAAGAAAAAAAAGTTTAGAAATGGCCAAAATGGCTTAAAACAGATTAGAACTGGACATAAAGGGGTTACAAACGGCTAAAATTAGCATGAATCGGGTTGCAAGTGGCCAAAAATGGGTTAGAAATGGTCAAAAATGGCTTAAAACTGGGAACAAATGGGCAAAAATGGGTTAGAAAAAGAAAAAAGTGGGTTAAACTGAGTTAGAAATGGGCCAAAAAGAGGTGGAAATTAGAAAAAAAGGCTTTAAATGGGATAGAAGTGGACAAAATCAGGTCAGAAGCGGCAAAAAGAGTTTAGAAATAGCAAATAAAAGCTTACAACGGTTTAGAAGTGGGCATAAATGCGCTAGAAATAGCCAAAGACGGGTAAAAAATGGCTTACAATTTGGCAAAAAATGGGTTGGAAATGGCCAAAAGCAGTTTAGAAATACAAAAAAAAAAAAAAAAACCGAAACCCAAAAACACATTAAAATAGGCTAAAAAAGGGAAAAATGTGTAAAAAAAAAAAAAAAAACAAAAAGCCAAAATGGCTTAAAATGGGTTAGAAATTACCAAAAATGGCTTAAACTAGGTTAGAAATGGTCAAAAAATGGTTAGAAATGGCCAAAATTGGGTTAGAAATTGGCCAAATGGGCCAAATTAGAAATGGGAAAAAAAGCTTTTAAATGGGTTAGAAATAGCCAAAAAATAGCTCAAACTGGTAAGAAATGGGCAAAAATGGGACAGAAATGGCCATAAATGGCTCCTTCTTTCCCTCCTTCCTTCAATCCTTCCTTTTTCCTTCCCTTCCTCCTTTCTTTCCCTCCCTTCCTCCAGGAGAGTGAACACAAGAGCAGAGGTTCTGAGGCGATCTAATGCAAGAGAAGGTAAGGGGACAATTGAATGCGGGGAAGAGAACAGAAGGGAAGAGAATCTAAGAGATTACTAGAGAAGAGCATCTAGGGGAAAAGAATAACAGGGAACATAAGAGATCTAACAGAATCTAACATCGTAAGATTAGAGAATTGAAGAGCATCTAAGAAGACAATACAGGGGAGAGAATATCACGGAATAGAAGAGAATCTAAGACTAGAAGAGTAGAGAAGAGAACCTAAGAGAAGCCAAGAGAGAAAAACTGAAGAGCATACAGGAAAAGGGAAGAGAAATTTAGAGAATCTAAGAAACGGAAGAGACTGTAAGAGTATACAAGCAAATAAAGTAGAAGGGAATCTAAGCGAAGAATATGTAAGCAAATATAGAAGAGAGACGGGAGTAAGCGAAAACACTATACAGGGTAAGACAATAGAAGAGAAAATAAGAAAATGTAGGACTATAAAAAAAGGGAAGAGAATATAAAAGAGGGAAGAGACTCTCAGAGAGCAGAAGGGAAGGGAATATAAGAGAAAGGAACGTATGATGAGAGACTGCAAGAGAGTCTAAGATAAGGGAAGAGAGCGTAAGGGAAGAGAAAAGAGAAGGGAACAGAAGAGAATATTAGAGAACATAAGGGAAGGGACTAGAAGAGACTAAGAGAATATAGGACAATAGAAGAGAGTAAAGAGAAGGGAATATAAGAACATGCAAAGGGACAGAAGAGAAGGGAGTAGAAGAGAACAGAGATTAGAAAAGACTAAGAGAATATATGGAAAGAGAATATAAAGGAATCTAAGAAAACAGAACGAGAAGGGAAGGGAAGAGACAGGAAGAAAATGGAAGAGACTAAGGGAATATAGGAGAAAAGAGTACAAGAGACAGGAAGGGAAGAGACTGTAAGAGAGTATTAGGGAAGACAAGACAGAAGAAACGTGCTCCTGGCCTGGTAACATCTTTATTTTTTCAGGACAACTATTTAGTTTCATTAAAAGCAGGAATCTTTAAATATACAGAGTCTTGTCTATCACGGAGTTCTGAGCCCCTGCAGCAGTCATCAAGCTGTGAGAGGCAGCTGCACAGAGGGAATCCTTTCTCCAGCGCAAGCAGCCGAGCAGAGATCCGTTACAGCCACCCATCGGTGTCACCTGTGCAGCCACACGAATGCCACCAACAGAGCAGATAAGCTCTGGCAGCAGGCACCGAACAGGAGGGGACGCTGCCCTGTGCACGGAAGGCAGAGGCACGTTCCCGACGCGCTTGCTGGGTGCGCGCCAAGTAGCGATTACAGAGTTTTCCATTCACGTCCCCGGTGGCCTTACCTCTTCCTCCCGTGCCACTTTGCCGTGCTTCACTGCAGCATCCAAGGACCTTGCCGCTGCACGGCTGGGCTCAGCAGCACTCTGCGTGCTGGGCAGCATGCATCACCTGCACGGCTCTGTGATCACCAGGCTGCCGCAAAGGCAGCGGTAGAGAGGGGTCCCTCGGAAATGTGCTGTCTGCCTGCAGGCACCGCCCCGTCATGGCATCCTCTTCAGATCAGGGGCTAAATACACATCTCTGTCCCTGAGAGTGGGGCCCGGGGCTGCCGGGAAAGCCCATCCGTGGAACAGGCTGTGTGCGTTCTCGTCTGTAAGCCCCCCCATCGCTATGGTACAGCTGATGTCTTGTCACTGTCAAACGTTTACCAGGTAATACCCCTTAGTGAACTAGAAACTTGCACTAACGCCGCATGCCTGGCAGGCTAGGAAAGGTAGATACATTTGGGGTTATGCACACGAAAGCTCTACATCCTGCTGTGGTTCAAGTGCCACTGTTCTTGTCGGTAAAGGGAAAAGCAGCCTCAGGCCTCCTGCTGGGCTCAGGGGTCCATCAGCTGCACCAGAGGAGCTTTGCTTTCAAGATGCGATACTTGCTACGCTGGTAAGTGACCAGGTCAAACAGGCTGAAATAACAGTGAATATGCCCAGAGCTTGGTGTTACTCGCGTTGGTACTGGTACTGGCGGTAGCAAACGTTTACTGTGAACCACATGCTGAACAGACATGCTCAGCATTTCAAATAAGCCAGTTTCCCCCTCCCTGGCTGCATTAAAATATGTTCCCCCAGATGAATTTAACCTCGTGGCAGCAAAGCACTTTAGCTCAAGGTACCAAAGAGGAGCTTCAGCAAGGGCACAGTCCCACCGGACACACCAAAGAGTGCGAGGACGAGCAGCCCTTCCGTAAGAAAGAAGGATAACTGTGGCTTTGGGGTTTGGAAGAGACCCCCAGCAGCTGTAGGGAAAGGCCTGCATTCCCTGGGGTTCTAACCATAGGATCACAGAACGGTTTTGGTTGGAAGGAACCTTTAAAGGTCTTCCAGTCCAGCCTCCCCTGCAATGAGCAGGGACATCTTCAACTAGATCAGGGTGCTCAGAACCACATCCAGCCTGGCCTTGAGTGTCTCCAGGGATGGTGCACCCACCACCTCTCCGGGCAACCTGTGCCAGTCCTTTACCCCCCTCATTACAGAAAAATAACGGGGCTGACCTGCAGTTCCTGGTCCTCCCTCCAGCCCTCGCCTTCTCCTCAGCAGTGCAGCTCCTCTGCTGCAGAGCTGGGATCCCTCTCAGGAAAATCAGCTCTTAGCCCTGAAACTGCCCCACGAGTCTCTGCCCACACCAGCAGATCAGGACGGCAAAGCTTTGTCAAGTCGCCTACGTCGCCTAGACAGAAGGCATCGTAAACAAGGACAACACACTGTGAGTTCTGTGGTGGACTCCCATTGGGTTGGAGAGACTGCATGGGTACTAATTCAACAAAGACAACACCAAGAGCCGTAAACTCTGCTGGTAGTACCCAAATGTCAAGAGGAAACCGGGGACCTGCATCGTTACTACATCCAACAGCACGATTAGAAAAATAGTGGGAATTCCCCCTAGAGCTGCTGCAAAACAGCCTGCAAGCAAAGCAATTGCTGTTTAGGAAAAAGCAACGCAATGATCTCAAACCAGGAAAGCAAATCAAGCTGAGATTTCCTGTGACAACGTTTTCGATCCCACGAATGTAATTGACTGGAAGGGAAAAAACTTCTTGAATTAAGCACGTAAACAAGTTGAACAAAACCACCTCTTCCTTGATCAAGCAGAGGATGTGCTTCTGCTCTGATTTACTGGCCCCGGGTATTTCTACGGGAGGACCTAGATCTGTCCAGCTGTTAAAGTGTCACTCCGCATGCATGCCAGCGTAAGAGGAAACAAAGTCCTGCATCCAGATCTTGAGCCCCAACTCAAGAGGGATGTGGATGTGGAGGCAGGCAGAGAGAGGTGGGCTTGTTCAGCCTGGAGAAGAGAAGGCTCCTGAAGGGGAGACCTTAGAGCAGCTCCAGTGCCTAAAGGGGCTACAAGAAACCTGGAGAGGGGCTCTTTGGACAAGGGCCTGTAGGGACAGGCCAATGGGGAATGGCTTTAACCTGACAGAGGGGGGACTGAGACGAGCTCTCAGTCGGAAGCTCTTCCCTGCGAGGATGCTGAGGCGCTGGCACAGGGTGCCCAGAGAGGCTGTGGCTGCCCCATCCCTGGCAGTGTTCAAGGCCAGGTGGGACACAGGGGCTTGGAGCAAGCTGCTCTAGCGTGATGTTGTGTCCGCCCGCCCGTGGCAGGGATTGGACGTGGATGAGCTTTAAGGTCCCTTCCAACATGAACCGTTCCATGATTCTATAAAATGCAGAAATGGGGAGGATAACTACAGGCAAATTACAGACCAGCTGGTGAAAGCCGAGGGTAAACGCATTTCCTCTCCTGGCAAGGTCAGAGCAGCATGTGCTACAATTCCCAGACATGCCTCTGCTCTCCTCTGTTGCTTCCCATTACCGGAAACCTTTCTTTTCTTTTTGGTCTTGCAGCTGAAAGAAAGAGGTTAGAAAATCTTGTGGAGCTCTCGAAAGGGTCTGTTCTGGCACACACCATGTCCACACGAGCGCACGCTGCTCTGAAACAGAAGGGTTCTTATATTTACCTAAGAACAAGAACCGGGTTTTTCTTCAGCTCAAGAAACCACTGATGCGAGTCCGCAGCATCAGCACTGATGAGGCTGATAGGCTGGTGTGTCTAACACAGATATCACATCTGCCACCTTGCTTAGCTTAGGTTTCGGCACAGCTGCTGAGCACCGCTGCTAGCCACCAAACACACTGGCCGAGGAAGCGCTGAGTGATGAGATGCTAGACCTCAGTGGAAAGTTCTGCCACCGTTTATTTAGCCAGAAGATCGACACCGAAGGCCAAACGGGGATAACATCCCCTATGCAGGAGGAGGAGGTGCCAGAGAAACCCTTAAGTACAGCGAGCTGTTGGTGCTGGGCACCAGCCCTGTACGTGTAGCCTGTGCCCATCCTGCAGCCCCACAGGCTGGCCCTGCTCCTCCTGGCCAGGATGCGTGGCTGCACAGCCCCCCCGTGTCCTGCCTCTGCTGACACCCGCTGCTGATTCTGTGGCCCTAAACCTACAGGGAATCCCACTTGGGGCTCATTCTCTCTTGCTCTCTGCGGGCTGCTGCTCAGGGTCCTGCCGGGGCTGGAGGGAGGCAGAGGAGCATCAGGTACCTGGTTTCTATGCGGCAGCGCAGCCCCTGCGATGCAGACCTCCACGCAGCAGGTCGTCAGCTCTTTCCGTTTCTGTTCTTACTCCAGGGTATTCCCTGGGCACTTTACCTGGAAGATCACAGCACATTATTTCCTAACAGGAGCTGGGGATCGGAAGCTAAATCCATTCTAACACGGGAAACAAGCGATTCAAAAAACTTCCCTTTTTTGATCCAATGAACCCTTGCATCCACTCCCAGGGTCTCTTGAAGCAGCTCCGTGCTTAGGCTGATGACACGACTGCTTTCAAGGGATGCAGGGACAGATGAGCCTGAAAGAACACAAGTTTCAAGAAAAGAACAAAGCGTCGTGCCTTAGGGCATTGTATTTGAGAGCTGTGAGCAACAGCAGCAAGGTCAGAGCAGGCAGTTTCCAGATTTCTTTATGCTGTCTGGAAACGGGGAGGAAAAGCCCCTCACCTAAGCGCTGTGGCCCTCACCTAGAGCTCTTCTGCCCCAGAAGCAGTGAGTGTGTCCCCTCATTCTTTCTGGCTGTGCTTCCCTCCCAGGTCAGCTGGCTGCCCAGGGCCTGCCCAGCAGTGCCCACGGTTGCATTAACACCCCTGTGAAGTGCTGCCCTGCCCAAGTCTAGTCTCATACCTGTGCAGCATACATATGACATCTTTGCTGACAGCTCTTGAGCCCCAACTCAAGAGGGACGTGGAGCTGCTCGAGTGAGCCAGAGGAAACCATGGAGATGCTGCGAGGGCTGGAGCACCTCTGCTGTGGAGCCAGGCAGAGAGAGATGGGCTGGGTCAGCCTGGAGAAGAGAAGGCTCCTGAAGGGGAGACCTTAGAGCAGCTCCAGTGCCTAAAGGGGCTCCAGGAAACCTGGAGAGGGGCTTTGGACAAGGGCCTGTAGGGACAGGCCAAGGGGAATGGCTTTAACCTGACAGAGGGGAGACTGAGAGGAGCTCTCAGGCAGAAGCTCTTCCCTGTGAGGGTGCTGAGGCGCTGGCACAGGGTGCCCAGAGAAGCTGTGGCTGCCCCATCCCTGGCAGTGCTCAAGGCCAGGTTGGACACAGGGGCTTGGAGCAAGCTGCTCTACTGAAAGGTGTCCCTGCCTGAGGCAGGGGGTTGGACGTGGATGAGCTTTAAGGCCCCTCCCAACCCAAACCATTTCAGATCAGGACATTTTTCCATCCCCGGTGATAGGCAGGAAGGTGCTAAGTCCCCAGCTCCCCCTCCCTCTCTGGGGGTGGGCACTCACTGCAGGGGCAGCTCTCCAGCTCAAGGGGGCAATTCTCCTTTCGGAGACAGCCTCCTGGAAGGATGCAGCCGTTTCATCCTGTTTCAGGGCAACACCTCTCCATGTGCTATCACTGCAACCGGCCACAAACTTCCCCTCTGTTGGGGGAAGAGAGGGAAACCGATGTGTTTGACTGCTGGAAAAGCTTTGGGGTGTGAGAGCTTCGCAGAAACTGCACCTTGCTTTTACTGTCAGTCATTTGGGCTATACAGGCTGACATACCCGGAACACTGCAGTTACTGCAGATAAAGACTGTGAAGGTAGTATTTTATCCTGGCTGCTCTCCTCAGCCAAAACCACTGCAGCAAGCTGGGTTAATGCGTGGATTCACATGCTGCCACCACCAATGCAGCCTCTGCTGCTGCACCTTTCTCTGCACAAACACTCACCCCAGCTCTAAACCTGGCTCCCACCCACATCAGCCTAGGAGCTCTCGTGCCTCTCAACACTCCCTCACGTTGTCTAGGTCCGAGGGTGCACTGAAGATGCTGCTCAAATGCTAGAAACACCAGATGAAGGGACAACACTTACAAGGAATGCTCTTTAAGTAATACTTAAAACTAGTGCTCTGACCACCGTTAACTTTCTTGGAATGCACCAATGAGCACACCGCGGCAAGCTCTCCTCGTTAAATTTCAGTGTGACAGAGCAGAATCTCAGAGTGTTTGTCATAAGTGATTCTCTTTAGCAGTAAAAACACATCATTACTTTTACTGTTAAGCAGGTATCCTGCTTGTACAGGTTTACTTGAGTATTTTCCATGCTAGATAAAATAACCAACTGGAACAGTCAACAATGAGCAGTAAGCTCCAGGTCTGTCACCTACGCCAACTGCAGCTGGATCATATCTCTACCCTTTTCTTTATGCAGCACTCGTGATTTTGGCGGAATTATGTATTTTAGCCATTGTTTAGCCAAATGCTCCTCTATGATTCTATGATACAACATTACATACAATGACCTACCTTCTTGTGCTAGACAAAGCTCCAGGGTAATGGCTATTTTGTAACATCAGAATTAGCAGTGAAATTCAGAACACTCTTTAGCCAGGCCCTGAAATATGTAACGTAAAATAAGATACAACCTCCCTTACCTCAACTTCCAGACAATAACCCAGAAGGGACTGCTTCAGGGAAGCTTACTCTTGCCTACAGATAACAGAGAGAAAAAAAAAACATCTGAAGAAAATAACATTATTTTTCAAACCCTTTACTCTATTTTTCTCCCCAGCCACATGTTCTTGCTACTTTCTGTTGCTGGGTTTCTTTTTATAGAGAGCAATGATTTATGGGAGGACTCCTGACTTTCAACCAGCTGTAGCCACTGCTGAGATCAGGGAACAAACCTGGGCTCAATTAGGCAGGGAGTAATCTGCTTTTTCACCGCCACGGCCACCACCCCCGCCCCCATTAAATGAACACAGTATATTTGAAAGTATTTTTCTTGTACAAAAAACCAACACAATCAGCAGAAGGAAATGAGGGGAAACTACAGAAATGAATAAACCAAGTGCTCAAAGGCAGAAAATGAGCACTTTTCCACCTACAAATCCTAGCCTAGTAACTGTATGTGCTATAGTATTAAGTAAAACAGTTCAGAAATGAGCTGATGATTAAACTGAAGCTGACTGAAGTTTCTCAATCCGTTTTCACCTTCCACTTGTGCTGCTGGAATCACATAAACTTGCTCCAAGGTTAGAGAGATGAGAGCACCGTATCCCGGAACATTTCCTCTCTTAGCTGTGAGCAGTGTTTAATTCATAACCCAGGCTTCTGTCTGATTTCTATCGGTGTCACTTCAAATCCTACCGCTGCAATGGAAGTAAAAGAATTCTCTGGACTCCACCTCCAGAAGACAGACTCTTAAACGCCTGAAGCACACCTCCTCTGACCCCGAGACACATCCCTTCGTTGCGGGTGCCTCAGAGGGTTAGACAACATTTAAACCAGCCCAACAGTGGTGCACGGTTACACGCAGCAGGCCCTGTCTCCTCCATCTGAAACCAAGAAGCTGTGCAGAGGCAGAAGCAGAGGCAGAGGTTTCCCTCAGCCGTGGGGTGTTGGGAGGTTTGCACAGGGACAGGGGAACTGGCTTCAGGTCCCACAGATCTGACACAGCCTCAGAATCCAGACCCAGATCGTCAGGGATGACGCTTACGCTGCCTTGTGCCAGTCGGATTGTTTTAAACACGCTGCCCTTGTAAGAGAAAGCAGTGAAGCACTTGTGAAAACCACAAGTGATGACATTTGTGACGGTTCGTTCCACAGCCTCAGGTCAGCATCCAAGAAAATTCAGTGACCTGAATGTAAACACGTCTACAAAAGATGCACAGAGTTTTTCATCTCAGTTCTGGGGCCCTCAAGGAGGGGGCATACACAGACTGAGAGAGAAAAATGCCCCTCCTTATCTTCATCAGGACTTAGTTATTGCCTTCTGCTTCCCCACTGTGAAGGCTGAACACAGCTTAAAGCTTAAAACAGGATAGAAATGGCCATCAATTGTTCAGAAATAGCCAAAAAAGACTTAAAAAGCGTAACAAGCAGGCAAAAATAAGACAGAAGTGGCCATCAATTGTTTAGAAGCAGCCAAAAAAGACTTGAAATGGGTTATCAATGGGAAAAATGGGTTAAAAACAGCCAAAAGAGTCTTAAAACTGGTAAGAAATGGGAGAAAATAAGATGGGAATGAGCAGCAATTGTTCAGAAATAGCCAAAAAAGACTTGAAATGGGTTAGAAAGGGCCAAAAATGGTTTAAACCAAGTAGGGAAAGGGCAAAAAGGGGTTAGAAACAACAAGCGATTGGTCAGAACAGGACAAAACCACTTTGGAATCGGACAAAAGGGCTTAAAAAGAGTTAGAACTGGGCAGAAAAGTGTTAGAAATAGGCCAAGCCAGTTTAGAAAGAGCTAAGAAAAGCTTAAAACGGGCTAGAAATGGCAAGGAACTGTGCAGAAATACAGCAAAATGGCTTAAAACTAATAAGAAACAGGCAAAAGAAGATAGAAAGGATCATCAATTGTTTAGAAGCAGCCAAAAAAGACTTAAAAAGGGTTAGCAATGGGAAAAATGGGTTAGAAATAGCCAAAACAGTCTTAAAACTGGTAAAAAATGGGAGAAAATAAGATAGGACTGACCAGCAATTGTTCAGAAATAGCAAAAAAAAAAAAAAGACTTAAAATGGGTTAGAAAGGGATAAAAATGGTTTAAATGAAGATGGGAAAGGGCAAAACCAGGTTAGAAATGGCAAGAAGTTGGTAGGAACAGGACAAAAAGGGTTTGAAAATGGCCAAAAGGGCTTAAAAAGACTTAGAACTTGGCAAAAAAGGGTTAGAAATAGGCCAAGCCAGTTTAGAAAGAGCTAAGAAAAGCTTAAAACAGGCTAGAAATGGCAAGGAACTGTTCAGAAGTAGCAAAAAACTGTTCAGAAGTAGCAAAAAAAAAAGTAGCCCATTAGCTAATAAATGGGCAAAAATAAGATAGAGATGACTGTAAACTGTATAGAAATAGCACAAAGGAGTTAAACTGGGTTAGAAATGAATAACAATGTTTCAAAGGTAGTCAAGATAGGGCAAAAATGGGTTGGGTTAGAAGGGGCAAGAACTAGCCAAAATGGTTTGGGAATGGCCAAAATGGCTTAAAAAGAAATAGAACACGCCTAAAAAGGGTTAGAAATAGCTCAAGCCAGTTTAGAAATAGCTAAGAAAAACTTAAAACAGGCTAGAAATGGCCATCAATTGTTCAGAAATAGCCAAAAAAGACCTAAAAAGGGTAAGAAGTGGGCAAAAATAAGATAGAAGTGGCCATCAATTGTTTAGAAGCAGCCAAAAAAGACTTGAAATGGGTTATCAATGGGAAAAATGGGTTCAAAACAGCCAAATAGTCTTAAAACTGGTAAGAAAAAATAAGATAGGAATGAGCAGCAATTGTTCAGAAATAGCCAAAAAAGACTTGAAATGGGTTAGAAAGGGCCCAAAATGGTTTAAACCAAGTTGGGAAAGGGAAAAAAAAGGGGTTAGAAATGGCAAAAAATTGGTAAGAACAGGACAAAACCAGTTTGGAAACGGCCAAAAGGGCTTAAAAAGACTTAGAACTTGGTAAAAAAGGCTTAGAAGTCGGCCAAGCCACTTTAGAAAGAGCTAAGAAAAGCTTAAAACAGGCTAGAAACGGGCCAAAATAAGATAGGAATGACAGGCAATTTTTTTAGAAATAGAACAAAGGAGATAAAAGGGGTTAGAAATGGATAAAAATGTTTCAAAGGTAGTCAGGATAGGGCAAAAATGGGTTAGAAGTGGCAAGAACAGCAGAGAAACGGTTTGGGAATGGCCAAAGTGGCTTAAAAAGACTTAAAACTTGCTAAAAAAGGGTTAGAAATAGGCCAAGCCAGTTTAGAAATAGCTGTCCACAGAGGCAAGGGCAAAAACGGGTTAGAAATGGCAAGAGATTGGTAAGAACAGGACAAAAATGGTTTGGAAACGGCCAAAAGGGCTTAAAAAAAAGTTAGAATTGGGCAGAAAAGGGTTAAAAACAGCTCAAGCCAGTTTAGAAAGAGTTAAGAAAAGCTTAAAACAGGCTAGAAATGGCCATCACTTGTTCAGAAATAGCCAAAAAAGACTTAAAAGCGTAACAAGTGGGCAAAAATAAGACAGAAGTGGCCATTGCTTAGAAATAGCCAAAAATATATAAAATGAGTTATCAATGGGAAAAATGGGTTAGAAACAGCCAAGAGTCTTAAAACTGGTAAGAAATGGGGAAAAAGAAGGTAGGAACGACCAGCAACTGTTCAGAAATAGCCAAAAGACTTCAAATAGATTAGAAAGGGCCAAAAATGGTTTAAAACAAATTGGGAAAGGCCAAAAAGAGGTTAGAAACGGCAAGAGATTGATAGGAACAGGGAAAAAAAAAACGGTTTGAAAATGGCCAAAAGGGCTTAAAAAGACTTAGAATTGGGCAAAAAAGGGTTAGAAACAGGCTACGCCAGTTTGGAAATAGCTAAGAAAATCTTAAAACAGGCTAGAAATGGCAAGGAAATGTTCAGGAAAAGCCAAAAAAGACTTAAAAAGGGTAAGAAGCGGGGGGGGGGGGAGTGGCCATCAATTGTTTAGAAATAGCCAAAAAAAAACCCTTAAAATGGGTTAGAAATTGGCAAAAAAGGGTTAGAAATGGCCAAAAACGGATTAAACCAAGTTAGGAAAAGGCAAAAATGGGTTAGAAATAGCAAGAAATTGCTACAGAGCAAGCAGATTGCTAGTAACACCAGCCTTTTTCACTCTCATCACTACTGCGACCGCATTATGGCCCCTTACACAGACACTGGTAGCCTTGCAGAAAAAGCATAAAGAGAATTGTGCTTCCTTCTGTGAGCAGCATATGCAGAGGAGGAGATTTACCAAGGCAGAAACTGGAGCAAGACAGCGACTGAACCTCCTGAATATCTATTAACAGATACCAAGTTGAAAGGGCACTTACTCACTGCGACCCACGTTTGCCTCGGCTGCAGGTACACTCTGAAGTCTCTCTGGAATCCAGCATCAGAAACAGTGAGGTCAGACCCAAGGTATTCCTTCGAGATGCTCGTAACAACGCCACACGCCTGTTAAGAAACAGTCAAGCTCCAATGAGTGCTTCTGAAGAGTGCAAAGACCATGCTGGGGTTGTTTGAAACCTTGACGAGTGAAGCGTTTTGCCCTCAGCACCTCAGGTAAGCGAAACCCAAACACGCATTACTGCCAGACTAGGCAGCTACAACATCACATCTATAGAAAAGCAAGATCGGTACAAGTGCATGCGGACTAAGCACACCCTGATTGGATAGTTCAGGGTGCTACATGTGGTGCCAAGTTTCAGCACAGCTGGATTCTTACTAAATTTCGCTGCCATTTAAGTCCTTCTCCCTTAACTGGGTCTAAACCCAGGCACTAGTTCTCCCAGCTACAGCATCTAACTCATGTAATCACTTACTTTCCGTGCCCCAAATTAAGCAGTACCTAACTCAGCACGTAACTCATTAAGCACGTAACTCAGGAGCCTTAAGAACTGGTTTGAGACACTCCCCTCTACTGCTGTGGAGTACTTAAGTCCTAAAGGATACTTGCCACAATACCACAACCACATGGAAGCATTCCATCACCTCCTGATACATACAGACCTTGCGAGGACTGTTAACACCAGGCTTGCACAACTGTTTGAAGTAATTCCACTGATTTGCTCTCTATCTGTAGGAAGCCTGAACATCAGTGTAGGTCACAAATCTGCCCGGGCTTTTTGAGACAGAAAGCTGCAAGAAAAGAAGGGTTTGAAATACCCTCACTTCAACAAGCACACTCTGTGCTTAAAGACAATGTCATCTTTGGGTGACAGTGTTGTGGTTTAGACCCAGTCAGACATAAATCAGCCATGCAGACTCTCTCTCACTGCCCCCCTTTTGTTCCCCCTGCTCCCAGAGGGATGGGAAGAAGAATAGAAAGCATGTAACTCTCATGGGTTGAGATAACAACAGTTTATTAACTAAGGTATAACACAAACCACTGCTGCTACCACCTATAACAATGATAAAGGAAATAAGGAAGAGAATACAACACCTCACCACCCACTGACTCACCCCACCCTGCCCGCCCTAGCACCAACCAATACCCAGTCCAACCCCGCAGTGAACTAGCCCTTCCAGGTAACTCTCAGCTGCACGCTGGGCATGACGTGCTGTGGTATGGAATACCTCTTTGGTCAGTTTGGGTCAGGTGTCCTGTCTCTGCTTCCTCCCGGCTTCCCCTCCTCCCTGGCAGAGCATGAGGCTCACAAAGTCCTTGGTCAGACCAAACATTTGAGCAGTAACTAAAAACATCGGTGTTATCAGTGCTGTTCCCAAGCTGAAAGTCAGAAAGTCAGCACTGCACCACTACCAAGAAGGAGAAAAATGACTGCTACTGCTGAACCCAGGGCAGACAGACACGCTCTGTGGTTAAAAAGAATGCTACCTTTGTACAACCTATAAAACTAAGCCGCCATAGTTAAACAGTAAGTTGGGGTACCATGTGCCTGCCAGAAAGTTCTGAAATTGAACCCTAAAAGGATGTAAGTAAAGAAGAGGAAGGCTCCTGCTGGACACCTGCACCGACAGCACACAGCCAGGAGCCTGTCCACAGAGCACCAGGACAGTCGAGAAACGGGAGACTTCCCCAGAAACAAGCCCCGAGACATTTTCAGTTCACCCTCAAATAAGCAGTGGCAAGGCGCAGGATGCCGGGCCAGGAGCCTCCGAGGCGCCTGAGATTCACCAAGGGAGATGAAGGCAGAATGAAGCGCACTGGGGGCTGCTGAGCCGGCTCGTCCCCGGCAGACCGCAACCGGACCGCACCGGGCGCTGTGAGGCTTCCCGCGCCGGGCTCCCAGCGGGCAGGAGACGTCCCTCTGCGCCCGCCCAAGGCCTCCCCGCTCGCCCCGGACCCCCGGTGGGCTCGGATCTCACCCGCTGCCGCCGCTGCCGGGACCCGGACCCTGCCCGCCGCCATGCTGCTCCCGGGCGCTGCGCATGCGGCACCGACACGGCGCCGGGGGGACCGAAGCCGGCGCGCGAACACCGGGCTGCGGCCACGAGCACCCCAACGCGCGGCCCCGCCGGCCATTGCTCACCGGAAGCCAGCAGCCACCACGTGACACCGGCCACTTCCGGGGACAGCTGCGGGGACAAAGAGAGCAGCACGGCTCATGCGCGGAGCCCGGGCTGCAGTACCCAGCTCTGGACACAGGATGGCAGCAGCGAGAGCGCCGGCGCCACACCGCCCCCCCACTCCCCCCTTCCCCGCTGCACCGAGTTTCGGGCGTGTCATGGAAAGGTCTTTGTGAGGGATTCAGCCCCAAATCCAGCTGTGACCCCCTTTCTTCAGAGGACCCCCTCAGTCCTCTACTCACCTGCTCCTCTGCGGAATCATCGCAGATAAATAAAAATGCGTAAAGAGAATAAAAAGCGCAAGAGCAGGATGTGATTATAAACTGCTACAAAGCAAACGCAAAGCGAGAAAAGCGAACAAGCCTGGAAGAACCTCCAATAAGAGTTCCCTTTGCAACTTAGCCCAGCCCCAGTACTGCAGAGCCTCTTCCTGAATGCGCAAACCCAACAGCGTTTCCCCCGCAGGCACCACCTGCACACACGGAGCTCCTGCCCCAGCTTGGCCGCCTAAAACTCCGTCTGCCCGCGGCCGCTCCGGTGCCCGCTCGCCAGCATCCAGGGCTGGGGATGTGCTCCTGCAGAAAGCACCCTCGGGTCTGCTCTAGGGAAGGGCCCTTTTCTCTCTTGGGCGGGAGGGAGGGGCGGGGGGGGTGGGGGGGTGAGAGGAGGGAGAGGGAGGGAGGGGATGGGGGGGGGCTCTGTGCAATGTGATCCTATTTGGACATGTAAGTTTTTCGTTCTGAAACAGCAAAGTGCCTGAGGATGTCTTCTCACAAGGGCACTGAAAAAAGCCAGAAGGGAAAGCGTGGCCGGAATGCTGTGTTGGTGGAACCGCTCACGAGATCCCCAGCTGGAGGTGATGGGCAACAACCACCAGGCATGCTGCTCCCTTCACCGAGCTACTGACATTTAAAACACGACTCCTGCTTCCCCCTCCTCCTCACTGCTCTGCTTTGGGTCTCCCAGCAGTGAAGATTTCAACTGACAACCCAACACAGCACACAAGAGGTAAAAAGCAACCTCAAAACTCTGCTTCCAGGAAAGGAAACGTTCAGAACCCAATGACAAAAATGGCAAACCGGACCAAGAAGGAACCTTAGGGAACCTAAACCATTCCTATAAATATAACACCTCCGAAAAGAAAGCCTTACAGAAACACTTACTGATGCTGGGGAGCGGGCACCAGAGAGGCTGTGCACAGACGGAGTTCTAGGCAGCCAAGCGAGGGCAGGAGCTCTGTGTGTGCAGGTGATGACGGCAAAGCTTTGTCAAGTCGCCTACGTCGCCTAGACAGAAGGCATCGTTAACAAGGACAACACACTGTGAGTTCTGTGGTGGACTCCCATTGGGTTGGAGAGACTGCATGGGTACTAATTCAACAAAGACAACACCAAGAGCCTTAAACTCTGCTGGTAGTACCCAAATGTCAAGAGGAAACCGGGGACCTGCATCGTTACAACATCCAACAGCACGATTAGAAAAATAGTGGGAATTCCCCCTAGAGCTGCTGCAAAACAGCCTGCAAGCAAAGCAATTGCTGTTTAGGAAAAAGCAACGCAATGATCTCAACCCAGGAAGGCAAATCAAGCTGAGATTTCCTGTGACAACGTTTTCGATCCCACGAATGTAATTGACTGGAAGGGAAAAAACTTCTTGAATTAAGCACGTAAACAAGTTGAACAAAACAACCTCTTCCTTGATCAAGCAGAGGATGTGCTTCTGCTCTGATTTACTGGCCCCGGGTATTTCTACGGGAGGATCTAGATCTGTCCAGCTGTTAAAGTGTCACTCCGCATGCATGCCAGCGTAAGAGGAAACAAAGTCCTGCATCCAGATCTTGAGCCCCAACTCAAGAGGGATGTGGATGTGGAGCCAGGCAGAGAGAGGTGGGCTTGTTCAGCCTGGAGAAGAGAAGGCTCCTTAAGGGGAGACCTTAGAGCAGCTCCAGTGCCTAAAGGGGCTACAAGAAACCTGGAGAGGGGCTCTTTGGACAAGGGCCTGTAGGGACAGGCCAATGGGGAATGGCTTTAACCTGACAGAGGGGGGACTGAGACGAGCTCTCAGTCGGAAGCTCTTCCCTGCGAGGATGCTGAGGCGCTGGCACAGGGTGCCCAGAGATGCTGTGGCTGCCCCATCCCTGGCAGTGTTCAAGGCCAGGTGGGACACAGGGGCTTGGAGCAAGCTGCTCTAGTGTGATGTTGTCTCCGCCCGCCCGTGGCAGGGGTTGGACGTGGATGAGCTTTAAGGTCCCTTCCAACATGAACCGTTCCATGATTCTATAAAATGCAGAAATGGGGAGGATAACTACAGACAAATTACAGACCAGCTGGTGAAAGCAGAGGGTGGATAAATCCATCCCTTGCAGACCCAAACTTGCTAAAGGAAAAGAGCGGGGTGGAAGGAGGTAGGCAAGAGGGATGAAAAACAGCAACCAAGACAGGAAAAGGCAAAAATGGGTTAGAAATGGCAAGAAATTGGGAAGAACTGGACAAAAAGGGTTTGGAAATGGCCAAAATGGTTTTAAAATAATTAGAACTGGGCAAAAAAGGGTTAGAAATAGCCCAAACCAATTTAGAAACAGCTAAGAAAAACATGAAACAGGCTAGAAACGGCCATAAATTTTTTTAGCAAGAGGCACACAGGAGTTAAAATGGGTTACCAAAGGGCAAAGATGGCAAAAAAGGCTTAAAACAGGTAAGAAATGGGCAAAAATAAGACAGAATCGGCCATAAATTGTTTAGAAATAGCCAAAAAAGACTTGCAAAGGGTTAGCAACAGCAGAAAATACGTTATCAATGGGCAAAAATGAGTTAAACCAAGGTAGGAAAGGGAAAACATGAGTTGGAAAGGGCAAAGATGAGTTAGAAATGGCAAGAAATTGGTAAGAACTGGACAAAAGTGGTTCGGAGTCAGCCAAAATGGCTTAAAAACTGTTAGAATTGGGCAAAAAAGGGTTAGAAATAGCTCAAACCAGTTTAGAAATAGCTAAGAAAAGCTTTAAACAAGCTAGAAATGGCCACAAATAGTTCAGAAATAGCCAAAAATGGCTTAAAACTTGTAAGAAATGGACAAAAATAAGATAGAAATGGTCATAAATTGTTTAGAAAGAGTAAAAAATGCTTAAAATGGGGTACCAATGGGCAAGAATGGATTAGAAATAGACAACAAAGGCTTAAAACTGGTAAGAACTTGGCAAAAATAGAATAGAAAGGGCCATAAATATTTTAGAAATAGCCAAAAAAGACTTAAAATGGGATAGAAATGGGCAAAAATTGGCCTTCCATGGAGGGGGATGGCAACTGCCCAGTTCTCCCCAGTCTATGATGGGGGAAAGCAGGACACAGGACACAGTACTGCTGACCTCATACGTTGAGGCCCAGACTGTTCCTGGTCCTCCAGCAGCAGCAAGATGCTGTTATACAGCCATCTCCATCCTTTTCTCACAGCTGCACGCTGCTGCCTAGCTCCTCTGATGCTGCAGCCACCTTATCTACCCCACCGTAAAGCATTTCCAGCAGCCACAGGATATGCTAGCTTGTCAGACTGCATCTTTTTAAAGATATTTTGTGCTCAGCCATACCCCATCTGTGCTACATGGCCTGCTTTAAACTCTCTGCTCATTTCCTCCCTCCTCCCACCAGTCTCTGATCTGCCTGGAGCACTTCTGAGCCCCAATGCTGGGAACTGCATTCGGGCCACATCTCCAGCTCTAAGGGTGGTGTCAGCCACAGCCCTTTCATGCAGCAGAGCACACCAGCCCGGTTTGCCTGCCTTGTACTCCAGCACAGAGGCTGCTGCTGGCATTGCAGACCAGAGCTGATGAAAGCCATCTGGGCATCAGCCATGCCAGCAAAGACGTCTGCCTGATGCAGTTAACGAGCATAACAATGCGGCAGCTTCAGCCTTTGATGTAAGCTATTTCCCTACTGCTACTTACTGTAGTGCAGAGAGGTTTTCCTCAGGTGACAGCAAACAGCTTCCTTCCAGGGTGCAGGCAGCGAGCAGCAAGCCCCTGTTGGGAAACCCAGGGCTGAGCACACAAGAACTGGAGAGAGCTCTGTGCACGACCCACGTTAGTGCCTGTGAGTGCCTAAGACACTTACATATCGCCCAGCAGTTGAGTTATTTGTGTGTTTATCAGTCACTGAAGTCTGATTTTGCAGCAAGTGCTCTCAGCAAATGACCACAAGGAGGTCCGAGTTGCTTGGAGAGGCAAACAACTGCTTAACCAAGCCTGTTCAGTCATGGTGTTCCTCCCTATATCTCTGAAAGCTGTAGGGTTTCACCATTGCAGTTTCCTGTAGGAATGGCAAAAAAACACATACTTCAAATTCAGAAGTTAAATTCCTTCCAAAGTGCATTTAGGTGCAAGCAGAAATTCAGTGACGTACACACAGAATCACCAGTTCAGAGAACTGTTCCTTCTGCAGGCCACATAGAGCCACTGTGCACAGGATGGGCTCTGACAAAAGCTGATTTCCATCAGCCCATGAACTCACACTCTTCACATAACCAGTTTTCTTGCAGAACATCCTGCAGCCAGTGTGACACAGACTCAGTAGCTACTACTTACATCTGACAGACTTGGCAGGGTGACAGAATGCCTGCCTTGAGCAGGAGCCATCTCACGCAGCCCTTAATGGCAAGTTCCTTGTTTTGCACTGGTGTTCCCTCTTTCAGGCATGAGTGTCTGCTTTACATCCACAGAATGGAACTCTCTCCTGGAATGCAGGGGCTTACAAACAGGTTAATCCTTGCACCCCCTCATTGCCCTCACAAGGAGTGGACGGCTACATGCCTCACTCACTCACTTAGGGTTTCAAGCATGCCTTTGGGATGCAGGAACTCGGATTCATCTCTCTT
This sequence comes from Pezoporus flaviventris, assembly GCF_033815535.1. Classification (NCBI taxonomy): domain Eukaryota; kingdom Metazoa; phylum Chordata; class Aves; order Psittaciformes; family Psittacidae; genus Pezoporus; species Pezoporus flaviventris. Next base: position 3,288,388 of record NW_026892574.1, read on the forward strand.
CCTCAGCTTTGAGCAGGAGCTCCAGGTTTGCAAGGCAGCCCGAAGGCTCAGAAACCTGCCCAGTTAGAGCCAGAGCACGAGCATGTCCACCAAGTGACATCTGCTATGCCCCTCCAGGCCTTCACACCGCTCCTCTGTCTCCCAAGCCAGCAGACCTGCTAGAAGAGCTTTTGCTCATGGGTTGTGCTGGGCTTTAGGTTTGGTTGCTGCAATCCCTGCCTAGCTCATAACCAAGCTAAGGGTAACCTTACCTCATTTGCACAGTCTGGCCTAAGGAATCCCATTGTCACAGGATGCCCTCACTGTCTATGGGGGCTCTTCTCACTGCTATTCCACCCCTCCATTCGAGATGCCACTATTTAATACAGACTGCCTGCCGTGTCCTATTGGAAGTGTACTTGGAGATATTTACTCCTAAACTGAGTAAATGTACACAAAGCTTGACAGAGGATGCATCCAGTTAGAGGCTGAGGCGGCCAGCTTTGTAGACTCAAATGCACATTTGTGATGGGCAAAGTAAATAGGTACTTAAATACCTTATTTTCTACGGGATATGCATCTATCAAGAGGTAGGAGGAAAGTCTTACTGTGTCTTTTCCTATTTCAGGTCTCAGAACATCACACAACTTCTGCACAACAGGACAATGAATGTGTCCAGCAACTGCAGTATCAGAAGTCCAGAACTTTATCACCGTGTCTGTCTCTTTGAACTTGCTCTGTATAAGGTCCTTTTCTTTATTGGAGCTCTATTTAATGTCCTTGCCCTCTGGGTGTTATTTTGCAAGATAAAGGAGTGGACAGAAACGAGGGTGTATGTAATCAACTTAGTCTTTGCAGACTGCTTTGCCATCTGCACCTTGCCTTTCAGGGCTTATTTGCTCTGGAATAAGTCAGCCCGGGATGTACTCTGCCAGTTTACAGAGACAATGTATTTCATCAACATGTCAGTGAGTACCTACATAATTACATTTATCTCCACTGACCGATACATTGCCATAAAACACCCCTTGAAAGCCAGGGCCTTCGGGTCTCCATCAAAGGCAGCCCTTCTCTGTGGGCTTCTGTGGGTTTCTGGGATAATCGGTGCCACTGCACAGATTCGGCAGAGCCAGTCCACCCTGTGCTTCCAGAAGGATACCACCGTGCCTGCTGCTCTGAGCCTGCTTTCCATGTTCTTCATTTTTATTCTTCCATTAGCAACCTTGACTTTTTGCTCCACAGAAGCGATCAGGAGCCTTAAGAGATGCCTGAACACCAATTCACCAGAGGAGAAACCAATCCAGAAAGCTGTTCACATTCTTTATGCAAACCTGATTGTATTTCTAGTCTGTTTTCTGCCAGTCTTCTTTGGGTTACTTGCCAGGTTCGTAACGGATAGCATTGGAGCTACCTGTTTCATGCTCCATGTTATGAAGAACATCTCCCCCATGACAAGGTGTGTTGCCACATCTAACTGCTGCCTGGATAGTGTCTGCCACTACTTTGTGACCAAGGAGTTCCATGAAGCCCTTCTACCCTCCAAAACCAGCAGTGAAAAAACAGATCAACTCCATCCCTTGCAGACACACACTTGCTAAAGGAAAGAGTGGGGTGGAAGGAGGGAGGCAAGAGGGATGAAAAACAGCAACCCCCGCAAAAAAAACATCTCTGCAACATCAGGATAAGACATCTTCAGTGTTACTGGGCTAACTGTCGCTCTTTCTCTCTGGAGAGACCACACAGTCAGAGAATAGCCTGGGTTGGAAAGGGCCTACAAAGCTCATCTAGCCCCCCATCCCAGCCACCAGATCAAGTCACAACATAAACAAGGTGTTGCACAGTGTAGGTGTTAAGAGCCACCAGCGCTGCTGAAGTTTTGAGGCAGAGGAAATGGAACCTTCTACAGTACTTGCAATGATCGTAGGTGCAGGCGTACCTGCTAAAAAGGGGCAACCCTCTCCAAAGGGTCTGATATTAACTTGAATTTTGTCCTTCTGTCCTCAGTGACTTGACTCCAGCTTTGACTATGGTCTTAGATCATTGTATCGCAGTTTCGAGAGGAAGAGCCATGTGGGATGGAAAACAGATGCTAAGGCCACTGTTTCCACCATGCACTTATTGGTACATAACATGCAATTAAACACAGGAAACTGAGCACCCACACAGCAGTACACAAATCCACTTCTGGTGCTGCTATACAGAGGGTCACTTAAAACCAAGAAAAAAAAACATGTACTACAATGCCAAACCTAATGCATCCGTGCTGCTCACACCAAACTATACACTGGGAGCTTCCTGCCAGCCTGTATCATTTCAAAGCCTGCAGCTATTACCAGGACACAGCTATTGCTGTGCATGGAGTAAAGACAGTGGCCTGAGATTATTGCCCCATTCCTGCCCATTAACATTTGTACCGGCTTGTGGCAACACCCTGGCATTTGTGAGACTAAAACCATTGTGGGTATAAATAAAGCCATTACTGCATGGAAAAACAGAGCCCGGCAAAGCACTGTAGACCCCAGAACAGAATTTTTCGTTCTGCCTATCAGACATAAATCTGGGCAGATCCGATATTCCTGCAGATGGATCCCGGACCACGCATCGATGTACACGGCTGGCTTTCCGACTACAAATCTCCCCTCTAATACCTGTGCTTGCTGACTATGCACCACATATCCTCCAACCCCACAGGGAAGTGACAACAGAGCAGCTCAAAACAGTTAAGCCACAAATGGAAATCTTGGGCACTAGAAGGAAGTGCCCCCCAGAGTCAGCATGGGAAACATTAGAGAGTTGTTGAAATGCATGTGATAGCTGTATCTCCTTTGGCTTCATGGGCCTTGACTCTGAGCCTCTTCTGACTTGTCAACACCTAAAACATTCTTCCAGGGAATGCAAATCCATATTGTGCTCATTTAAACCTACAGACAACTAAGTTTCTTGGTGACAGCTTACAAACAGTTCCCCTAAAAGTGCCCTGTCACCTTCTAGTGTCTGCAGGTCACACGCTGAAGACACTGGCTGAAGACACCAGCCAAACAACATAGGAAACAACCACTCCCATCACAGAAAACACTCCTCACCCGAACATTAGATCTGACTGCTTTGTGTCAATACCTTGGCACAGGACCCAGTATGATGGAAGCTCAGCAGAGAAACGGATGAAACCATTCAGGTCACTCGGTTGATCATTTCTGTCCCAGTTTTCTTCGATGGGTTATCCAACGCTCTGACATTAATGGTCTTTCACTGCAAGCAGAGCACACGTCACCAACTTAATCACAGCACACACTGCTTGGTCCTCATTCTGCCTTTTAAAGTCTCTTTTCAAAGAGAGCGAAAGAAACCAGACACAAATTGGGCCTGAACTTAAAAATCATCCATTGCTTAAGGCGGTGCGTGAGTGTTGTCACCCTCGTAGCTGTCAGCAAACACACTGCTATTAACTACCCTTGGAAAGCAAAAGGCTTAGGGTCCCTCTTAGCCCGTTCTCCTTTATGGTGTGCTGTCAATGCTCACGACAGGCAACACTTACGTGTCCAGGCAAGAGGTGGTCAGCAAGGAAGGCATCTTCTGCTTTCACAAACAGCACAGAGAGCCTTCAAAAATGCTCTTTCCTGTAGGATCCCCTTCTGGGCTTCTGCATCTCATTGGTTACAATGAATGCCTGTCCCAAACAGATGACCACGAAAATGTTCATTCCTTTGTAGAGAGATGAAGGTTGAGCCGTATCAACCTGCTCTCCTACTGTTAACTCAGAAAGCAAACGACTTACTTGTTCTGCAACCCCTGTCACGTTCCTGGTTTCTGCCTGTTGACGTGGGGCACCTTGTCCTATTTCCAGTGAGCTTCCACCAACAAGCAGCCTAAGAAAAGCAAAATCAGTCCCTGGAAATGCAAGAGAAGCATTGAAACCAAGCTCTATGCTGAGTATACTCTAATAACAAGGAATTAATCTCAAAGGCTGGTTTGTAACGCACAGACAGACAATGCAGAATCACTTCTGAAGCTACTTTAAGACAACCTGGAAAGCGGGAAGGGGAAATAAGATTGCCCAAGACAAACTCCCTCTCCCCAGCTGTGGTGGAGAAACAGAGAGGGCTGGAGCTGGTGTATTTTCAAAGGCTCATTTTCATACTGGCCCCATTAGGCATGTTTTGTACACTTAAGGCTTGTCCCAGCCTTTGCCAGTTCTCCCTGTTGTCTGTTGTGGTTGATTATTGTATCTTCTGGGCTCTTAACTTCCTCCTTGTGTCCAAATCACAGAGCTGCCACAGGTATTGGCTGCAGCACATTCCCTCACCTCTGAAGAGGTCTCCTGGCATGATTCCTGCAGCAGCATTGTTTTCAAAGCTAGCCAAGACCTGCAGATGCACACAGATGCTGCAAGCACTGTCCTAGGGTTTGCTTGCTCAGGATGCTTTCGAGCCTCAGGAACCTGCACCCATGGAGTCATGCTCCCCTTGCAGGGAAAAAACAAGACACCTCAAACCTCCCAGGTCTTTTCTGTCCATGAACAATTGCACCTGGAATATACTTCTGCATTAACTCCTCCAAAACAGGAGGGCAAACAGCAACACTGACCTTAGCGCCAGGGCGATCAAATCACTCCCTAGACTGGACACAGCTCTCCTCTTTATTTCACATGGCTGCTGATCCCATTTCCTGCCACGGCATCGCTGAGCCTGGAACTGTGGCAGAAGCCGTAACGCTGCTGAGACACAAACCAGCTTTCTCAATCCTTGAAAGGCAACATGCAGACCCCTGACTCTGGTTCTTGCTGCGGACCACTAAATGCTACCACCAAGGGCATCATTCAGTGGCAGCTGAAACTAGTAAGAGATGTACTAATGATCGCTCTGATCACTCATGAGAAATGATGCGGAGACAGCTCAGGAATGAAGAAGAGGACAGGTGTCCTTTTGAGGCGTATCTCCAAAAGCATTCTGAGCTGCAAGGATGCTGGCTGCCTTCTCCTGAGCACCACTATAAGGGGAAAGGATAAGAGCTGGGTTTAGGCATCCCTTTTCCATTATCACCTGGTTGTAACAGCTCACGTAACTCCTAGCTGCAGGATCTGAGTCTGGCTCAAAACAGAGGCCCGAGCATTTTCCCCTGCTGTTGAGATTGCTCTGGAACCTCAAAAGGCCCCAGCTCTGCTCCACTTCAGGGCTGCACAGAACATGCCAAAGCACTAGAGTGAAACCGGACCTGAGCTCAACTCGAAGCCAAACAAGGGGGATGGAGGAGGAAGGAAACACAAACTGGGGTTAAATGAAAGGGAGGGAGGAAAGAAACAGGAGTGAGGCAAACTAAGCATGAGTGTCAGTTCTGGTACTTTTGAAATGCCTTCAGCTCCACTGAAATAACTAGTACTCATGTTCGCACTCTGGTCACTTCCGTGGCAGCAGGACAGGAAGCAGGGACTTATTTAAACAAGAAATGTCTTTTTTTCAGTGGAATTCCCATTCAGCTGCAGAGGGCTCAGAAGAACAATTCTCACAGACATGGTGGTGGTGTGAGGGCTGGAGCAGCTCTGCTCTGGAGCCAGACAGAGAGAGAGATGGGCTGGGTCAGCCTGGAGAAGAGAAGGCTCCTGAAGGGGAGACCTTAGAGCAGCTCCAGTGCCTAAAGGGGCTCCAGGAAACCTGGAGAGGGGCTTTGGACAAGGGCCTGTAGGGATAGAACAAGGGGAATGGCTTTAAGCCAGCCGAGGAGAGACTGAGATTAGAAGAAATTCTTCCCTGTGAGGGTGCTGAGGCGCTGGCACAGGGTGCCCAGAGAAGCTGTGGCTGCCCCATCCCTGGCAGTGCTCAAGGCCAGGTTGGACACAGGGGCTTGGAGCAAGCTGCTCTACTGAAAGGTGTCCCTGCCTGAGGCAGGGGGTTGGACCTGGATGAGCTTTAAGGCCCCTCCCAACCCAAACCATTTCAGATCAGGACATTTTTCCATCCCCGGTGATAGGCAGGAAGGTGCTAAGTCCCCAGCTCCCCCTCCCTCTCTGGGGGTGGGCACTCACTGCAGGGGCAGCTCTCCAGCTCACGGGGCAATTCTCCTGTCCTGGGTTCAGCAGTAGCAGTCATTTTTTCTCCTTCTTGGTAGCTGGTGCAGTGCAGTGTTTTGACTTTCAGCTCGGGAACAGAGCTGATAACAAGGATGTTTTGGTTTGGCCAAGGACTTTGTGAGCCTCATGCTCTGCCAGGGAGGAGGGGAAGCCAGGAGGAAGCAGAGACAGGACACCTGACCCAAACTGACCAAAGAGGTATTCCATACCACAGCACGTCATGCCCAGGAGGTAACTGGGAGTTAACCAGAAGGGCTGGGGGACTGCAGGGTTGGAGGAGGTATCGGTCGGAGCTTGGTCGGGCTTGGGGGGCGAGTGATCGGTCAGCTGGTGCTGAGGTGTTGTATTCTCTTCCCTTGTTATTTCCTTTATCATTATTATCATTGATGGTAGCAGTAGTGATCTGTGTTATACCTTAGTTACTAAACTGTTCTTATCTCAACCCGTGGGAGTTGCATTCTTTTTGATTCTCCTCTCCGTCCCTCCGGGAGCAGGGGGAGGGCACAAAAGGGGGGGAAGTGAGTGAACGAATTACCTGACTGGGTTTAAACCACGACATCTCCTTTCGGAGACAGCCTCCTGGGAGGATGCAGCCATTTCATCCTGTTTCAGGGGAGCACCTCTCCATGTGCTATCACTGCAACCGGCCACAAACTTCCCCTTTGTTGGGGGAAGAGAGGGAAACCGATGTGTTTGACTGCTGGAAAAGCTTTGGGGTGTGAGGAGAAAGATCCTGCACACAGAAAAAAAACATCAAATAGCTGTGGGAGGGCCTGGCAACCTGTTTCTATGGGCTCTCCATGGGTCGCAGTGATACAGAGGGTTGACCATTGTACAGGGGGGTTGTACAGGGGGGTAGTACAGGGGGGTTGTACAAGGGGGTTGTACAGGGGGGTTGTACAAGCGGGTTAGAGGAATTTGTTTAAACAAAAGGACTATCTGTTGTAAATGCCTGCTAAGCAGAACAGAGACCTCCGGTCCTGTTAATAAGCAGACGCCTGAATCTACTGATAAAGGGGAGAAGCAGAGGATTTACGGCTGGGACACTGATCAAACTCTATTGATAAAGGGGAGAAGTAGAGGATTTACGGCTGGGACACTGACCAAACTCTAAGGCCACACGTAAAGACTAAAAAAGATGAAAAGTGCAAGAAGAGGAAGACTCATTTACTTCATCTTGAAGACCCCTACCCAGAGGAGGAAGACTCATTTACTTCATCTTGAGACCCCTGCCCATGACCAGAGGGGGCACTGCGCAGGCGCAGAGGACCTTCTGGCTCATTATAATAGGAAGCGGGGATAGGACATGAATATGTATAGGCGTATTGTGCAACCTTATGAATATATATAACTTTAGAGAATAAATGTAGAGGGAAACAACACTGAGGTACGCATGACTTTGAGGAATTATCCCCGTGCGTCTCAGCGCTGAATAAAAAGCATACCTACTTTACAACTTTTAACGAGTTGTGGAGTCAATCCGCGCATCAGCAGCACCCCCCAGTGTCCGTCTCCCCCCCCCATCTCCGTACCTCGAAGGCCAGGGTGGTGGAGGCAGGAGGTAGATGCCGCGTCTGTGCAGCAGCTCCCGGAGGAGGGGGGCGGCGATGCCAGAGCGGGAGGTGCCCGGCCGGGTCCCGAGGCGCTGCGAGCCCCGGAAGAAGGGAACGGGACGGAGCAGAGCATCCGCCCGCACCACGCTCGCCAGCGCCATCTTGGGACGAAAAATGGCGACGTCGGAGGCACGGTGGGCCGTTCAAACGTTACACACCCCCCAAATGCTTTATGCGGTAAAAGTGATGGAATTCCCTCTTTTCCATTGCTTCGTGAGGTAAAAGTGACGGAATTCCCTTTTTCCCAGCACATCCTAAGGCAAAAGTGAGGGAATACCCGCTTCTGCCCGAAGGGAGGCGAGCGGAGACGAAGCCTCCCGAAGGGGACGGAGCCGAGCGGAGCCGAAGCTTCCCGAAGGGGGCGGAGCCGAGCGGAGCCGCCGAAGCCTTCCGAAGGGGACGGAGCCGAAGCCTTCCGAAGGGGTCGGAGGGTCAGCGTCGGCCAGTTCTTGTCCGCCTCTCCGTTAGCTACAGCCCGCTGCTGAGGGGCCGCTTTCCCGCCTAGAGACCGGCGGCCAATCAGCGGTGTCCTTTCGTGTGAGGGAGCGATGGCGGGAGCCGGGAAGGAAGGAGGAGAAGGCAGCGAGGGCTGAAACGCGGTTTTCTTTTCTCTATATGCGCGGTTATGAAGATTAGCGGGGTTTAGGTCGGCGGGGGGAACGTCCAGGAGTTGCTGGGCGAAGGTTTGTTCCGGCTTTGGTGGGCGGGAAGATGGGGGTGATGAGGGAGGAAAGTGGTTTAAATGGGAGAGATGATGGAGAAGGGGGGAGAATGGCTGTTAGGGGGGAGAGATGGTGTGAAGGGGGGGGGGATAATGGCAGTTAAATGGGATAGATGATGAGAAAGGGGTGGGTAGTGGGATACGGGATAGAAGAAGGGAGGGGAATGGTGGTGGTGGGTGAAACAAAATGTCGACGGTGGGGAAAAGCAGACGGCGCATAGGGGGACAAGATGAGGAATGGGGTGGTGCAGCACACGGTGGGTGAGGACATGTTCTCCGTCGCCACGTCCCAGACTCCATCCCTCTAATATGGAATATCGGGTGGTGGCCACCAGGTGGTGATGTTGGACACTTGTACTTGCAGGACCAGACTGCTGTTGTGGGCTCCATCGTGGAGCCCCAGCTCCTGCTTCAGCGCCGGCGTCACCCGGTGCTGCTGCACCTCTGTGGGGGTGGAGATGATGAGGAGGATGATGAGGAAGAGCCCGTGGGTCAGGATGAAGATAGATTAACCTTCACCCTGCCGAAACCTCTGCGCATCGAAGGCGGGCACCAGCTCCCTGCGCTGCAGTGGCAGCCCCAAGGTGTGTGGTGCTCAGCAGCGAACCTCCAGCGTTCCTGTCGTCATTGCCATCATCCCGGATTCATCCCGGAGGCGCAGGAAATCTCTCAGTGGGTGATGGCCGGTAGCACCCTGGGGTGCAGCCCAGCAGCAGCCGCCCCACAGTGCCAGTGAGGTCCAGAGGCTGCAGCAGCACCTGAGGCAGCGGCTGCCGGTGCTGATCCCAGCGACATTCCCAGTATTCCTGGCCCTCCATGCCCAGCAGCCCATACTCCCCAGGGGACAGGCGGCCCACCCAACACAGCGAGCCACGTAGGGACCCCGAAGTACCCCCTAGGGCCCCCACAGCCCATAAGTACCCCAACACCAGTTGACTCTTTGATGCACTTTCATTTTTATTTCATTTGATTTGCATTTCATTCAGGTTTATTCAGTTTTATTCTTTTTTTTTTTACTTTTTAATCGCTTTATTGACATTTTATTGACTTTTTTCTTCAGTTTTCTTTCAGTTTTGATTCAGTTTTCTTCTGATTTAGTCACTTTCAGTAACTTTTTTTTCCAGTTAACCCGGAGCAACCCGTGGACATCCCGTAGACCCCAGTAGATCCCCTATAGCGACCTCAGAGACTCCCTGCAGACATCCCATAGGGTCCCAGAGCGACCCATAGACACGCCACAGCAACTCTTAGCACACCGTGGACATGTCACAGTGCCCTACAGTGACCCCCAGGCACCACATAGTGACCTGTAGACACCCAGAGCAACCCTTACAGAGCCCATAGCCACCCGCATATGGCCCCATGACTGCCGTTGTGACTTACGGTGTCGTGATGTCACTAGGACTGGGATGACATCATCATCAACCCCCATGGCACCCCACAGGGCCCCCGCTCCCCACGTGCCCCCCATATGTACCCCAGGGTTTTCATGTGCATTCATTTTTATGAAATTTCATTCACTTCTATTTGACATTCATTCAGGCTTATTCACTTCTATTCCTTTGTGTTTACTTTTTATAATCACTTTATTCACTTTGCTTTTTACTGACTTTATGCAGTTTTAGTCAGCTTTATTTGCTGTGTGTTCATTTTTGTTCTCCAGATTTATTTACTTTGTAGTCCTTTTTAGTAACTCGGTGTTGGGTTTTGGGTGTTTTTTTTTTTTTTAGATGCCCCATAGCGCCACAGAGAAACCCATGGACGCTGCATAGAGCCCCATACACCCTATAGGCATCCCATGGGCATGTATGGCAACCAATAGACACCCAACAGCAATCCATGGACCCTTCACAGAGACCCATATGGACCTTGTGACCCAGGGATGCCTGAAACAACCCCCAGTGACACAAAGAGACCCCAGAGTGACCCCCCCCACTGCCCCATGGCTGCCTGTAGCACCCCATGGGCAGCCTCCACTTCCCCGTGATGTCCTATAGACCCACAACTCACGACCCATAAAGTTTTTTATTCTCTTTTGTTCTTTTTTTCCCCCCTTTTCATAAGGTGTAATCACTTTTACTCACTTTTCTTTGAATTTCTTCAGTTTAATTCACTTTGTATTTAGTTTTTAGTCACTTTTTGCTGACTTTTATACAAGTTGTATTCAGGTTGCTTGCCTTTTTATTCTGTTTTTAGTGATATGATTGGTCTGGGCTGGATATGGGGCCGGGGGGGGGGAGAATGCAAGTCCTGGAGGTGTTGTCTGTGGTGTAGGAGGTGTGGGGTTAATAAAGGCCTCGGGGTGTTGTCTGTGCTGTGGGGGAGCTGTGGGAGGTGTGGGGTTAATAAAGGCCTGGAAGTGTTGTCTGTGCTGTGGGGGAGCTGTGGGAGGTGTGGGGTTAATAAAGGCCTCCTCCAGAAAAAAAAAAAAAAAGATTAAAAAATATTTAAAATAATGGTCTAAGTAAACAAAATAATGACTTCAGATGAGCATCAATGACCCTAATTAATTAAGCAAAATAATGCTAATTGCCTAAAATTTTTTTTATTTAAAAAAAAAAATACTTTTTAGGTTTTTCCTGCCATGCCTGCAAGACCAGGATAATTTTTTTTTTCCTGAAAAAAACTAATTAGCTCAAAAATTCTGTTACTCAGTTAAGCAAACTGATAAATTGATTAAGCTCATTAATTCACCTCATCCATCCATTAAATGACCTATTTATTATGCTAATTAGCTTTTTTTGTTTGTTTTTCGGCTCCACCCCCTCCCCCCAAAAGGTTAATTAGAATAAAAATCTATTTAAAATAATCAACTAAGGAAACAAAATAGTACAATGTCAATGAACCTAATTATATATTAAGCAAAATAATTATAATTGTAAAAAAATAGTTTTAATTTCTTTTTTTTTTTTCCGTTTTTTGCTGGTGTGCCCGCAGGACCAGGAAAATTTTTTTTTTTCTTGAGAAAAATCTTGTTAGCTCAAAATAATTCTGTTATTTAATTGGTTAAGCAAACAAATTAAATGAATAACTTGATTAGTAAAGCTCATTATCAGTTCACCTAATTAAGCCAATGAATGAGCTACTGATTATGCTAATTAGCCAAAATCTTTTGTTTTCACCTACATTCTTTTGTTTCTTGGTCACGCCCCCAGCCCAAGCCCCTCCCCCAGGCCCCCTCTGCCCGGCCCTGCCCACGCAGCCCAAACTCCTGCCCCCAAATCACTGATTGCATAAACAATTCAATTAAAATAATCACTGAAGAGAACAAAACACTCAGTAGTCACTGACCCTCAGTAATGAATGCAGCAAAATGATGATGCCCCTCACCTAAAAAGCGTTTTCCGACTTTAAAAGTTTTCGTTTTTTTCCAACGTACACACACACAGGAGCAGGAAATGTTTTTTTCACTGAGAAAATTTATTCTTTCAGCAAAATTAATGAATTGCATAAAAAGCGGGTGGGGGCTGTGCTGGTGACGTGTCCACGGGGTGTGGGTAGGGAGAGAGTAGGGTGAATGGGAGGGGGGGTGTCGGGGTGTGTGTGAGTTTATTTTGAGTGGGGGTGGGGGTGTGCATGTGTGTGTATAGGGGGGTCTGTGAGTGGGGATGTGTGTGCGTGCATGTTTGTGTGTGTGAGTGGGGTGTGTGAGCAGGGTATGTGTGTGTCGGGGTGCAAGTGTGTGTGGGGGGATGTTTGTGTGGGTGTTTGTATGGGACATGTGAGTGGTGGTGTGCACGCGTGTGTGTGGGGGGTGACTGAGTGGGGAGGGGTGTGTGACGGGGGGGTGTATGTAGAGGGCGTTTGTGTGTTTGGGGGGTGAGTGTGGGGTGTGTGTCAGGTGGTGTGTCTGGGGGGATGTGTGTGTGGGGGTTTCTTTGCATGTGTGGTGTAGAAGGCTGTGTGCTTGGGGCTCTGTCTGGGGGGGGGTGTGGAGGAGGTTGTGTCTGGCTGGTGTGCATGTTTGTGTCTATGGGGGGTGTGTTAGTTTTTAGGGGGTGCGTCTGCTTGTGGGTGAGTATGGGGTGTGTGTCGGGGTGTGTCTGACTGGGGGATGTGTGTAGAGGGGTGAGGGGTGGGGGTGTGTGTCTAGGGGGTGGTGTGCATGTTCGTGTGTGGAGGGGGGTGTGTGTGTGTGGGGCTGTGTCTGGGGGTGTTGTGCAGAAGGTTGTGTCTGAGCGGTGTGTTCACGTTTCTGTCTATGGGGGGGGGTGTGTTTGGGGAGACGTTGGAGTGGGGTGTGTGTGTGCGCGTTTGGGGGTGTGGGGTGTTTGAGTGAATGCGTGTGTGGGGTGGTGTGTGTGTTCGGGGAATGCCTCAGGGGGTTGTGTCCGGGGGTGTGCATGCGTGGAGGGGTGTGAGTGGGGGCTGTGTGTGAGGCTGTGCCGGGGGGGTTGAGCGGAGGGGGGGAGTGGGCTGTGCATGTTTGTGTCTATGGGGTGTGTCTAGGGGTGGGGGGGGTGTTGGGGGGGTTGTCTGTGGGGGAGGTGTGTGTGGGCATGGAAGAGTGTGTGTCGGGATGCATGTGAGGGGTGTGTGGAAGTGCGTGTGTGCATGCATGTATGGGGCATGTGTGAGTGGGAGTTGTGTGTACGTGTTTTTGTGTATGGAGAGTGTGTGTGGGGGCGTCTGTGTTTCGGGTGGGTGTGGGTGTGTTGGTGGGGCAGGTGGGAGGAGTGTGTAAGAGGGGCTGCGTGGGTGCGGGGTGTTAGTGAGTGGGGGGGGTGGGCGGGTGGGAATTGTTTATGGGGGGGTGTGTGACAGGGCTGTGTGCGTGTGCCGTTTGTGTGCTGTGTGTGTGGGGAGTGTGACTGGGGGGTTGTGCAGATTGTGTATGTGATGGGGGGGTGTGTTTGTGTGGGGGGTCTGAATGCATATTTGTGTGTATGTGGGTGGCTGTTCGCGTGTATGGCATGTGAGGATGTGCATGTGGGAGTATGCATGGGTGGGGTGTGTGTAGCAGGGGTCTGCATGTGGAGTTTGTATGGTATGTGGGGGGGGCGGGACTATGTTTGGGGGAGTGTTTGTGTGCAGAGGGATGTGTGTGGGGCAGTGTGTGCATGGAGAGTGTGTGCGTGTATTTGCGTGAGTGGGCGGTGTGCATGTATGGTCTGGGGATGTGTTTGCATGTGCAGGGGGTGGTGTGCGTGTAAGGGTGTGAGTGCGGGGGGGTTTGTGGGAATTGTGAGTGGGGGTGCATGTGTGTATGGGGCATGTGTGAGTGGGGGCTGTGTGTTAAGGGGGTGTGCGTGTTTGGGGGGTGGGGTGTGTGGGGGCGCATGTGCATGTTTGTGTGTATGTGGGGTTGGGGGTTGTTTCTAGGGGTTGTGTGTCTGAGGGCTGTGTGAGTGGGGGGGGCGCCTCTGTTTCGGAGGGGGTGTGTGTGCATGTGTGTATGGGGGGTGTTTCTTGGCGGGGTGTTTGTGTAGGGGGTGGGGTCGTGAGTTGGGGGGTGTTTGTGGGTGTTGTGAGAGTGGGGCAGTGCGCGTGTTTGTGAGTGGGGATTGTGCATTTGGGGGTTGTTTGTAGGGGGTGTGTGTGCGTTTGTGTGTGGAGGGGTGTGAGAGAATGGTGTGCGTGGGTGAGATGTGTGGCAGGGGTGTGGGTGTGCAGTTTGTGTGCGATTGGTGTGTGTGGGGTGTTTCTCGGGGGTGTGAGTTAGGGGCTGGTTTTGGGAGATTGTGTGATTGGGGTGTGTGTGGGCAGGGTGTGTGTAGGGGGTGTGTGTGTGCGTTTGTGGTGGGTGCATCTGCTTGTGTGTGCATGGGGGGGTGGGGTGTATGCTTGTGGGGGTGCGTGTGAGTGTGTGTTTGTGGGGGTTGTGTGAGTGGGGGGCAGTGTGTGGATTGTGGTAAAAGGGGGTATGCATGGGGCTGTGTCTGGGGGGTGGTCTGAGTTGAGTGTGCATGTTCTGCCTGGGGGGTGTGCGTGGCAGGGGTGTAGGGTGTGAGTAGGGGGATATGTCTGTTTACAGGGGTGTGCGTGGGAAAGTGTGTGTGGGGGGGGTGTGTGTTTGTATGCGGGTGCATGCGTGAGTGCATGCGTATGGAGCATGTGTCAATGGAGGCTGTGTGTTCAGGGGGCGTGCGTGTGGGGTGTGGGTGCATGTTTGTATGTGGGGTAGGGGGGCGTGTTGTAGGGGTTCTGTGAGGGCTGTGTGAGTGGGGAGGCATCTGTTTCGGGGGGGGTGTTTGTGGGTGTTGTGAGAGTGGGGCAGTGTGTGGGGGCATCTCTGTGGTGGGTGCATGTTAGTCGGGGTTGTGCATTTGAGGGTGGTTGTAGGGGTGTGTGTGTGCGTGCTTGTGTGTGGAGGGGTGTGAGGGAAAGGTGCGTAGGCGAGGTGTGTGTGGCAGGGGCGTGGGTGTGTGGGAGTTTGTGTGCGTATGGTGTGTAGGGGGGTGTTGGTGGGGGTGTGTGTAGGGGGTTGTGTCTGGCATTTTTGCGTGTATTTGAGCGGGGGTGTGTGTACAAGTGTATGGTGTGTGGGGGTGTTTGGGTGTGTAGTGCATTTGCATGTGGAGTGTGTGTATATGTATTTGTGTGAGTGGGGTGTGTGCGTGTGTGGGGAGAGTGAGTGGAAAGCATGTGCTCGGGGTGTGTATGTGTGGGGGGGTGTTTGTGCAGGTTGTGTGTGTGTGCGCGCGTATGTGCATGGTGATGAATGGGGGCGTGCATGTGCGGGGCATGTGTGTTCATGTGTGTGGGGTGAGTCGGGGTTGGTGTTTGTGTGGAGGAGTGCAAGTGGGGGGGTGTGTGGGGGGGAGAATGTGCATATGAGTGGGGGGGGTGTGTGTGAGGGGGTGTTTGGGGGTGTGTGCGAGAGGGGGCTTCTTTGTGAAGAGTGTGTGTGGGGAGGTGGGGGTGCATGAGTAGGGGGCCTTGGGAGTGTGCATGCACGCGTGTGTGTGGAGGTGGGTGTGTGAGTGTGGGGGTGCGTGCGGGGGTCGTGTGCGGGCTGCTGTTAGCCTATATAGGGGTGTGTGGGGGGGGGTTCCTTTGGAGTAGGGGGGTGCATGCGCATGGGGTCTCAGCTTGGGGCAGGATGGCCGATGGTGCTGGGTGGGATGGGGAGGTGTGGCTTGGTTAGGGGCGTGGCCAGGGTCTGGGCGGGGCTAGTAAAAGGCCGTGGGTGTGTCCATAGTAAGGGCGTGGCCACGGTCAGCGATACCAAGGCATATAAGTGGGGCTAGTGTGCGGCTGGGGGCGTGGCCAGGGTGGGGGTCACCAGCCCCTTGGGCTGGGGTTTGCATGGTCACATGAGAGGGTGGGCGGAACCTACCTGCAGCTGAGGCTGGCGTCACCGCAGGGGGCGTGCCATTGGCTGCTCCTAGGTCTGAGGTGGAACACCCCCCGGACACACACCCCCCCCCCCCCCCCCCCCCCCCGAACCCAACCCCAAGACCGCAGCAGTACAAACCCCACACAGGCTTTAGACCTGCGCCCCCTGTGTTGACCACACCTCCACCCCTCACCACGGCCACGCCCAGCCTGGAGCACACCTGCACCAGAATCCACACCCCTTCTCCCACCTCCATCCACCCCAACAGAGGCCTCATCCCCTCTTGCCCCCCCCAACCCTGCACAATCCCCCATTAGCCCCGCCCACATCAAAGACCACACGGTTAGGACTTTATTAACCCCAGAACCAGCCCACCGTCATCATCATGTCATCGTGACGTGATGACCATAGGGGCCCTAGGAGTCTCTAGCAACTGCTGCGTACCCCTGCTGCGGGGTTATAGGGGCTGGGGGGCTCTATAACTTCCTCTAGGTCCGTAAGGGCATTTAAACCCCAAGAATGTTACTAAAGGTAGATGAAAAGCAAAGACAGTAGAAGAAAAAAGATTAGTAAGAAATCAAATAAATAAAACTGAGTAAAGACAACAAAAAAGAATAACGTGATTACAAAGCAAATAAAAAGGAATAAAAGTGAACAAGACTGAACAAATTGCAAATAACAGTGAAAGAAAGTTCATTAAGAAAAAAGTGAATGTCAATCAAAAAAATCGTTCCTGAGGTACTAAAGGGGCACAACGGGGCAGTAAAGGGCCTATGCGGTACCACAGTGGCTGATGATGGTGTCCTTGCAGTCCTGGTGATGTCAGAACACCTGTCTGGGGGTCACTACGGTGTGTCCATGGTTTGCTCACATTTGCTCTGGAGTGTCCATGGGACTCTCTGGGCTCCTATAGGATGTCTACAGGGAATCTCCAAGGCTGGGGGGTCCGTACAGGATCTACTGCAGTCTATGGGGCTCTATGGGGCATCCAGGGATTGCTCTGCGCTGGTATGGGATATCCTAAAAAGGAAAAAAAAGTTAATGTAAGTGACTAAATCCAATTTAAAGATAACTGAAAAACACTTTGGGGCACTTAGGGACCTTCCATGGGGCTTCCTACAGGGGACCATGTCACCGATGATGTCATCACCGTCCAGGTGAAATTACGACACTTTTGGTCAATAAAAGCCATGGGGCGTGTGTTATGCATCTATAAGGAACTATGGGGCAGTGGGGAGGGGGCCTGTGGGGTGCTAGGTGGCAGTGCAGAGTGTCTGCACGGCTCTATGTATTGTCATGGGGCCATGTGTAGGTCAATAGGTATGAAGCAGTTGCAGTAGATTTCTGTGGGGTGTTTATGGGGGTCGTGGCTCACTATGGGGCTTTCAGAGCTCCCTATAGGGTGGTTGTGAAGTATCAATAGGTCGCATATGTCTCTATTGAACTGGACTGCAGTTAAAACAGGAATAAAGCTGAAAAGGGAATAAACATCAATGAAAATCAACCTGAATAAAACTCAATAAAAGTGAAATAAACGTGAATTAAAAAGAATCAAACGGAATGAACCTGAATAAATCTCCAAGAAAAGTGACTAGAAGTAAACTGAAGACCACCCGAAGTAACTAAAAAGCAAATAAATCTGAATAAAACCACATAAAAGTGAATTAAAAGCAAATCAAAGGAAAGTACATGTGAGTTCCAAAGTGAATAAAGGTGAATAAAAAGCCTGAAGAAACCTGCATAAAGTTTGTGGACAAAAGCTGTGGCCTTGCCAAAAGTACACAACCTACTGAGGACGCAGAAAAACTCCAGAATCTTTAAAAAAGACCCACGTCAGTCGCTGTGGGTCTCTATGGGATGTCTATAGGCTGTCTATCAGGCTGAGGGGGGCCCTACTGGGGAACTGAGGGGCCAGTCTATGGGGCTATACAGGTTTTCTTTGAATGTCCGTGGCGTGCTGAGGATGGCTATGGGGTGTCTATGAACATAAAAGAAAAACCAAAAGCAAGCAAACCTGAGTAAAATCCGGTTAAAAGTGAATGAGAGTGAAAAAGAAAAAATGAATGAAAGAAAGGGAATAAAAAAAAATCAGCTGGTGCTGGGGTACTTCTGGGTTGCGGAGGAGAGCAGCTCGGGCCCTATGGGGCACTTGGGGGCCCTACAAGACACTATATCTCATTGTTGATGCTGATGATGTCGTCATGGTGCTGGTGACATCATGACGCCAGGAGTCAATAAAAGCTGAGGGACACGTGTTGTGGGTCTATAGGGCACTATGGGGCTGGTGTTGGGGTGTCTACCGGTCGCTGTAGGGTACCCATTGGATGTCACTGGGGCACCATGAGGCAGTGTGGGGGTCACTGTGGGTCTCACCTCTGCGGGGGGCTCAGTTCGATCCTAAGGCTGGGCCTGGTGCAGTCGCTCCAGCTCGATTAAACTGGACTGCAGTTAAATGAAACAGGAATCAAGCTGAAAAGTGAATAAACACCAATGAGAGTCAATAAACACCAATGAGAGTCAATAAACACCAATGAGAGTCAATAAACACCAATGAGAGTCAATAAACACCAATGAGAGTCAATAAAAGTGAATTAAATGTCAATGAAAAAGAACAAAAGGGAATAAGCCTGAATAAATCTCCAAGAAAAGCGAATAGAAGTGAACTGAAGACCACTCAAAGTAACTAAAAAGCAAATAAATCTGAATAAAACTGCATAAAGGTGAATTAAAAGTGAATCAAAAGCTAACACACATGAGTTCAAAGCTAAATACAAGTGAATAAAAAGCCTGAATAAAGCTGTGGAGAAAAGCTGTGTGGTGCTAGGGAGAGATTCTTCATTAGGGACTGTATTGACAGGACAAGGAGTAACAGGTTAAAACTTAAATGGGGGAAGTTTAGATTGGATATAAGGAAGAAATTCTTTCCTGTTTGGGTGGTGAGGCACACTGGAATGGGTTGCCCAGGGAGGTTGTGAATGCTCCATCCCTGGCGGTGTTCAAGGCCAGGTTGGACAAAGCCTTGGGTGACATGGTTTAGTGGGAGGTGTCCCTGCCCACGGCAGGGGGGTTGGAACCGGATGATCTTAAGGTCCTTTCCAACCCAAACTATTCCATGATTCTATTCTATTTCACTTTATCCAAATAAAGCTTTAAACTTCACTCTGACACACGAGCTGTTATCAAAAGCAGGTTTTCCCAACAAAGCTGAATAAAGAGTGATTAAAAGTAAATAGAACAGAACAAAAAACTGAGAAAAATTGAGCAAAAGTGAACATGCCTCAATAAAAAGTAAAAAAATACAAACAGAAGTGATTAATAACTGGAAAACACAGAAACAAAACCTGGGAAGTGTGACTAAAAAGGGAATATAAAGTGAATAAAAAGGGAAAAAGTTTAAAGTGGCTAAAAGTCAGTATTAAGTGAATATAACTCAATAAAAAACTGAGTAAGGGAATAAAAGTCAGCAAAAGTGTCAAAACCGCGACTAAAACTCAAAGAAATTTATACAATTGTATATAAACATGAAATAAGTAAAATGTGGTTAAATGCACTGATGATCCCGAAGTCACCTAGTTCCTTCCCCCCCCCCCCCCCTCCCGCCGCTCCTACAGCCGCTGCCGCTCCGGCCGCCCTCCTCCCTTGCCGCTCCTGCTACCACAGCTCCGGCAACCGCCGCCGCTGAGCGACACCCCCCCCCCTCGGCTACTCCCGCCGCTCTTTTACTCCCTCGCCACGGCCGCCGCAACTGCCCCTTCCGGCGCTGCCACCGGCCCTTCCCCACCGTTCCTGCCGCCGCCTCCCGAAACTCCCCCGCGCCGCTCCCGCCCCTACAGGCTTCCCAGCGCCGCTCCCGCCCCGCCTTTTACTACCTCGTCCGTCGCCGCCGCTGCCGCCGTTTCCCACACCCCTGCCACTGCTGACGAAAAAATGGCTGCCACCCCCCCCCCCCCTTTTATAACCTCGCCCTCTCCCGCCTCCCAGCCAATCACGGCGCCGTCCGCCTCACAGCGAGGGCGGGACCTGGAGACGGAGGGTCACCGTCGTCCAATCCCTGGACGCCTCTCCCTTAGCGACAGCGCGCACCTGAGGGGACGCTTTCTCGCCTAGCGACCGGCGGCCAATTAGCGGTGTCCCTCGGTGTGAGGGAGTGACGGCGACAGTCAGGGATGAAGGAGAAGAGGGCGGCGGCGGAGGGACCAGAACTGGTGCGCGACCACATGCCTCCCATTACCCCCTATTACCCCCCCATTGCCCCACCATTTCGCCACTGCCCTGTATTAGAACCACAGAATCACAGAAGAGTTAGGGTTGGAAAGCACCTTAGGCTCATGCACTTTCAAGCACCCTCCCATGGGCAGAGCCAGAATTTTTACTGCACTGCTTGGCACAGCACAGCATGAATCGGCACGGTACAAATGGGGTACACATGGGCAAGAATACATAAGAAATAGCCCAAACTGGCTTAAAACTGGCGGGAAATAGGCAAAAATAGAAGTGGTGATAATTTTCTTAAAAATAACAAAAAAAGACTTAAAATGGGTTAGAAATGGACAAAATAGGGTTAAGAATGGCCAAAAATGGTTTGAACCAAGTTAGGAAAGCGCAAAAATGGGTCAGAAATGGCAAGAAATTGCTAAGAACAGGATGAAAAGGGTTTGGAAATGAGCAAAACATCCTAAAAAGACTTAGAACTTGCTAAAAAAGGGTTAGAAATAGGTCAAGCCATTTTAGAAACAGCTGAGAAAACCTTAAAACAGGTTAGAAATAGCAAGGAACTGTTCAAAAATAGCCAAAAAACACTTAAAAAAGGTAAAAAGTGGGCAAAAGTAAGATACAAGTGGCCATCAATTGTTTAAAATTGGCAAACAAGACTTAAAATGGGTTAGCAATGGGAAAAAAGGGTTAGAAACAGCCAAAAGAGTCTTAAAACTGGTAAGAAAAGGGAGAAAATAAGATAGGAATGACCAGCAATTGTTCAGAAATAGCCAGAAAAGACTTCAAATATATTAGAAAGGGCCAAAAATGGCTTAAACCAAGTTGGGAAAGGCAAAAAGGGGTTAGAAACGGCAAGAAATTGGTAAGAACAGGACAAAACAGCTTTGGAAATGGCCAAAAGGCTTAAAAAGACTTAGAATTGGGCAAAAAAAACATAAATAATAGCTCAAGGCAGTTTAGAAATAGCTAAGAAAAGCTTAAAACAGGCTAGAAATGGCACAGAACAGTTCAGAAATAGCCCAAAATGGCTTAAGCCTGGTAAGAAGATAGGAATGACCAACAATTGTTTAGAAAGAGCACAAAGGAGATAAAATGGGTTAGAAATGGATAAAAATGTTTCAAAGTTAAGCAGGATAGGGCAACAAAGGATTAGAAGTGGCAAGAACTGGATGGAAATGGTTTGGGAATGGCCAAAGTGGCTTAAAAAGACTTAGAATTGGGCAAAAAAACAGTTAGAAATAGGCCAAGGCAGTTTAGAAAGAGCTAAGCAAAGCTTAAAAGAGGCTAGAAATGGCAAGGAACTGTTCAGAAATAGCCAAAAAAAGACTTAAAAAGGGTAAGAAGCGATCAAAAGTAAGATATAAGTGGCCATCAACTGTTTAGAAATAGCAAAATAAAAAAACCCCTTGAAATGGGTTAGAAATGGGCAAAAAAGGGTTAGAAATGGCCAAAAATGGGTTAAACCAAGTTAGGAAAAGGCAAAAATGGGTTAGCAATTTCTTGCTATATCTACAGAGCAAGCAGATTGCTAGTAACACCAGCCTTTTTCACTCTCATCACTACTGCGACCGCATTATGGCCCCTTACACAGACACTGGCAGCCTTGCAGAAAAAGCATAAAGAGAATTGTGCTTCCTTCTGTGAGCAGCATATGCAGAGGAGGAGATTTACCAAGGCAGAAACTGGAGCAAGACAGCGACTGAACCTCCTGAATATCTATTAACAGATACCAAGTTGAAAGGGCACTTACTCACTGCGACCCACGTTTGCCTCGGCTGCAGGTACACTCTGAAGTCTCTCTGGAATCCAGCATCAGAAACAGTGAGGTCAGACCCAAGGTATTCCTTCGAGATGCTCGTAACAACGCCACACGCCTGTTAAGAAACAGTCAAGCTCCAATGAGTGCTTCTGAAGAGTGCAAAGACCATGCTGGGGTTGTTTGAAACCTTGACGAGTGAAGCGTTTTGCCCTCAGCACGTCAGGTAAGCGAAACCCAAACACGCATTACTGCCAGACTAGTCAGCTACAACATCACATCTATAGAGAAGCAAGATCGGTACAAGTGCATGCGGACTAAGCACACCGTGATTGGATAGTTCAGGGTGCTACATGTGGTGCCAAGTTTCAGCACAGCTGGATTCTTACTAAATTTCGCTGCCATTTAAGTCCTTCTCCCTTAACTGGGTCTAAACCCAGGCACTAGTTCTCCCAACTACAGCATCTAACTCATGTAATCACTTACTTTCCGTGCCCCAAATTAAGCAGTACCTAACTCAGCACATAACTCATTAAGCACGTAACTCAGGAGCCTTAAGAACTGGTTTGAGACACTCCCCTCTACTGCTGTGGAGTACTTAAGTCCTAAAGGATACTTGCCACAATACCACAACCACATGGAAGCATTCCATCACCTCCTGATACATAGAGACCTTGCGAGGACTGTTAACACCAGGCTTGCACAACTGCTTCCCTACCTTTGTAGAACCTATGAAACTAAGCTGCTGCAAACTGCTGCTGTAGTTAAAACAGTAAGTTGGGGTACCATGTGCCTACCAGAGAGTTCTGAAATCGAACCCTAAAAAGACATAAGTAAAGCAAGAAGAGGAAGGGGCCTGCTGGACACCTGCACAGACAGCACACGGCCAGGAGCCGGTCCACATAGGCAAGGGCAAAAACGGGTTAGAAATGGCAAGAGATTGGTAAGAACAGGACAAAAAAGGTTTGGAAAAGGCCAAAACGGCTTAAAAAAAGTTAGAATTGGGCAAAAAAGAGTTAGAAATAGGCCAAGCCAGTTTAGAAAGAGCTAAGAAAAGCTTAAAACAGGCTAGAAATGGCAAGGAACTGTTCAGAAATACAGCAAAGTGGCTTAACACTAATAAGAACTGGACAAAAAGAAGATCGAACAGGCCATCAATTGTTTAGAAATAGCCAAAAAAAAAAAGACTTAAAATGGGTTAGCAATGGGAAAAAATGGGTTAAAAACAGCCAAAAGAGTCTTAAAACCGGTAAGAAATGGGAGAAAATAAGATAGGACTGACCAGCAATTGTTCAGAAATAGCCAAAAGACTTCAAATGGGTAGAAAGGGCCAAAAATGGTTTAAACCAAGTGGGGAAAGGGCAAAAAGGGGTTAGAAATGGCAAGAGATTGGTAAGAACAGGACAAAAATGGTATAAAATTGGCCATAAAGGCTGAAAAAGACTTGGAATTGAGCAAAAGGGGTTGGAAATAGGCCAAGCCAGTTTAGAAATAGGTAAGAGAAGCTGAAAACAGGCTAGAAATGGCACGGAACTGTTCAGAAATAGCCCAGAATGGCTTAAGCCTGGCAAGAAATAGGCCAAAATAAGATAGGAATGATCAGCAATTGTTTAGAAATAGCACAACTCAGATAAAATGGGTTAGAAATGGATACAAATGTTTCAAAGGTAGTCAGGATAGGGCAAAAATGGGTTAGAAGTGGCAAGAACTGGACGGAAATGGTTTGGGAATGGCCAAAGTGGCTTAAAAAGACTTAGAACTGGGCAAAAAAAGGGTTGGAAATAGCTCAAGCCAGTTTAGAAATAGCTAAGAAAAATCTTAAAATGGGCTAGAAATGGCAAGGAACTGTTCAGAAATAGAGCAAAATGGCTTACAACTAATCAGAAACAGGCAAAAGAAGATAGAAAGGACAATTGTTTAAAAACAGCCAAAAAAAAAAGACTTAAAACGGGTTAGCAATGGGAAAAATGGGTTTGAAACAGCCAAAAGAGTCTTAAAACTGGTAAGAAATGGGCAAAAATAAGATAGGACTGACCAGCAATTGTTCAGAAATAGCCAAAAGACTTCAAATGGGCGAGAAAGGGACAAAAATGGTTTAAACCAAGTCGGGAAAGGGCAAAAAGGGGTTAGAAATGGCAAGAGATTGGTAAGAACAGGACAAAAATGGTATAAAATTGGCCATAAAGGCTGAAAAAGACTTAGAATTGAGCAAAAGGGGTTGGAAATAGGCCAAGCCAGTTTAGAAATAAGTAAGAGAAGCTGAAAACAGGCTAGAAATGGCATGGAACTATTCAGAAATAGCCCAGAATGGCTTAAGCCTGGCAAGAAATAGGCCAAAATAAGATAGGAATGACCAACAATTGTTTAGAAAGAGCACAACCGAGATAAAATGGGTTAGAAAGGGATGAAAAAGTTTCAAAGGTAGTCAGGATAGGGCAAAAATGGGTTAGAAGTGGCAAGAACTGGACGGAAATGGTTTGGGAATGGCCAAAGTGGCTTAAAAAGACTTAGAACTGGGCAAAAAAAGGGTTGGAAATAGCTCAAGACAGTTTAGAAATAGCTAAGAAAAGCTTAAAATAGGCTAGAAATGGCAAGGAACTGTTCAGAAATACAGCAAAGTGGCTTACAACTAATAAGAACTGGACAAAAAGAAGATTGAACAGGCCATCAATTGTTTAGAAATAGCAAAAAAAAAAAGAATTAAAATAGGTTAGCAATGGGGAAAAATGGGTTAAAAACAGCCAAAAGAGTCTTAAAACTGGTAAGAAATGGGCAAAAATAAGATAGGACTGACCAGCAATTGTTCAGAAATAGCCAAAAGACTTCAAATGGGTGAGAAAAGGACAAAAATGGTTTAAACCAAGTCGGGAAAGGGCAAAAAGGGGTTAGAAATGGCAAGAGATTGGTAAGAACAGGACAAAAATGGTATAAAATTGGCCATAAAGGCTGAAAAAGACTTAGAATTGAGCAAAAAGGGTTGGAAATAGGCCAAGCCAGTTTAGAAATAGGTAAGAGAAGCTGAAAACAGGCTAGAAATGGCAAGGAACTGTTCAGAAATAGAGCAAAATGGCTTACAACTAATCAGAAACAGGCAAAAGAAGATAGAAAGGACAATCAATTGTTTAAAAACAGCCAAAAAAAAAGAATTAAAACAGGTTAGCAATGGGAAAAATGGGTTCGAAACAGCCAAGAGTCTTAAAACAGGTAAGAAATGGGAGAAAATAACATA
The DNA here is from genome assembly GCF_033815535.1 of Pezoporus flaviventris. Taxonomy (NCBI): domain Eukaryota; kingdom Metazoa; phylum Chordata; class Aves; order Psittaciformes; family Psittacidae; genus Pezoporus; species Pezoporus flaviventris. Next base: position 3,313,244 of record NW_026892574.1, read on the forward strand.
GGACTGACCAGCAATTGTTCAGAAATAGCCAAAAGACTTCAAATGGGTGAGAAAGGGACAAAAATGGTTTAAACCAAGTCGGGAAGTGGCAAAAAGGGGTTAGAAACGTCAAGATATTGGTAACAACAGGACAAAAAAGGTTTGGAAATGGCCAAAAGGGCTTAAAAAGACTTAGAACTGGGCAAAGAAAGGGTTGGAAATAGGCCAAGGCAGTTTAGAAAGAGCTAAGAAAAGCTTAAAACAGGCTAGAAATGGCAAGGAACTGTTCAGAAATACAGCAAAGTGGCTTACAACTAATAAGTACTGGACAAAAATAAGATTGAACTGGCCATCAATTGTTTAGAAATAGCCAAAAAAAAAAGAGTTAAAATGGGTTAGCAATGGGAAAAAATGGGTTAAAAACAGCCAAAAGAGTCTTAAAACTGGTAAGAAATGGGCAAAAATAAGATAGGACTGACCAGCAATTGTTCAGAAATAGCCAAAAGACTTCAAATGGGTAGAAAGGGCCAAAAATGGTTTAAACCAAGTGGGGAAAGGGCAAAAAGGGGTTAGAAACGGCAAGAGATTGTTAAGAACAGGACAAAAATGGTATAAAATTGGCCATAAAGGCTGAAAAAGACTTAGAATTGAGCAAAAAGGGTTGGAAATAGGCCAAGCCAGTTTAGAAAATAGGTAAGAGTAGCTTAAAAGAGGCTAGAAATGGCATGGAACTGTTCAGAAATAGCCCAGAATGGCTTAAGCCTGGCAAGAAATAGGCCAAAATAAGATAGGAATGATCAGCAATTGTTTAGAAATAGCACAACTCAGATAAAATGGGTTAGAAATGGATACAAATGTTTCAAAGGTAGTCAGGATAGCGCAAAAATGGGTTAGAAGTGGCAAGAACTGGACGGAAATGGTTTGAGAATGGCCAAAGTGGCTTAAAAAGACTTAGAACTGGGCAAAAAAAGGGTTGGAAATAGCTCAAGACAGTTTAGAAATAGCTAAGAAAAGCTTAAAATAGGCTAGAAATGGCAAGGAACTGTTCAGAAATGCAGCAAAGTGGCTTACAACTAATAAGAACTGGACAAAAATAAGATTGAACTGGCCATCAACTGTTTAGAAATAGCCAAAAAAAAAAGACTTAAAATGGGTTAGCAATGGGAAAAAATGGGTTAAAAAATAGCCAAAACAGTCTTAAAACTGGTAAGAAATGGGCAAAAATAAGATAGGACTGACCAGCAATTGTTCAGAAATAGCCAAAAGACTTCAAATGGGTGAGAAAAGGACAAAAATGGTTTAAACCAAGTTGGGAAAGGGCAAAAAGGGGTTAGAAATGGCAAGAGATTGGTAAGAACAGGTCAAAACCGGCTTGAAAACGGCCAAAAGGGCTTAAAAAGACTTAGAATTGGGCAAAAAAGGGTCAGAAATGGGCCAAACCAGCTTAGAAAGAGCTAAGAAAAGCTTAAAAGAGGATAGAAATGGCAAGGAACTGTTCAGAAATAGCCCAAAATTGCTTAAGCCTGGTAAGAAATGGGCAAAAGAAAGACAGGAATGACCAACAATTGTTTAGAAAGAGCACAAAGCAGATAAAATGGGTTAGAAATGGATAAAAATGTTTCAAAGGTAAGCAGGCTAGGGCAACAAAGGATTAGAAGTGGCAAGAACTGGACGGAAATGGTTTGGGAATGGCCAAAGTGGCTTAAAAAGACTTAGAATTGGGCAAAAAAACCAGTTAGAAATAGGCTTAAGGCAGTTTAGAAAGAGCTAAGCAAAGCTTAAAATAGGCTAGAAATGGCAAGGAACTGTTCAGAAATAGCCAAAAAAAGACTTAAAAAGGGTAAGAAGCGATCAAAAGTAAGATATAAGTGGCCATCAACTGTTTAGAAATAGCAAAATAAAAAGACATAAAATGGGTTCGAAATTCCCAATTTTTATCAATAGCAAAAAGAGGCTTAAAACCGGTAAGAAAAGGTCAAATATGAAATAGAAATGTTCATGAGTTGTTTAGAAATAGCCAAAAAAAAAACCTTGAAATGGGTTAGAAATGGGCAAAAAAGGGTTAGAAATGGCGAAAAATGGGTTAAACCAAGTTAGGAAAAGGCAAAAATGCGTTAGAAACTAAGCCGCTGCAAACTGCTGCTGTAGTTACACAGTAAGTCGGGGTAGCATGTACCTACCAGAGAGTTCTGAAATCGAACCCTAAAAAGACATAAGTAAAGCAAGAAGAGGAAGGGGCCTGCTGGACACCTGCACAGACAACACACGGCCAGGAGCCGGTCCACATAGGCAAGGGCAAAAACGGGTTAGAAATGGCCAAGAGAGTGGTAAGAACAGGACAAAAAAGGTTTGGAAAAGGCCAAAACGGCTTAAAAAAAGTTAGAATTGGGCAAAAAAGAGTTAGAAATAGGCCAAGCCAGTTTAGAAAGAGCTAAGAAAAGCTTAAAACAGGCTAGAAATGGCAAGGAACTGTTCAGAAATACAGCAAAGTGGCTTAACACTAATAAGAACTGGACAAAAATAAGATCGAGCAGGCCATCAATTGTTTAGAAATAGCCAAAAGAAAAAAACTTAAAATGGGTTGGCAATGGGAAAAAATGGGTTAAAAACAGCCAAAAGAGTCTTAAAACCGGTAAGAAATGGGCAAAAGTAAGATAGGACTGACCAGCAATTGTTCAGAAATAACCAAAAGACTTCAAATGGGTAGAAAGGGCCAAAAATGGTTTAAACCAAGTGGGGAAAGGGCAAAAAGGGGTTAGAAATGGCAAGAGATTGGTAAGAACAGGACAAAAATGGTATAAAATTGGCCATAAAGGCTGAAAAAGACTTAGAATTGAGCAAAAGGGGTTGGAAATAGGCCAAGCCAGTTTAGAAATAGGTAAGAGAAGCTGAAAACAGGCTAGAAATGGCTTGGAACTGTTCAGAAATAGCCCAGAATGGCTTAAGCCTGGCAAGAAATAGGCCAAAATAAGATAGGAATGATCAGCAATTGTTTAGAAATAGCACAACCGAGATAAAATGGGTTAGAAAGGGATACATATGTTTCAAAGGTAGTCAGGATAGGGCAAAAATGGGTTAGAAGTGGCAAGAACTGGACGGAAATGGTTTGGGAATGGCCAAAGTGGCTTAAAAAGACTTAGAACTGGGCAAAAAAAGGGTTGGAAATAGCTCAAGACAGTTTAGAAATAGCTAAGAAAAGCTTAAAATAGGCTAGAAATGGCAAGGAACTGTGCAGAAATACAGCAAAATGGCTTACAACTAATCAGAAACAGGCAAAAGAAGATAGAAAGGACAATCAATTGTTTAAAAACAGCCAAAAAAAAAGAATTAAAATAGGTTAGCAATGGGAAAAATGGGTTCGAAACAGCCAAGAGTCTTAAAACTGGTAAGAAATGGGCAAAAATAAGATAGGACAGACCAGCAATTGTTCAGAAATAGCCAAAAGACTTCAAATGGGTGAGAAAGGGCCAAAAATGGTTTAAACCAAGTAGGGAAAGGGCAAAAAGCGGTTAGAAACGGCAAGAGATTGGTAAGAACAGGACAAAACCGGTTTGGAAACGGCCAAAAGGGCTTAAAAAGACTTCGAATTGGGCAAAAAAGGGTTAGAAGCAGGCCACGCCAGTTTAGACAGAGCTAAGAAAAGCTTAAAACAGGCTGGAAATGGCAAGGAACTGTTCAGAAATACAGCAAAGTGGCTTACAACTAATAAGAACTGGACAAAAAGAAGATCGAACAGGCCATCAATTGTTTAGAAATAGCCAAAAAAAAAAAGACTTAAAATGGGTTAGCAATGGGAAAAAATGGGTTAAAAACAGCCAAAAGAGTCTTAAAACCAGTAAGAAATGGGAGAAAATAAGATAGGAATGACCAGCAATTGTTCAGAAATAGCCAAAAGACTTCAAATGGGTAGAAAGGGCCAAAAATGGTTTAAACCAAGTCGGGAAAGGGCAAAAAGGGGTTAGAAATGGCAAGAGATTGGTAAGAACAGGACAAAAATGGTATAAAATTGGCCATAAAGGCTGAAAAAGACTTAGAATTGAGCAAAAGGGGTTGGAAATAGGCCAAGCCAGTTTAGAAATAGGTAAGAGAAGCTGAAAACAGGCTAGAAATGGCATGGAACTGTTCAGAAATAGCCCAGAATGGCTTAAGCCTGGCAAGAAATAGGCCAAAATAAGATAGGAATGATCAGCAATTGTTTAGAAATAGCACAACCGAGACAAAATGGGTTAGAAAGGGATACATATGTTTCAAAGGTAGTCAGGAGAGGGCAAAAATGGGTTAGAAGTGGCAAGAACTGGACGGAAATGGTTTGGGAATGGCCAAAGTGGCTTAAAAAGACTTAGAACTGGGCAAAAAAAGGGTTGGAAATAGCTCAAGCCAGTTTAGAAATAGCTAAGAAAAATCTTAAAATGGGCTAGAAATGGCAAGGAACTGTTCAGAAATAGAGCAATATGGCTTACAACTAATCAGAAACAGGCAAAAGAAGATAGAAAGGACAATCAATTGTTTAAAAACAGCCAAAAAAAAAGAATTAAAACAGGTTAGCAATGGGAAAAATGGGTTCGAAACAGCCAAGAGTCTTAAAACAGGTAAGAAATGGGAGAAAATAACATAGGACTGACCAGCAATTGTTCAGAAATAGCCAAAAGACTTCAAATGGGTGAGAAAGGGACAAAAATGGTTTAAACCAAGTCGGGAAGTGGCAAAAAGGGGTTAGAAACGTCAAGATATTGGTAACAACAGGACAAAAAAGGTTTGGAAATGGCCAAAAGGGCTTAAAAAGACTTAGAACTGGGCAAAGAAAGGGTTGGAAATAGGCCAAGGCAGTTTAGAAAGAGCTAAGAAAAGCTTAAAACAGGCTAGAAATGGCAAGGAACTGTTCAGAAATACAGCAAAGTGGCTTACAACTAATAAGTACTGGACAAAAATAAGATTGAACTGGCCATCAATTGTTTAGAAATAGCCAAAAAAAAAAGAGTTAAAATGGGTTAGCAATGGGAAAAAATGGGTTAAAAACAGCCAAAAGAGTCTTAAAACTGGTAAGAAATGGGCAAAAATAAGATAGGACTGACCAGCAATTGTTCAGAAATAGCCAAAAGACTTCAAATGGGTAGAAAGGGCCAAAAATGGTTTAAACCAAGTGGGGAAAGGGCAAAAAGGGGTTAGAAACGGCAAGAGATTGTTAAGAACAGGACAAAAATGGTATAAAATTGGCCATAAAGGCTGAAAAAGACTTAGAATTGAGCAAAAAGGGTTGGAAATAGGCCAAGCCAGTTTAGAAATAGGTAAGAGTAGCTTAAAAGAGGCTAGAAATGGCATGGAACTGTTCAGAAATAGCCCAGAATGGCTTAAGCCTGGCAAGAAATAGGCCAAAATAAGATAGGAATGATCAGCAATTGTTTAGAAATAGCACAACTCAGATAAAATGGGTTAGAAATGGATACAAATGTTTCAAAGGTAGTCAGGATAGGGCAAAAATGGGTTAGAAGTGGCAAGAACTGGACGGAAATGGTTTGAGAATGGCCAAAGTGGCTTAAAAAGACTTAGAACTGGGCAAAAAAAGGGTTGGAAATAGCTCAAGACAGTTTAGAAATAGCTAAGAAAAGCTTAAAATAGGCTAGAAATGGCAAGGAACTGTTCAGAAATGCAGCAAAGTGGCTTACAACTAATAAGAACTGGACAAAAATAAGATTGAACTGGCCATCAACTGTTTAGAAATAGCCAAAAAAAAAAGACTTAAAATGGGTTAGCAATGGGAAAAAATGGGTTAAAAAATAGCCAAAACAGTCTTAAAACTGGTAAGAAATGGGCAAAAATAAGATAGGACTGACCAGCAATTGTTCAGAAATAGCCAAAAGACTTCAAATGGGTGAGAAAAGGACAAAAATGGTTTAAACCAAGTTGGGAAAGGGCAAAAAGGGGTTAGAAATGGCAAGAGATTGGTAAGAACAGGTCAAAACCGGCTTGAAAACGGCCAAAAGGGCTTAAAAAGACTTAGAATTGGGCAAAAAAGGGTCAGAAATGGGCCAAACCAGCTTAGAAAGAGCTAAGAAAAGCTTAAAAGAGGATAGAAATGGCAAGGAACTGTTCAGAAATAGCCCAAAATTGCTTAAGCCTGGTAAGAAATGGGCAAAAGAAAGACAGGAATGACCAACAATTGTTTAGAAAGAGCACAAAGCAGATAAAATGGGTTAGAAATGGATAAAAATGTTTCAAAGGTAAGCAGGCTAGGGCAACAAACGATTAGAAGTGGCAAGAACTGGACGGAAATGGTTTGGGAATGGCCAAAGTGGCTTAAAAAGACTTAGAATTGGGCAAAAAAACCAGTTAGAAATAGGCTTAAGGCAGTTTAGAAAGAGCTAAGCAAAGCTTAAAATAGGCTAGAAATGGCAAGGAACTGTTCAGAAATAGCCAAAAAAAGACTTAAAAAGGGTAAGAAGCGATCAAAAGTAAGATATAAGTGGCCATCAACTGTTTAGAAATAGCAAAATAAAAAGACATAAAATGGGTTCGAAATTCCCAATTTTTATCAATAGCAAAAAGAGGCTTAAAACCGGTAAGAAAAGGTCAAATATGAAATAGAAATGTTCATGAGTTGTTTAGAAATAGCCAAAAAAAAAACCTTGAAATGGGTTAGAAATGGGCAAAAAAGGGTTAGAAATGGCGAAAAATGGGTTAAACCAAGTTAGGAAAAGGCAAAAATGCGTTAGAAACTAAGCCGCTGCAAACTGCTGCTGTAGTTACACAGTAAGTCGGGGTAGCATGTACCTACCAGAGAGTTCTGAAATCGAACCCTAAAAAGACATAAGTAAAGCAAGAAGAGGAAGGGGCCTGCTGGACACCTGCACAGACAACACACGGCCAGGAGCCGGTCCACATAGGCAAGGGCAAAAACGGGTTAGAAATGGCCAAGAGAGTGGTAAGAACAGGACAAAAAAGGTTTGGAAAAGGCCAAAACGGCTTAAAAAAAGTTAGAATTGGGCAAAAAAGAGTTAGAAATAGGCCAAGCCAGTTTAGAAAGAGCTAAGAAAAGCTTAAAACAGGCTAGAAATGGCAAGGAACTGTTCAGAAATACAGCAAAGTGGCTTAACACTAATAAGAACTGGACAAAAATAAGATCGAGCAGGCCATCAATTGTTTAGAAATAGCCAAAAGAAAAAAACTTAAAATGGGTTGGCAATGGGAAAAAATGGGTTAAAAACAGCCAAAAGAGTCTTAAAACCGGTAAGAAATGGGCAAAAGTAAGATAGGACTGACCAGCAATTGTTCAGAAATAACCAAAAGACTTCAAATGGGTAGAAAGGGCCAAAAATGGTTTAAACCAAGTGGGGAAAGGGCAAAAAGGGGTTAGAAATGGCAAGAGATTGGTAAGAACAGGACAAAAATGGTATAAAATTGGCCATAAAGGCTGAAAAAGACTTAGAATTGAGCAAAAGGGGTTGGAAATAGGCCAAGCCAGTTTAGAAATAGGTAAGAGAAGCTGAAAACAGGCTAGAAATGGCTTGGAACTGTTCAGAAATAGCCCAGAATGGCTTAAGCCTGGCAAGAAATAGGCCAAAATAAGATAGGAATGATCAGCAATTGTTTAGAAATAGCACAACCGAGATAAAATGGGTTAGAAAGGGATACATATGTTTCAAAGGTAGTCAGGATAGGGCAAAAATGGGTTAGAAGTGGCAAGAACTGGACGGAAATGGTTTGGGAATGGCCAAAGTGGCTTAAAAAGACTTAGAACTGGGCAAAAAAAGGGTTGGAAATAGCTCAAGACAGTTTAGAAATAGCTAAGAAAAGCTTAAAATAGGCTAGAAATGGCAAGGAACTGTGCAGAAATACAGCAAAATGGCTTACAACTAATCAGAAACAGGCAAAAGAAGATAGAAAGGACAATCAATTGTTTAAAAACAGCCAAAAAAAAAGAATTAAAATAGGTTAGCAATGGGAAAAATGGGTTCGAAACAGCCAAGAGTCTTAAAACTGGTAAGAAATGGGCAAAAATAAGATAGGACAGACCAGCAATTGTTCAGAAATAGCCAAAAGACTTCAAATGGGTGAGAAAGGGCCAAAAATGGTTTAAACCAAGTAGGGAAAGGGCAAAAAGCGGTTAGAAACGGCAAGAGATTGGTAAGAACAGGACAAAACCGGTTTGGAAACGGCCAAAAGGGCTTAAAAAGACTTCGAATTGGGCAAAAAAGGGTTAGAAGCAGGCCACGCCAGTTTAGACAGAGCTAAGAAAAGCTTAAAACAGGCTGGAAATGGCAAGGAACTGTTCAGAAATACAGCAAAGTGGCTTACAACTAATAAGAACTGGACAAAAAGAAGATCGAACAGGCCATCAATTGTTTAGAAATAGCCAAAAAAAAAAAGACTTAAAATGGGTTAGCAATGGGAAAAAATGGGTTAAAAACAGCCAAAAGAGTCTTAAAACCAGTAAGAAATGGGAGAAAATAAGATAGGAATGACCAGCAATTGTTCAGAAATAGCCAAAAGACTTCAAATGGGTAGAAAGGGCCAAAAATGGTTTAAACCAAGTCGGGAAAGGGCAAAAAGGGGTTAGAAATGGCAAGAGATTGGTAAGAACAGGACAAAAATGGTATAAAATTGGCCATAAAGGCTGAAAAAGACTTAGAATTGAGCAAAAGGGGTTGGAAATAGGCCAAGCCAGTTTAGAAATAGGTAAGAGAAGCTGAAAACAGGCTAGAAATGGCATGGAACTGTTCAGAAATAGCCCAGAATGGCTTAAGCCTGGCAAGAAATAGGCCAAAATAAGATAGGAATGATCAGCAATTGTTTAGAAATAGCACAACCGAGACAAAATGGGTTAGAAAGGGATACATATGTTTCAAAGGTAGTCAGGAGAGGGCAAAAATGGGTTAGAAGTGGCAAGAACTGGACGGAAATGGTTTGGGAATGGCCAAAGTGGCTTAAAAAGACTTAGAACTGGGCAAAAAAAGGGTTGGAAATAGCTCAAGCCAGTTTAGAAATAGCTAAGAAAAATCTTAAAATGGGCTAGAAATGGCAAGGAACTGTTCAGAAATAGAGCAATATGGCTTACAACTAATCAGAAACAGGCAAAAGAAGATAGAAAGGACAATCAATTGTTTAAAAACAGCCAAAAAAAAAGACTTAAAACGGGTTAGCAATGGGAAAAATGGGTTTGAAACAGCCAAAAGAGTCTTAAAACTGGTAAGAAATGGGCAAAAATAAGATAGGACTGACCAGCAATTGTTCAGAAATAGCCAAAAGACTTCAAATGGGTGAGAAAGGGCCAAAAATGGTTTAAACCAAGTTGGGAAAGGGCAAAAAGGGGTTAGAAACGGCAAGAGATTGGTAAGAACTGGACAAAACCGGTTTGGAAACGGCCAAAAGGGCTTAAAAAGACTTCGAATTGGGCAAAAAAGGGTTAGAAGCAGGCCACGCCAGTTTAGAAAGAGCTAAGAAAAGCTTAAAACAGGCTGGAAATGGCAAGGAACTGTTCAGAAATACAGCAAAGTGGCTTACAACTAATAAGAACTGGACAAAAATAAGATCGAACAGGCCATCAATTGTTTAGAAATAGCCAAAAAAAAAAAGACTTAAAATGGGTTAGCAATGGGAAAAAATGGGTTAAAAACAGCCAAAAGAGTCTTAAAACCGGTAAGAAATGGGAGAAAATAAGATAGGAATGACCAGCAATTGTTCAGAAATAGCCAAAAGACTTCAAATGGGTAGAAAGGGCCAAAAATGGTTTAAACCAAGTCGGGAAAGGGCAAAAAGGGGTTAGAAATGGCAAGAGATTGGTAAGAACAGGACAAAAATGGTATAAAATTGGCCATAAAGGCTGAAAAAGACTTAGAATTGAGCAAAAGGGGTTGGAAATAGGCCAAGCCAGTTTAGAAATAGGTAAGAGAAGCTGAAAACAGGCTAGAAATGGCATGGAACTGTTCAGAAATAGCCCAGAATGGCTTAAGCCTGGCAAGAAATAGGCCAAAATAAGATAGGAATGATCAGCAATTGTTTAGAAATAGCACAACCGAGATAAAATGGGTTAGAAAGGGATACATATGTTTCAAAGGTAGTCAGGAGAGGGCAAAAATGGGTTAGAAGTGGCAAGAACTGGACGGAAATGGTTTGGGAATGGCCAAAGTGGCTTAAAAAGACTTAGAACTGGGAAAAAAAAGGGTTGGAAATAGCTCAAGCCAGTTTAGAAATAGCTAAGAAAAATCTTAAAATGGGCTAGAAATGGCAAGGAACTGTTCAGAAATAGAGCAAAATGGCTTACAACTAATCAGAAACAGGCAAAAGAAGATAGAAAGGACAATCAATTGTTTAAAAACAGCCAAAAAAAAAAGACTTAAAACGGGTTAGCAATGGGAAAAATGGGTTTGAAACAGCCAAAAGAGTCTTAAAACTGGTAAGAAATGGGCAAAAATAAGATAGGACTGACCAGCAATTGTTCAGAAATAGCCAAAAGACTTCAAATGGGTGAGAAAGGGCCAAAAATGGTTTAAACCAAGTTGGGAAAGGGCAAAAAGGGGTTAGAAACGGCAAGAGATTGGTAAGAACAGGACAAAAATGGTATAAAATTGGCCATAAAGGCTGAAAAAGACTTAGAATTGAGCAAAAAGGGTTGGAAATAGGCCAAGCCAGTTTAGAAATAGGTAAGAAAAGCTGAAAACAGGCTAGAAATGGCAAGGAACTGTTCAGAAATAGAGCAAAATGGCTTACAACTAATCAGAAACAGGCAAAAGAAGATAGAAAGGACAATCAATTGTTTAAAAACAGCCAAAAAAAAAGAATTAAAACGGGTTAGCAATGGGAAAAATGGGTTCGAAACAGCCAAGAGTCTTAAAACTGGTAAGAAATGGGAGAAAATAAGATAGGACTGACCAGCAATTGTTCAGAAATAGCCAAAAGACTTCAAATGGGTGAGAAAGGGACAAAAATGGTTTAAACCAAGTCGGGAAGTGGCAAAAAGGGGTTAGAAACGTCAAGATATTGGTAACAACAGGACAAAAAAGGTTTGGAAATGGCCAAAAGGGCTTAAAAAGACTTAGAACTGGGCAAAGAAAGGGTTGGAAATAGGCCAAGGCAGTTTAGAAAGAGCTAAGAAAAGCTTAAAACAGGCTAGAAATGGCAAGGAACTGTTCAGAAATACAGCAAAGTGGCTTACAACTAATAAGAACTGGACAAAAATAAGATCGAACAGGCCATCAATTGTTTAGAAATAGCCAAAAAAAAAAAGACTTAAAATGGGTTAGCAATGGGAAAAAATGGGTTAAAAACAGCCAAAAGAGTCTTAAAACCGGTAAGAAATGGGCAAAAATAAGATAGGACTGACCAGCAATTGTTCAGAAATAGCCAAAAGACTTCAAATGGGTGAGAAAGGGCCAAAAATGGTTTAAACCAAGTGGGGAAAGGGCAAAAAGGGGTTAGAAACGGCAAGAGATTGTTAAGAACAGGACAAAAATGGTATAAAATTGGCCATAAAGGCTGAAAAAGACTTAGAATTGAGCAAAAAGGGTTGGAAATAGGCCAAGCCAGTTTAGAAATAGGTAAGAGTAGCTTAAAAGAGGCTAGAAATGGCATGGAACTGTTCAGAAATAGCCCAGAATGGCTTAAGCCTGGCAAGAAATAGGCCAAAATAAGATAGGAATGATCAGCAATTGTTTAGAAATAGCACAACTCAGATAAAATGGGTTAGAAATGGATACAAATGTTTCAAAGGTAGTCAGGATAGGGCAAAAATGGGTTAGAAGTGGCAAGAACTGGACGGAAATGGTTTGAGAATGGCCAAAGTGGCTTAAAAAGACTTAGAACTGGGCAAAAAAAGGGTTGGAAATAGCTCAAGACAGTTTAGAAATAGCTAAGAAAAGCTTAAAATAGGCTAGAAATGGCAAGGAACTGTTCAGAAATGCAGCAAAGTGGCTTACAACTAATAAGAACTGGACAAAAATAAGATTGAACTGGCCATCAACTGTTTAGAAATAGCCAAAAAAAAAAGACTTAAAATGGGTTAGCAATGGGAAAAAATGGGTTAAAAAATAGCCAAAACAGTCTTAAAACTGGTAAGAAATGGGCAAAAATAAGATAGGACTGACCAGCAATTGTTCAGAAATAGCCAAAAGACTTCAAATGGGTGAGAAAAGGACAAAAATGGTTTAAACCAAGTTGGGAAAGGGCAAAAAGGGGTTAGAAATGGCAAGAGATTGGTAAGAACAGGTCAAAACCGGCTTGAAAACGGCCAAAAGGGCTTAAAAAGACTTAGAATTGGGCAAAAAAGGGTCAGAAATGGGCCAAACCAGCTTAGAAAGAGCTAAGAAAAGCTTAAAAGAGGATAGAAATGGCAAGGAACTGTTCAGAAATAGCCCAAAATGGCTTAAGCCTGGTAAGAAATGGGCAAAAGAAAGACAGGAATGACCAACAATTGTTTAGAAAGAGCACAAAGCAGATAAAATGGGTTAGAAATGGATAAAAATGTTTCAAAGGTAAGCAGGCTAGGGCAACAAAGGATTAGAAGTGGCAAGAACTGGACGGAAATGGTTTGGGAATGGCCAAAGTGGCTTAAAAAGACTTAGAATTGGGCAAAAAAACCAGTTAGAAATAGGCTTAAGGCAGTTTAGAAAGAGCTAAGCAAAGCTTAAAATAGGCTAGAAATGGCAAGGAACTGTTCAGAAATAGCCAAAAAAAGACTTAAAAAGGGTAAGAAGCGATCAAAAGTAAGATATAAGTGGCCATCAACTGTTTAGAAATAGCAAAATAAAAAGACATAAAATGGGTTCGAAATTCCCAATTTTTATCAATAGCAAAAAGAGGCTTAAAACCGGTAAGAAAAGGTCAAATATGAAATAGAAATGTTCATGAGTTGTTTAGAAATAGCCAAAAAAAAAACCTTGAAATGGGTTAGAAATGGGCAAAAAAGGGTTAGAAATGGCGAAAAATGGGTTAAACCAAGTTAGGAAAAGGCAAAAATGCGTTAGAAACTAAGCCGCTGCAAACTGCTGCTGTAGTTACACAGTAAGTCGGGGTAGCATGTACCTACCAGAGAGTTCTGAAATCGAACCCTAAAAAGACATAAGTAAAGCAAGAAGAGGAAGGGGCCTGCTGGACACCTGCACAGACAACACACGGCCAGGAGCCGGTCCACATAGGCAAGGGCAAAAACGGGTTAGAAATGGCCAAGAGAGTGGTAAGAACAGGACAAAAAAGGTTTGGAAAAGGCCAAAACGGCTTAAAAAAAGTTAGAATTGGGCAAAAAAGAGTTAGAAATAGGCCAAGCCAGTTTAGAAAGAGCTAAGAAAAGCTTAAAACAGGCTAGAAATGGCAAGGAACTGTTCAGAAATACAGCAAAGTGGCTTAACACTAATAAGAACTGGACAAAAATAAGATCGAGCAGGCCATCAATTGTTTAGAAATAGCCAAAAGAAAAAAACTTAAAATGGGTTGGCAATGGGAAAAAATGGGTTAAAAACAGCCAAAAGAGTCTTAAAACCGGTAAGAAATGGGCAAAAGTAAGATAGGACTGACCAGCAATTGTTCAGAAATAACCAAAAGACTTCAAATGGGTAGAAAGGGCCAAAAATGGTTTAAACCAAGTGGGGAAAGGGCAAAAAGGGGTTAGAAATGGCAAGAGATTGGTAAGAACAGGACAAAAATGGTATAAAATTGGCCATAAAGGCTGAAAAAGACTTAGAATTGAGCAAAAGGGGTTGGAAATAGGCCAAGCCAGTTTAGAAATAGGTAAGAGAAGCTGAAAACAGGCTAGAAATGGCTTGGAACTGTTCAGAAATAGCCCAGAATGGCTTAAGCCTGGCAAGAAATAGGCCAAAATAAGATAGGAATGATCAGCAATTGTTTAGAAATAGCACAACCGAGATAAAATGGGTTAGAAAGGGATACATATGTTTCAAAGGTAGTCAGGAGAGGGCAAAAATGGGTTAGAAGTGGCAAGAACTGGACAGAAATGGTTTGGGAATGGCCAAAGTGGCTTAAAAAGACTTAGAACTGGGCAAAAAAAGGGTTGGAAATAGCTCAAGCCAGTTTAGAAATAGCTAAGAAAAATCTTAAAATGGGCTAGAAATGGCAAGGAACTGTTCAGAAATAGAGCAAAATGGCTTACAACTAATCAGAAACAGGCAAAAGAAGATAGAAAGGACAATCAATTGTTTAAAAACAGCCAAAAAAAAAGACTTAAAACGGGTTAGCAATGGGAAAAATGGGTTTGAAACAGCCAAAAGAGTCTTAAAACTGGTAAGAAATGGGCAAAAATAAGATAGGACTGACCAGCAATTGTTCAGAAATAGCCAAAAGACTTCAAATGGGTGAGAAAGGGCCAAAAATGGTTTAAACCAAGTTGGGAAAGGGCAAAAAGGGGTTAGAAACGGCAAGAGATTGGTAAGAACTGGACAAAACCGGTTTGGAAACGGCCAAAAGGGCTTAAAAAGACTTCGAATTGGGCAAAAAAGGGTTAGAAGCAGGCCACGCCAGTTTAGAAAGAGCTAAGAAAAGCTTAAAACAGGCTGGAAATGGCAAGGAACTGTTCAGAAATACAGCAAAGTGGCTTACAACTAATAAGAACTGGACAAAAATAAGATCGAACAGGCCATCAATTGTTTAGAAATAGCCAAAAAAAAAAAAGACTTAAAATGGGTTAGCAATGGGAAAAAATGGGTTAAAAACAGCCAAAAGAGTCTTAAAACCGGTAAGAAATGGGAGAGAATAAGATAGGAATGACCAGCAATTGTTCAGAAATAGCCAAAAGACTTCAAATGGGTAGAAAGGGCCAAAAATGGTTTAAACCAAGTCGGGAAAGGGCAAAAAGGGGTTAGAAATGGCAAGAGATTGGTAAGAACAGGACAAAAATGGTATAAAATTGGCCATAAAGGCTGAAAAAGACTTAGAATTGAGCAAAAGGGGTTGGAAATAGGCCAAGCCAGTTTAGAAATAGGTAAGAGAAGCTGAAAACAGGCTAGAAATGGCATGGAACTGTTCAGAAATAGCCCAGAATGGCTTAAGCCTGGCAAGAAATAGGCCAAAATAAGATAGGAATGATCAGCAATTGTTTAGAAATAGCACAACCGAGATAAAATGGGTTAGAAAGGGATACATATGTTTCAAAGGTAGTCAGGAGAGGGCAAAAATGGGTTAGAAGTGGCAAGAACTGGACGGAAATGGTTTGGGAATGGCCAAAGTGGCTTAAAAAGACTTAGAACTGGGAAAAAAAAGGGTTGGAAATAGCTCAAGCCAGTTTAGAAATAGCTAAGAAAAATCTTAAAATGGGCTAGAAATGGCAAGGAACTGTTCAGAAATAGAGCAAAATGGCTTACAACTAATCAGAAACAGGCAAAAGAAGATAGAAAGGACAATCAATTGTTTAAAAACAGCCAAAAAAAAAGACTTAAAACGGGTTAGCAATGGGAAAAATGGGTTTGAAACAGCCAAAAGAGTCTTAAAACTGGTAAGAAATGGGCAAAAATAAGATAGGACTGACCAGCAATTGTTCAGAAATAGCCAAAAGACTTCAAATGGGTGAGAAAGGGCCAAAAATGGTTTAAACCAAGTTGGGAAAGGGCAAAAAGGGGTTAGAAACGGCAAGAGATTGGTAAGAACAGGACAAAAATGGTATAAAATTGGCCATAAAGGCTGAAAAAGACTTAGAATTGAGCAAAAAGGGTTGGAAATAGGCCAAGCCAGTTTAGAAATAGGTAAGAAAAGCTGAAAACAGGCTAGAAATGGCAAGGAACTGTTCAGAAATAGAGCAAAATGGCTTACAACTAATCAGAAACAGGCAAAAGAAGATAGAAAGGACAATCAATTGTTTAAAAACAGCCAAAAAAAAAGAATTAAAACGGGTTAGCAATGGGAAAAATGGGTTCGAAACAGCCAAGAGTCTTAAAACTGGTAAGAAATGGGAGAAAATAAGATAGGACTGACCAGCAATTGTTCAGAAATAGCCAAAAGACTTCAAATGGGTGAGAAAGGGACAAAAATGGTTTAAACCAAGTCGGGAAGTGGCAAAAAGGGGTTAGAAACGTCAAGATATTGGTAACAACAGGACAAAAAAGGTTTGGAAATGGCCAAAAGGGCTTAAAAAGACTTAGAACTGGGCAAAGAAAGGGTTGGAAATAGGCCAAGGCAGTTTAGAAAGAGCTAAGAAAAGCTTAAAACAGGCTAGAAATGGCAAGGAACTGTTCAGAAATACAGCAAAGTGGCTTACAACTAATAAGAACTGGACAAAAATAAGATCGAACAGGCCATCAATTGTTTAGAAATAGCCAAAAAAAAAAAGACTTAAAATGGGTTAGCAATGGGAAAAAATGGGTTAAAAACAGCCAAAAGAGTCTTAAAACCGGTAAGAAATGGGCAAAAATAAGATAGGACTGACCAGCAATTGTTCAGAAATAGCCAAAAGACTTCAAATGGGTGAGAAAGGGCCAAAAATGGTTTAAACCAAGTGGGGAAAGGGCAAAAAGGGGTTAGAAACGGCAAGAGATTGTTAAGAACAGGACAAAAATGGTATAAAATTGGCCATAAAGGCTGAAAAAGACTTAGAATTGAGCAAAAAGGGTTGGAAATAGGCCAAGCCAGTTTAGAAATAGGTAAGAGTAGCTTAAAAGAGGCTAGAAATGGCATGGAACTGTTCAGAAATAGCCCAGAATGGCTTAAGCCTGGCAAGAAATAGGCCAAAATAAGATAGGAATGATCAGCAATTGTTTAGAAATAGCACAACTCAGATAAAATGGGTTAGAAATGGATACAAATGTTTCAAAGGTAGTCAGGATAGGGCAAAAATGGGTTAGAAGTGGCAAGAACTGGACGGAAATGGTTTGAGAATGGCCAAAGTGGCTTAAAAAGACTTAGAACTGGGCAAAAAAAGGGTTGGAAATAGCTCAAGACAGTTTAGAAATAGCTAAGAAAAGCTTAAAATAGGCTAGAAATGGCAAGGAACTGTTCAGAAATGCAGCAAAGTGGCTTACAACTAATAAGAACTGGACAAAAATAAGATTGAACTGGCCATCAACTGTTTAGAAATAGCCAAAAAAAAAAGACTTAAAATGGGTTAGCAATGGGAAAAAATGGGTTAAAAAATAGCCAAAACAGTCTTAAAACTGGTAAGAAATGGGCAAAAATAAGATAGGACTGACCAGCAATTGTTCAGAAATAGCCAAAAGACTTCAAATGGGTGAGAAAAGGACAAAAATGGTTTAAACCAAGTTGGGAAAGGGCAAAAAGGGGTTAGAAATGGCAAGAGATTGGTAAGAACAGGTCAAAACCGGCTTGAAAACGGCCAAAAGGGCTTAAAAAGACTTAGAATTGGGCAAAAAAGGGTCAGAAATGGGCCAAACCAGCTTAGAAAGAGCTAAGAAAAGCTTAAAAGAGGATAGAAATGGCAAGGAACTGTTCAGAAATAGCCCAAAATGGCTTAAGCCTGGTAAGAAATGGGCAAAAGAAAGACAGGAATGACCAACAATTGTTTAGAAAGAGCACAAAGCAGATAAAATGGGTTAGAAATGGATAAAAATGTTTCAAAGGTAAGCAGGCTAGGGCAACAAAGGATTAGAAGTGGCAAGAACTGGACGGAAATGGTTTGGGAATGGCCAAAGTGGCTTAAAAAGACTTAGAATTGGGCAAAAAAACCAGTTAGAAATAGGCTTAAGGCAGTTTAGAAAGAGCTAAGCAAAGCTTAAAATAGGCTAGAAATGGCAAGGAACTGTTCAGAAATAGCCAAAAAAAGACTTAAAAAGGGTAAGAAGCGATCAAAAGTAAGATATAAGTGGCCATCAACTGTTTAGAAATAGCAAAATAAAAAGACATAAAATGGGTTCGAAATTCCCAATTTTTATCAATAGCAAAAAGAGGCTTAAAACCGGTAAGAAAAGGTCAAATATGAAATAGAAATGTTCATGAGTTGTTTAGAAATAGCCAAAAAAAAAACCTTGAAATGGGTTAGAAATGGGCAAAAAAGGGTTAGAAATGGCGAAAAATGGGTTAAACCAAGTTAGGAAAAGGCAAAAATGCGTTAGAAACTAAGCCGCTGCAAACTGCTGCTGTAGTTACACAGTAAGTCGGGGTAGCATGTACCTACCAGAGAGTTCTGAAATCGAACCCTAAAAAGACATAAGTAAAGCAAGAAGAGGAAGGGGCCTGCTGGACACCTGCACAGACAACACACGGCCAGGAGCCGGTCCACATAGGCAAGGGCAAAAACGGGTTAGAAATGGCCAAGAGAGTGGTAAGAACAGGACAAAAAAGGTTTGGAAAAGGCCAAAACGGCTTAAAAAAAGTTAGAATTGGGCAAAAAAGAGTTAGAAATAGGCCAAGCCAGTTTAGAAAGAGCTAAGAAAAGCTTAAAACAGGCTAGAAATGGCAAGGAACTGTTCAGAAATACAGCAAAGTGGCTTAACACTAATAAGAACTGGACAAAAATAAGATCGAGCAGGCCATCAATTGTTTAGAAATAGCCAAAAGAAAAAAACTTAAAATGGGTTGGCAATGGGAAAAAATGGGTTAAAAACAGCCAAAAGAGTCTTAAAACCGGTAAGAAATGGGCAAAAGTAAGATAGGACTGACCAGCAATTGTTCAGAAATAACCAAAAGACTTCAAATGGGTAGAAAGGGCCAAAAATGGTTTAAACCAAGTGGGGAAAGGGCAAAAAGGGGTTAGAAATGGCAAGAGATTGGTAAGAACAGGACAAAAATGGTATAAAATTGGCCATAAAGGCTGAAAAAGACTTAGAATTGAGCAAAAGGGGTTGGAAATAGGCCAAGCCAGTTTAGAAATAGGTAAGAGAAGCTGAAAACAGGCTAGAAATGGCTTGGAACTGTTCAGAAATAGCCCAGAATGGCTTAAGCCTGGCAAGAAATAGGCCAAAATAAGATAGGAATGATCAGCAATTGTTTAGAAATAGCACAACCGAGATAAAATGGGTTAGAAAGGGATACATATGTTTCAAAGGTAGTCAGGAGAGGGCAAAAATGGGTTAGAAGTGGCAAGAACTGGACAGAAATGGTTTGGGAATGGCCAAAGTGGCTTAAAAAGACTTAGAACTGGGCAAAAAAAGGGTTGGAAATAGCTCAAGCCAGTTTAGAAATAGCTAAGAAAAATCTTAAAATGGGCTAGAAATGGCAAGGAACTGTTCAGAAATAGAGCAAAATGGCTTACAACTAATCAGAAACAGGCAAAAGAAGATAGAAAGGACAATCAATTGTTTAAAAACAGCCAAAAAAAAAGACTTAAAACGGGTTAGCAATGGGAAAAATGGGTTTGAAACAGCCAAAAGAGTCTTAAAACTGGTAAGAAATGGGCAAAAATAAGATAGGACTGACCAGCAATTGTTCAGAAATAGCCAAAAGACTTCAAATGGGTGAGAAAGGGCCAAAAATGGTTTAAACCAAGTTGGGAAAGGGCAAAAAGGGGTTAGAAACGGCAAGAGATTGGTAAGAACTGGACAAAACCGGTTTGGAAACGGCCAAAAGGGCTTAAAAAGACTTCGAATTGGGCAAAAAAGGGTTAGAAGCAGGCCACGCCAGTTTAGAAAGAGCTAAGAAAAGCTTAAAACAGGCTGGAAATGGCAAGGAACTGTTCAGAAATACAGCAAAGTGGCTTACAACTAATAAGAACTGGACAAAAATAAGATCGAACAGGCCATCAATTGTTTAGAAATAGCCAAAAAAAAAAAAGACTTAAAATGGGTTAGCAATGGGAAAAAATGGGTTAAAAACAGCCAAAAGAGTCTTAAAACCGGTAAGAAATGGGAGAGAATAAGATAGGAATGACCAGCAATTGTTCAGAAATAGCCAAAAGACTTCAAATGGGTAGAAAGGGCCAAAAATGGTTTAAACCAAGTCGGGAAAGGGCAAAAAGGGGTTAGAAATGGCAAGAGATTGGTAAGAACAGGACAAAAATGGTATAAAATTGGCCATAAAGGCTGAAAAAGACTTAGAATTGAGCAAAAGGGGTTGGAAATAGGCCAAGCCAGTTTAGAAATAGGTAAGAGAAGCTGAAAACAGGCTAGAAATGGCATGGAACTGTTCAGAAATAGCGCAGAATGGCTTAAGCCTGGCAAGAAATAGGCCAAAATAAGATAGGAATGATCAGCAATTGTTTAGAAATAGCACAACCGAGATAAAATGGGTTAGAAAGGGATACATATGTTTCAAAGGTAGTCAGGAGAGGGCAAAAATGGGTTAGAAGTGGCAAGCACTGGACAGAAATGGTTTGGGAATGGCCAAAGTGGCTTAAAAAGACTTAGAACTGGGCAAAAAAAGGGTTGGAAATAGCTCAAGCCAGTTTAGAAATAGCTAAGAAAAATCTTAAAATGGGGTAGAAATGGCAAGGAACTGTTCAGAAATAGAGCAAAATGGCTTACAACTAATCAGAAACAGGCAAAAGAAGATAGAAAGGACAATCAATTGTTTAAAAACAGCCAAAAAAAAAGACTTAAAACGGGTTAGCAATGGGAAAAATGGGTTTGAAACAGCCAAAAGAGTCTTAAAACTGGTAAGAAATGGGCAAAAATAAGATAGGACTGACCAGCAATTGTTCAGAAATAGCCAAAAGACTTCAAATGGGTGAGAAAGGGCCAAAAATGGTTTAAACCAAGTTGGGAAAGGGCAAAAAGGGGTTAGAAACGGCAAGAGATTGGTAAGAACTGGACAAAACCGGTTTGGAAACGGCCAAAAGGGCTTAAAAAGACTTCGAATTGGGCAAAAAAGGGTTAGAAGCAGGCCACGCCAGTTTAGAAAGAGCTAAGAAAAGCTTAAAACAGGCTGGAAATGGCAAGGAACTGTTCAGAAATACAGCAAAGTGGCTTACAACTAATAAGAACTGGACAAAAATAAGATCGAACAGGCCATCAATTGTTTAGAAATAGCCAAAAAAAAAAAGACTTAAAATGGGTTAGCAATGGGAAAAAATGGGTTAAAAACAGCCAAAAGAGTCTTAAAACCGGTAAGAAATGGGAGAAAATAAGATAGGACTGACCAGCAATTGTTCAGAAATAGCCAGAAGACTTCAAATGGGTAGAAAGGGCCAAAAATGGTTTAAACCAAGTCGGGAAAGGGCAAAAAGGGGTTAGAAATGGCAAGAGATTGGTAAGAACAGGACAAAAATGGTATAAAATTGGCCATAAAGGCTGAAAAAGACTTAGAATTGAGCAAAAGGGGTTGGAAATAGGCCAAGCCAGTTTAGAAATAGGTAAGAGAAGCTGAAAACAGGCTAGAAATGGCATGGAACTGTTCAGAAATAGCCCAGAATGGCTTAAGCCTGGCAAGAAATAGGCCAAAATAAGATAGGAATGATCAGCAATTGTTTAGAAATAGCACAACCGAGATAAAATGGGTTAGAAAGGGATACATATGTTTCAAAGGTAGTCAGGAGAGGGCAAAAATGGGTTAGAAGTGGCAAGAACTGGACGGAAATGGTTTGGGAATGGCCAAAGTGGCTTAAAAAGACTTAGAACTGGGAAAAAAAAGGGTTGGAAATAGCTCAAGCCAGTTTAGAAATAGCTAAGAAAAATCTTAAAATGGGCTAGAAATGGCAAGGAACTGTTCAGAAATAGAGCAAAATGGCTTACAACTAATCAGAAACAGGCAAAAGAAGATAGAAAGGACAATCAATTGTTTAAAAACAGCCAAAAAAAAAGACTTAAAACGGGTTAGCAATGGGAAAAATGGGTTTGAAACAGCCAAAAGAGTCTTAAAACTGGTAAGAAATGGGCAAAAATAAGATAGGACTGACCAGCAATTGTTCAGAAATAGCCAAAAGACTTCAAATGGGTGAGAAAGGGCCAAAAATGGTTTAAACCAAGTTGGGAAAGGGCAAAAAGGGGTTAGAAACGGCAAGAGATTGGTAAGAACTGGACAAAACCGGTTTGGAAACGGCCAAAAGGGCTTAAAAAGACTTCGAATTGGGCAAAAAAGGGTTAGAAGCAGGCCACGCCAGTTTAGAAAGAGCTAAGAAAAGCTTAAAACAGGCTGGAAATGGCAAGGAACTGTTCAGAAATACAGCAAAGTGGCTTACAACTAATAAGAACTGGACAAAAATAAGATCGAACAGGCCATCAATTGTTTAGAAATAGCCAAAAAAAAAAAGACTTAAAATGGGTTAGCAATGGGAAAAAATGGGTTAAAAACAGCCAAAAGAGTCTTAAAACCGGTAAGAAATGGGAGAAAATAAGATAGGAATGACCAGCAATTGTTCAGAAATAGCCAAAAGACTTCAAATGGGTAGAAAGGGCCAAAAATGGTTTAAACCAAGTCGGGAAAGGGCAAAAAGGGGTTAGAAATGGCAAGAGATTGGTAAGAACAGGACAAAAATGGTATAAAATTGGCCATAAAGGCTGAAAAAGACTTAGAATTGAGCAAAAGGGGTTGGAAATAGGCCAAGCCAGTTTAGAAATAGGTAAGAGAAGCTGAAAACAGGCTAGAAATGGCATGGAACTGTTCAGAAATAGCCCAGAATGGCTTAAGCCTGGCAAGAAATAGGCCAAAATAAGATAGGAATGATCAGCAATTGTTTAGAAATAGCACAACCGAGATAAAATGGGTTAGAAAGGGATACATATGTTTCAAAGGTAGTCAGGAGAGGGCAAAAATGGGTTAGAAGTGGCAAGAACTGGACGGAAATGGTTTGGGAATGGCCAAAGTGGCTTAAAAAGACTTAGAACTGGGCAAAAAAAGGGTTGGAAATAGCTCAAGCCAGTTTAGAAATAGCTAAGAAAAATCTTAAAATGGGCTAGAAATGGCAAGGAACTGTTCAGAAATAGAGCAAAATGGCTTACAACTAATCAGAAACAGGCAAAAGAAGATAGAAAGGACAATCAATTGTTTAAAAACAGCCAAAAAAAAAGACTTAAAACGGGTTAGCAATGGGAAAAATGGGTTTGAAACAGCCAAAAGAGTCTTAAAACTGGTAAGAAATGGGCAAAAATAAGATAGGACTGACCAGCAATTGTTCAGAAATAGCCAAAAGACTTCAAATGGGTGAGAAAGGGCCAAAAATGGTTTAAACCAAGTTGGGAAAGGGCAAAAAGGGGTTAGAAACGGCAAGAGATTGGTAAGAACTGGACAAAACCGGTTTGGAAACGGCCAAAAGGGCTTAAAAAGACTTCGAATTGGGCAAAAAAGGGTTAGAAGCAGGCCACGCCAGTTTAGAAAGAGCTAAGAAAAGCTTAAAACAGGCTGGAAATGGCAAGGAACTGTTCAGAAATACAGCAAAGTGGCTTACAACTAATAAGAACTGGACAAAAATAAGATCGAACAGGCCATCTATTGTTTAGAAATAGCAAAAAAAAAAAAGACTTAAAATGGGTTAGCAATGGGAAAAAATGGGTTAAAAACAGCCAAAAGAGTCTTAAAACCGGTAAGAAATGGGAGAAAATAAGATAGGAATGACCAGCAATTGTTCAGAAATAGCCAAAAGACTTCAAATGGGTAGAAAGGGCCAAAAATGGTTTAAACCAAGTCGGGAAAGGGCAAAAAGGGGTTAGAAATGGCAAGAGATTGGTAAGAACAGGACAAAAATGGTATAAAATTGGCCATAAAGGCTGAAAAAGACTTAGAATTGAGCAAAAGGGGTTGGAAATAGGCCAAGCCAGTTTAGAAATAGGTAAGAGAAGCTGAAAACAGGCTAGAAATGGCATGGAACTGTTCAGAAATAGCCCAGAATGGCTTAAGCCTGGCAAGAAATAGGCCAAAATAAGATAGGAATGATCAGCAATTGTTTAGAAATAGCACAACCGAGATAAAATGGGTTAGAAAGGGATACATATGTTTCAAAGGTAGTCAGGAGAGGGCAAAAATGGGTTAGAAGTGGCAAGAACTGGACAGAAATGGTTTGGGAATGGCCAAAGTGGCTTAAAAAGACTTAGAACTGGGCAAAAAAAGGGTTGGAAATAGCTCAAGCCAGTTTAGAAATAGCTAAGAAAAATCTTAAAATGGGCTAGAAATGGCAAGGAACTGTTCAGAAATAGAGCAAAATGGCTTACAACTAATCAGAAACAGGCAAAAGAAGATAGAAAGGACAATCAATTGTTTAAAAACAGCCAAAAAAAAAGACTTAAAACGGGTTAGCAATGGGAAAAATGGGTTTGAAACAGCCAAAAGAGTCTTAAAACTGGTAAGAAATGGGCAAAAATAAGATAGGACTGACCAGCAATTGTTCAGAAATAGCCAAAAGACTTCAAATGGGTGAGAAAGGGCCAAAAATGGTTTAAACCAAGTTGGGAAAGGGCAAAAAGGGGTTAGAAACGGCAAGAGATTGGTAAGAACTGGACAAAACCGGTTTGGAAACGGCCAAAAGGGCTTAAAAAGACTTCGAATTGGGCAAAAAAGGGTTAGAAGCAGGCCACGCCAGTTTAGAAAGAGCTAAGAAAAGCTTAAAACAGGCTGGAAATGGCAAGGAACTGTTCAGAAATACAGCAAAGTGGCTTACAACTAATAAGAACTGGACAAAAATAAGATCGAACAGGCCATCAATTGTTTAGAAATAGCCAAAAAAAAAAAGACTTAAAATGGGTTAGCAATGGGAAAAAATGGGTTAAAAACAGCCAAAAGAGTCTTAAAACCGGTAAGAAATGGGAGAAAATAAGATAGGACTGACCAGCAATTGTTCAGAAATAGCCAAAAGACTTCAAATGGGTAGAAAGGGCCAAAAATGGTTTAAACCAAGTCGGGAAAGGGCAAAAAGGGGTTAGAAATGGCAAGAGATTGGTAAGAACAGGACAAAAATGGTATAAAATTGGCCATAAAGGCTGAAAAAGACTTAGAATTGAGCAAAAGGGGTTGGAAATAGGCCAAGCCAGTTTAGAAATAGGTAAGAGAAGCTGAAAACAGGCTAGAAATGGCATGGAACTGTTCAGAAATAGCCCAGAATGGCTTAAGCCTGGCAAGAAATAGGCCAAAATAAGATAGGAATGATCAGCAATTGTTTAGAAATAGCACAACCGAGATAAAATGGGTTAGAAAGGGATACATATGTTTCAAAGGTAGTCAGGAGAGGGCAAAAATGGGTTAGAAGTGGCAAGAACTGGACGGAAATGGTTTGGGAATGGCCAAAGTGGCTTAAAAAGACTTAGAACTGGGCAAAAAAAGGGTTGGAAATAGCTCAAGCCAGTTTAGAAATAGCTAAGAAAAACTTAAAATAGGCTAGAAATGGCAAGGAACTGTTCAGAAATACAGCAAAGTGGCTTACAACTAATAAGAACTGGACAAAAAGAAGATCGAACAGGCCATCAATTGTTTAGAAATAGCCAAAAAAA
This sequence comes from Pezoporus flaviventris, assembly GCF_033815535.1. Taxonomy (NCBI): domain Eukaryota; kingdom Metazoa; phylum Chordata; class Aves; order Psittaciformes; family Psittacidae; genus Pezoporus; species Pezoporus flaviventris. Next base: position 3,338,458 of record NW_026892574.1, read on the forward strand.
AAAAGACTTAAAATGGGTTAGCAATGGGAAAAAATGGGTTAAAAACAGCCAAAAGAGTCTTAAAACCGGTAAGAAATGGGAGAAAATAAGATAGGAATGACCAGCAATTGTTCAGAAATAGCCAAAAGACTTCAAATGGGTAGAAAGGGCCAAAAATGGTTTAAACCAAGTCGGGAAAGGGCAAAAAGGGGTTAGAAATGGCAAGAGATTGGTAAGAACAGGACAAAAATGGTATAAAATTGGCCATAAAGGCTGAAAAAGACTTAGAATTGAGCAAAAGGGGTTGGAAATAGGCCAAGCCAGTTTAGAAATAGGTAAGAGAAGCTGAAAACAGGCTAGAAATGGCATGGAACTGTTCAGAAATAGCCCAGAATGGCTTAAGCCTGGCAAGAAATAGGCCAAAATAAGATAGGAATGATCAGCAATTGTTTAGAAATAGCACAACCGAGATAAAATGGGTTAGAAAGGGATACATATGTTTCAAAGGTAGTCAGGAGAGGGCAAAAATGGGTTAGAAGTGGCAAGAACTGGACGGAAATGGTTTGGGAATGGCCAAAGTGGCTTAAAAAGACTTAGAACTGGGCAAAAAAAGGGTTGGAAATAGCTCAAGCCAGTTTAGAAATAGCTAAGAAAAATCTTAAAATGGGCTAGAAATGGCAAGGAACTGTTCAGAAATAGAGCAAAATGGCTTACAACTAATCAGAAACAGGCAAAAGAAGATAGAAAGGACAATCAATTGTTTAAAAACAGCCAAAAAAAAAGACTTAAAACGGGTTAGCAATGGGAAAAATGGGTTTGAAACAGCCAAAAGAGTCTTAAAACTGGTAAGAAATGGGCAAAAATAAGATAGGACTGACCAGCAATTGTTCAGAAATAGCCAAAAGACTTCAAATGGGTGAGAAAGGGCCAAAAATGGTTTAAACCAAGTTGGGAAAGGGCAAAAAGGGGTTAGAAACGGCAAGAGATTGGTAAGAACTGGACAAAACCGGTTTGGAAACGGCCAAAAGGGCTTAAAAAGACTTCGAATTGGGCAAAAAAGGGTTAGAAGCAGGCCACGCCAGTTTAGAAAGAGCTAAGAAAAGCTTAAAACAGGCTGGAAATGGCAAGGAACTGTTCAGAAATACAGCAAAGTGGCTTACAACTAATAAGAACTGGACAAAAATAAGATCGAACAGGCCATCAATTGTTTAGAAATAGCCAAAAAAAAAAAGACTTAAAATGGGTTAGCAATGGGAAAAAATGGGTTAAAAACAGCCAAAAGAGTCTTAAAACCAGTAAGAAATGGGAGAAAATAAGATAGGAATGACCAGCAATTGTTCAGAAATAGCCAAAAGACTTCAAATGGGTAGAAAGGGCCAAAAATGGTTTAAACCAAGTCGGGAAAGGGCAAAAAGGGGTTAGAAATGGCAAGAGATTGGTAAGAACAGGACAAAAATGGTATAAAATTGGCCATAAAGGCTGAAAAAGACTTAGAATTGAGCAAAAGGGGTTGGAAATAGGCCAAGCCAGTTTAGAAATAGGTAAGAGAAGCTGAAAACAGGCTAGAAATGGCATGGAACTGTTCAGAAATAGCCCAGAATGGCTTAAGCCTGGCAAGAAATAGGCCAAAATAAGATAGGAATGATCAGCAATTGTTTAGAAATAGCACAACCGAGATAAAATGGGTTAGAAAGGGATACATATGTTTCAAAGGTAGTCAGGAGAGGGCAAAAATGGGTTAGAAGTGGCAAGAACTGGACGGAAATGGTTTGGGAATGGCCAAAGTGGCTTAAAAAGACTTAGAACTGGGCAAAAAAAGGGTTGGAAATAGCTCAAGCCAGTTTAGAAATAGCTAAGAAAAACTTAAAATAGGCTAGAAATGGCAAGGAACTGTTCAGAAATACAGCAAAGTGGCTTACAACTAATAAGAACTGGACAAAAAGAAGATCGAACAGGCCATCAATTGTTTAGAAATAGCCAAAAAAAAGACTTAAAATGTGTTAGCAATGGGAAAAAATGGGTTAAAAACAGCCAAAAGAGTCTTAAAACTGGTAAGAAATGGGCAAAAATAAGATAGGACTGACCAGCAATTGTTCAGAAATAGCCAAAAGACTTCAAATGGGTGAGAAAAGGACAAAAATGGTTTAAACCAAGTTGGGAAAGGGCAAAAAGGGGTTAGAAACGGAAAGAGATTGGTAAGAACAGGACAAAACCGGTTTGGAAACGGCCAAAAGGGCTTAAAAAGACTTAGAATTGGGCAAAAACGGGTTAGAAATGGGCCAAACCAGCTTAGAAAGAGCTAAGAAAAGCTTAAAAGCGGCTAGAAATGGCAAGGAACTGTTCAGTAATAGCCCAAAATGGCTTAAGCCTGGTAAGAAATGGGCAAAAAAAAGATAGGAATGACCAACAATTGTTTAGAAAGAGCACAAAGCAGATAAAATGGGTTAGAAATGGATAAAAATGTTTCAAAGGTAAGCAGGATAGGGCAACAAAGGATTAGAAGTGGCAAGAACTGGACGGAAATGGTTTGGGAATGGCCAAAGTGGCTTAAAAAGACTTAGAATTGGGCAAAAAAACAGTTAGAAATAGGCCAAGGCAGTTTAGAAAGAGCTAAGCAAAGCTTAAAAGAGGCTAGAAATGGCAAGGAACTGTTCAGAAATAGCCAAAAAAAAGACTTAAAAAGGGTAAGAAGCGATCAAAAGTAAGATATAAGTGGCCATCAACTGTTTAGAAATAGCAAAATAAAAAGACATAAAATGGGTTCGAAATTCCCAATTTTTATCAATAGCAAAAAGAGGCTTAAAACCGGTAAGAAAAGGGCAAATATGAAATAGAAATGTTCATGAGTTGTTTAGAAATAGCCAAAAAAAACCCTTGAAATTGGTTAGAAATGGGCAAAAAAGGGTTAGAAATTGCCAAAAATGGGTTAAACCAAGTTAGGAAAAGGCAAAAATGGGTTAGAAATAGCAAGAAATTGCTACAGAGCAAGCAGATTGCTAGTAACACCAGCCTTTTTCACTCTCATCACTACTGCGACCGCATTATGGCCCCTTACACAGACACTGGCAGCCTTGCAGAAAAAGCATAAAGAGAATTGTGCTTCCTTCTGTGAGCAGCATATGCAGAGGAGGAGATTTACCAAGGCAGAAACTGGAGCAAGACAGCGACTGAACCTCCTGAATATCTATTAACAGATACCAAGTTGAAAGGGCACTTACTCACTGCGACCCACGTTTGCCTCGGCTGCAGGTACACTCTGAAGTCTCTCTGGAATCCAGCATCAGAAACAGTGAGGTCAGACCCAAGGTATTCCTTCGAGATGCTCGTAACAATGCCACACGCCTGTTAAGAAACAGTCAAGCTCCAATGAGTGCTTCTGAAGAGTGCAAAGACCATGCTGGGGTTGTTTGAAACCTTGACGAGTGAAGCGTTTTGCCCTCAGCACGTCAGGTAAGCAAAACCCAAACACGCATTACTGCCAGACTAGTCAGCTACAACATCACATCTATAGAGAAGCAAGATCGGTACAAGTGCATGCGGACTAAGCACACCGTGATTGGATAGTTCAGGGTGCTACATGTGGTGCCAAGTTTCAGCACAGCTGGATTCTTACTAAATTTCGCTGCCATTTAAGTCCTTCTCCCTTAACTGGGTCTAAACCCAGGCACTAGTTCTCCCAACTACAGCATCTAACTCATGTAATCACTTACTTTCCGTGCCCCAAATTAAGCAGTACCTAACTCAGCATATAACTCATTAAGCATGTAACTCAGGAGCCTTAAGAACTGGTTTGAGACACTCCCCTCTACTGCTGTGGAGTACTTAAGTCCTAAAGGATACTTGCCACAATACCACAACCACATGGAAGCATTCCATCACCTCCTGATACATAGAGACCTTGCGAGGACTGTTAACACCAGGCTTGCACAACTGCTTCCCTACCTTTGTAGAACCTATGAAACTAAGCCGCTGCAAACTGCTGCTGTAGTTAAAACAGTAAGTTGGGGTACCATGTGCCTACCAGAGAGTTCTGAAATCGAACCCTAAAAAGACATAATTAAAGCAAGAAGAGGAAGGGGCCTGCTGGACACCTGCACAGACAGCACACGGCCAGGAGCCGGTCCACATAGGCAAGGGCAAAAACGGGTTAGAAATGGCAAGAGATTGGTAAGAACAGGACAAAAAAGGTTTGGAAAAGGCCAAAACGGCTTAAAAAAAGTTAGAATTGGGCAAAAAAGAGTTAGAAATAGGCCAAGCCAGTTTAGAAAGAGCTAAGAAAAGCTTAAAACAGGCTAGAAATGGCAAGGAACTGTTCAGAAATACAGCAAAGTGGCTTAACACTAATAAGAACTGGACAAAAATAAGATCGAACAGGCCATCAATTGTTTAGAAATAGCCAAAAGAAAAAACTTAAAATGGGTTAGCAATGGGAAAAAATGGGTTAAAAACAGCTAAAAGAGTCTTAAAACCGGTAAGAAATGGGCAAAAGTAAGATAGGACTGACCAGCAATTGTTCAGAAATAACCAAAAGACTTCAAATGGGTAGAAAGGGACAAAAATGGTTTAAACCAAGTGGGGAAAGGGCAAAAAGGGGTTAGAAATGGCAAGAGATTGGTAAGAACAGGACAAAAATGGTATAAAATTGGCCATAAAGGCTGAAAAAGACTTAGAGTTGAGCAAAAGGGGTTGGAAATAGGCCAAGCCAGTTTAGAAATAGGTAAGAGAAGCTGAAAACAGGCTAGAAATGGCATGGAACTGTTCAGAAATAGCCCAGAATGGCTTAAGCCTGGCAAGAAATAGGCCAAAATAAGATAGGAATGATCAGCAATTGTTTAGAAATAGCACAACCGAGATAAAATGGGTTAGAAAGGGATACATATGTTTCAAAGGTAGTCAGGAGAGGGCAAAACTGGGTTAGAAGTGGCAAGAACTGGACGGAAATGGTTTGGGAATGGCCAAAGTGGCTTAAAAAGACATAGAACTGGGCAAAAAAAGGGTTGGAAATAGCTCAAGACAGTTTAGAAATAGCTAAGAAAAACTTAAAATAGGCTAGAAATGGCAAGGAACTGTTCAGAAATACAGCAAAGTGGCTTACAACTAATAAGAACTGGACAAAAAGAAGATCGAACAGGCCATCAATTGTTTAGAAATAGCCAAAAAAAAAAGACTTAAAATGGGTTAGCAATGGGAAAAAATGGGTTAAAAACAGCCAAAAGAGTCTTAAAACCGGTAAGAAATGGGAGAAAATAAGATAGGAATGACCAGCAATTGTTCAGAAATAGCCAAAAGACTTCAAATGGGTAGAAAGGGCCAAAAATGGTTTAAACCAAGTCGGGAAAGGGCAAAAAGGGGTTAGAAATGGCAAGAGATTGGTAAGAACAGGACAAAAATAGTATAAAATTGGCCATAAAGGCTGAAAAAGACTTAGAATTGAGCAAAAGGGGGTGGAAATAGGCCAAGCCAGTTTAGAAATAGGTAAGAGAAGCTGAAAACAGGCTAGAAATGGCATGGAACTGTTCAGAAATAGCCCAGAATGGCTTAAGCCTGGCAAGAAATAGGCCAAAATAAGATAGGAATGATCAGCAATTGTTTAGAAATAGCACAACCGAGATAAAATGGGTTAGAAAGGGATACAAATGTTTCAAAGGTAGTCAGGAGAGGGCAAAAATGGGTTAGAAGTGGCAAGCACTGGACGGAAATGTTTTGGGAATGGCCAAAGTGGCTTAAAAAGACTTAGAACTGGGCAAAGAAAGGGTTGGAAATAGGCCATTACAGTTTAGAAATAGCTAAGAAAAGCTTAAAATAGGCTAGAAATGGCAAGGAACTGTGCAGAAATAGAGCAAAATGGCTTACAACTAATCAGAAACAGGCAAAAGAAGATAGAAAGGACAATCAATTGTTTAAAAACAGCCAAAAAAAAAGAATAAAAATAGGTTAGCAATGGGAAAAATGGGTTCGAAACAGCCAAGAGTCTTAAAGCTAGTGAGAAACGGGGAAAAATAAGATGGAGGTGGCCATCAATTTTTTAGAAATAGACAAAAAAAGACTTAAAATGGGTTAGCAATAGGAAAAATGGGTTAGAAACAGCCAAAACAGTCTTAAAACTGGTAAGAAATGGGCAAAAATAAGACTGACCAGCAATTGTTCAGAAATAGCAGCAGAGCACATAAGGATTCTGCCTGTTCTCAACAGGTTGAGACTTGAAATCATTTAGCATAAACAGAGAAGCCCTTAAGATACCCACTCTGGTAACTCGATGCACCTCCTGTTACAAGCACCCTGCAACACAGATCGGGATCAGGATCAGCTCCCTCACAATGCTGTCTCTGCGTCTAGAACACCAAGCAGTTATGAAGAAACCTGATGCATTTACTGGAGCAAGGCCGGTATCCAAACAGGAGGAAACCAGGGGAGCAGCAGCAACCGATGTCCTCGCTGACCGACTCAACAGGAAGGCTGTGATGAGCTGGGTGGGCTCCCCTAGAGCACAACGCGGCAAGGTCTATTAGCAGAACAAAAGGAGAGCAATGAGCCTTGCCCTGCTGCACACCTCACTCATTTCGTGGAGAGAGGACCGCAGGCTCCAGGTGTTTCAGCACCTTAAAGCTACGTTGAACAGCCTCATTTCCAAAACAACGGCAACTTTAGATCAGAGGAAATAAACAGGCAATTCCTTGGCTACTTTCTAAACGGGTATTTCTCTCTTCGCCCCTTTCCCCACTCATGAAGGCACAGTGTGAATCACGCCCCCCACCCCATGTCTTTACTCCCCCCGGCACCGAGCACCGGGCGCTGTGAGGCTTCCCGCGCCGGGCTCCCAGCGGGCAGGAGACGTCCCTCTGCGCCCGCCCAAGGCCTCCCCGCTCGCCCCGGACCCCCGGTGGGCTCGGATCTCACCCGCTGCCGCCGCTGCCGGGACCGGACCCTGCCCGCCGCCATGCTGCTCCCGGGCGCTGCGCATGCGGCACCGACACGGCGCCGGGGGGACCGGAGCCGGCGCGCGAACACCGGGCTGCGGCCACGAGCACCCCAACCTGCGGCCCTGCCGGCCATTGCTCACCGGAAACCAGCAGCCACCACGTGACACAGCCCACTTCCGGGGACAGCTGCGGGGACAAAGGGAGCAGCACGGCTCATGCGCGGAGCCCGGGCTGCAGTACCCAGCTCTGGACACAGGATGGCAGCAGCGAGAGCGCCGGCGCCACACCGCCCCCCCCAGCCCATCATAGTGTGATCGTTACGGGATCACTGGGGGGTCTCTATGAGCGTCTGCCGACTGCTGCCCATCTCTGCCACGGCTCCTTGATGCAAGGCTACTTCCATCACGTTGACAACTGCTTCATAAGGGATATCTGAAAAAACAACTGCAAAATTGTCACTGAATTGCTAAAAACCAACTCAGTTAATACCCACGCAACTTTATATCTCTAAAGACAATTGATGAGCGCAGAACTTGTAACCTCCATCCCAAGAAAACGCACAAGCTGTACCTCTAATCATAGTACACATAGACTTGCATTATAGATACTCCAGCTGGCCCAGCTACAGGGCATGAGCAGAGCAACCCCAAGGCAAACACACACACACCCCCGCACACACACAAAGAACGCTACAGAATCCGTGACACGGAAAATAGAGAAAAAACTAGAGAGGCAGACTGCCTCCCAGAAGGAACACAGCATATGCCCAGATCACCAGCACAGCCCCACGAGCAACTCAACGGGGATCCTCAGGAGCCCGAGAACAGGGCCCGAAATGTCCACGTAATTCCAAAATCAACCACAAAACCTGACAGGATGGACATGCAAAAAGCCCAGCTTCAAGACCTACAAACATGAAAATACACACACAATGTCCTAACCAGGGAAATGGGATGCCAAGAGAACAGAGACACAAAAGCAGTCTGGAGACACTCAGACACTCTGACTCAGACACTAACTCTACATATACTATCACACCCACTCCCAAGCAGACTCTCTGGGCCTGTCTCATTAATTACAAGCTTATTCCCAGAGCTCTTCTGTCCATTCACACAGATCATCAAGAGGAGAGAACTACACTGTCAGGAGGAAAACCCATTACATATGTTACAGAGTTCAAGAACTCCAGATAAGAGAAAACCACAGACCAACAGAGAACTCTTAACTAGTCCATTAACATAGGAAGCTACAGAGATAGTGAAGCATACACTAAAGGATACTTCTCATGGTTGCTTATCTTACCAACCCCAAGGACCCTGGGAAGACCATCAGCAAACCAGCTCCGACAATCATCATGGCAGTGCGAGGTGGCAGGCCCAACCTCAGCGGGCGTCCCCGCGCAGGCAACGTTCACCTGGTTGGGATGAGCTTCTGCCTCCCTCACATAGCATGAGACTCGGGCTTTCATACTCACAAAAATGCACGCTCATTCTGACACAGGGGGCCAGCCTATGTCAGAAGAAGTAGTGAGCACTATTTAGAAAGGTCTTGAAGGGTCTGAACTTTTCCAGGCAGTTCTAAAGCAGAAATTTCTGGGTAGGAACCAAAGCTAGACTTTTCTGGAAAATCTGAAGCAGAGCACTCCAGGAAGGAGCCAAAGACAAAAAACAGTGCTTGCCTGTCTTTCTGTGTTTCACCACGGACCATTACCTATTGTTCCTGACATGAAACCCCACACTTGAGCCCCACAAATGGCACCTTTTCATCCTGGCATTTAACTCTCAGGCACTACCTTCACTACTGTTAACCAATTGATGATACCAGGTACAAGCCCTACTGTGCTTTATGCTTGTAAAACTGGAAAGGAATTTTCTAGCCGTCACTTAGTTGACTGATGCAAGGGGTCAGGATCCAAACAACAGTGCCAGAGGAATGCCCTGAGCACCTTGTGCTCAATGAGCAATGAGTATATCAAGACCTGAAGAGGTGCTGATACAGAACACAGACCTCTTGTACTATTTAACAGTCAAGCTGGAGCTGCCCTGCCCACAGTTATACTGCTGAGTAGCCCACTGCCTTTCCCTCGGGCCCATGCCACATTTCAAACCCCTTCCTACTATCTTGACAGTGTACCTCAATCTTCTTATCCCAAACAAGAGTTCCTCTACTTAGTTTCCATAGTGCCGTGGTCTCCAGACAGGCCCAATGTTGCAAACTCGCACATCGAAGTCCTGAGATCTTGCCAGAGTTGCCGAGTTTCTCTTCAACATCTGCAACAACAAACAAATGGGAACACACCACGCTGGCTGTCAGTAGCCCCATCCCAGCCAACACCACCAGCCTGTTCCATAACAACCCTCTTCCTCCTCCTATGCTCCTCAACATTGTGCTCTCATGCTCCAAATTGATTGCAGAGTCTGATGCCGGGCTTTCTCTTGCCTTCCACAACCTAGGAGTACGAGAGAGACAAATTACCATGGTGCTTGCATGCTAACCCACAACCCCTATTGTTACCACCATGCCTCACCTCACACACTCACGTGACTCCAGATTTAGAAGGCAGAACCTGCAATACCAAACACAAATACTAAACCCCTCTGCCATGATATTCTCAACTTTGAGCAGCCACCCCCACACACAACCCTTTTATCTTCTCACAGCCCTCCTTGGTTTAGGTCTTCACCTCTCCCGAGTTGGCTGCAGCACCTGAAAAACATGTAGAAGCACACAGATAAGGTTCCAAACTGCAGCCATGCCTCCCCAAGTCCCATCTCCCTCTCCGGTCACTTTACTGCTCATGCACTGACATTCGCAGGTCTGCAGGTCTTCTTCAAGCCTGAGCACTGCCTACAGAAAACAACAGCAAGGGATGTTTTAATTTCATAAAAATTATAAGACACTCAGTTGCTGATTCAGTCTGCAAAATATAGCTCACCTTGCTCAAGTCAGCTCTAGGTCACAGGTCTCACTTAGGTCCTTGTTCTGCACCTCCAAATTAAAAATACACAGCAAGTCAATAGCCCCCCAGGAGAATAAGGCATAACTTCCTTCTGACACAACAAGTTTACCCACCTGGTACCTTCAACTCTGCACAACCCTCCTCCATCAGCCTCTCACACGTGGCTAACCATCTCGCCATTTCCAAGAACAACCTGGCATTAGTCACCACAATGCCAAGCAAAAGATAATTCTGCCTCTATGTCTCAGGCCAGATTCACACCGACACTTAGGTTAATATGCATACACAGACTGACATTCAGACAATCTCAACACAGACCCTCACACCCTCTGGCTCAGACATTAAAACTCCAGATATACTATCATACCCACTCCCAAGTAGACTCTCTGGCCCTGACACATTAATTACAAGCTCATTCCCAGAGCTCTTCTGCCCACTGACAGGAATTATCAAGATAGAGAGCTACACTGTGATTATAAAAACTCACTACACATGTTCCAGAGTTCAAGAATTCCAGGTGAGGGATAACTAGAGACAAATGGAGAACACTTAACTAGTTCATTATTGCAGAAAACTGTACAGATAGCAAAGCATGCTTCTCATGGTTCCTTATCTTACCAACCCCAAGGACCCTAGGAAGACCATCAGCAAACCAGCTCCGACAATCGTCATGGCAATGCCAGGTGGCAGGCCCAACCTTAGCGGGCGTCCCCGCGCAGGCAACCTTCACCTGGCTGGCATGAGCTTCTGCCTCCCTCACACAGCATGAGGCTCGGGCTTTCATACTCACAAAAACGCACGCTCGTTGCTACGCAGGGGGCCAGCCCACGGCGCAAGAAGCGGCCAACCGTATCTAGGAAGGTCTCCCAGGGTCAGGACTTCTCCAGGCACTTCTAAAGCACAACTCTCGGGCTAGGAACCAAAGCTGGAATTTTTGGGGAGCAGCCAAAGCAGAACACTGCAAGAAGGAGCCAAAGAGGACAAACAGTACTTTCTATCTTTGAGTGTTTCATCAAGGACCATTACCTATAGTCCCTGACACGACACCCCAGACTTGAGCCCCACAAATGGCACCTTTTCATCGTGGCATGTAACTCTCAGGCACTACCTATGCTAAAACTGACCATTCTCCTCCCAGGCACCTCCAAGCGTCTTCTCAGACATTCTGGCTCAAATACTACATTGGAATGATACATCTCAAACGCCTTCCTGCCATTCTGACGCTGTCTCCCACCCCCTTGCCTCCTAAAGCGATCCCTCTACTTAGCTTGCATAGTTCCATGCGTCTCGAAGCAACCTCACTGCTCAGAACTCCCACGGCAGACGCCAGCCATGCTGCAGACGCTGACAAGTTCCTCTTCATCATCTGCCAGAAACAAAGAAATAAAGGGTAACATGCTGCGCAGGCCGTCATCTCCACCACTCCAGCCATCGATGCCAGCCTCTTCTGTAACTCTGCCTTCTTAGTATTACGTTCACCTTGTACTAATCTATTGCAAAATACGATGCTGGGCTTCTCCTCTCCTCCAGGACCTAGAAGTACAATAGAGAGAATCGACCATGGTGCCTGCAAAAAGTGACGGACCCCCAAAACCACTATTGTTACCTCTCTGCCTCACCTCAAACAGTCATCTGACTTCAGAGATAGAAGGGAGGACCTGCAATAACAAACATAAGTACTGAACCCTGTGCCATGTTATTCTCAGCTCTGAGGCACCACTCACGCAGACAAGCCTTCTACCTTCTCCCAGCCCTCCGCAGTTGGCAGCTTGACCTCTCTCGAGTTACTTGTGGCACCTAAAAACAAAATTGAAACAGGCACACACAGATAGAAAAATAGAAGCTGCAGCCGACCCTGAAATAAGTTACTACTTGGGTGTTTCAAGCATAGTTCACCTTGACTGAGTCCTCTGAATGGTAGTTTTCAGCTAGACAGCGAGAGTGAGTTTGAGCCAGGGAGCCTTATCCAAGTAGTTTGAACCAGAACTTCTGTGATACACTCAGTAAGAGATTTATGTGGATGTATGAGCCAGTCAGTGTCAGACTAAGCCTAAGTGAGTGTGAGGCAAAATCTGAGGCAGAGAGTGTCTGTGCAATTTAAACGCAAGAATGAGCGTGAACCAGTCTGTGTGAGAAGGAACCTGCATGGTCTAGGGAGTCTTGAATGTGAATTAAACCACAGAAAGAAAGCCAGAAAATGAAAGCTGGGGAGCAGCCAATGAACCAGAGGCAGGTAAAATAAGACCCAGCTGTGGATTGTTAGGGTGTTTTTATCCCAGCTGGGGGTTTGCCCCACCCCTAACCCAGGGCACTGAGGGAAGGGTTGTGGGGGACACCCTCACTCTATAACACAGTCAAGCTGTAGCTGCCCTACCCACATAAGCTCATGCTGCAAAGTAACCCCCTGTCTTCCCCTCAGCCCCATGCTACACTTCAAACCCCTTCCTGCCCTCCTGGCCTTGTCTCTCACCCTCCAGTCCCAACCAGCAATCCTTCTACTTAACTTCCATAGTGCCATGGGTCTCATGGATGTTCAGGACACCCACATCAAAGTCTTGGGATCTTGCCACAGCTACCAAGTTACTCTGTCTAACCTGCAACAAAGGAACCAAGAGGAACACCATGTGCTGGCCATCATCATCACCACCACCCCACCCACCAATACTGACCTAGTCTGTAACAGCCCTCTTCCTCCTTCAAAGCTCCTCAACATTATGTTTTCCTGTTCCAAACCCATAGTAGAGTCCAACACTGAACCTCTCCTTCTCTCCAGGTCCTAGGAGTGCAATAGAGACAAATGACCACAGTACTTAGAAAAAGTGCCCAACCTCACAACCCTTCTCCTTGCCTCCCCAACTCACCTCAAGCACTCATCTGACTCGAATGGAAGAAGGCAGCCCCTGCAACACCAAATACAAATATTGAACCCCTTTGCCATGCTTTTCTCAAATCTAAACCACCAAACACACCCAGACAACCCCCTTACCTTCTCACGGCCCTCCTCAATTTGCAGCTTCACCTCTCTGGAGTTACCTGCAACACCTACAAAAGAAATGGAAACAAAGAAATGGAAACAAGGACACACAAAGAGATATAGAAGCTGCACCCTTGCCTCAGCAACTACCATTTCTCTCTCCTGTTATTTCACTACTCATCCACTAAACTTCAAAGGTTTTCCATCCCTTTATTCTAACATGTACACCCCTTGGAAAACACTAACAAGAAAGAAAAAATACAGTTTTATGAAAATGACAAGGCCATGAAATAAGTTGTTACTTGGGTGTTCTAAGCATGGCTCACCTTGGCTAAATAACCTGAATGTCTTTTTTCACTTAAAATGGGAAAGCAAGTCTGAGCCAGGAAGTCTGTGTTAGCCTCAATGTATGATTTGTGTGGATGTGTGAGTCAGTGAATGCCAGGTTGAGCCTAAGTCTGAGCTGGAGTGTCTGTGCAGTTTAAATACATGAGACTGAACCAGCCTGTGTGGAAAGAAACCCATGTGAGTCTGAGCCCCAGAATCTGAGACACAAAAACTCTATGTGCTCTGAAACCAAATATAGTTCAAAATCTAACTGAATAAAAGCGAAGCTGTGTAGTCTGTGAATTTTGAATGCAAATCTAAAGCAAAAAAAGAAAGCAAAAAAGTTCAAGCCAGAAAGCAACCAAGAAACCAAACCCAGATAAAAAAGACCCAGCTGTACCTTGTCAGGCTGTTTTTATCCTAGCTGGTGATTTGCCCCACCCCTGAGCCAGGGAATTGAGGGAGGGGTTGTGGGTAGGGCCTGGGGTATATAAGGCAGAGCTTCAAAACAAAGGAGCTTCTTTAAAGTTTGGCTCTTTCCAAGGTAAGGTCTCTGGGGTGTTTTGTGTTTTTAATGTTTTGTTTTGTTTTTGTAATTTTTAAAAATTTTTTTTCTTTAGGTCTAAGTTTTAAGTTGCCAGAATGTTTATGTGTCCATGTGCCACTGAAGTCTTTTGTGCTGTGATTTTCTTTGAGGTGTTATTGTTATTGCTGGTACTAAGCTAAGTGTTTTTCTTTTGTTGTTTTCAGCCACAGAAGTAATGGCAGAAGTTGTTTTTGGTTTATGTTCTTGTTAATGGGATTTTGTTTCTGTTCTTTTTTGTGTATAGTGGTCATGGCTGTGGTTATTGAACAAACATACAGGTTATGTGGCTAAGAGCTTTTGTAAGAGTGCTTTTGGGTCTGTGGTATTACAAAATCTAAGTTGGATGCTTAGGTTTACAGAAGACCAAAAGGAAATATTATTATTGTTTTGGGATGAGGCTGTTAAAGCAATGGTGGTATTTGGCAGAGAAAGGTCTAAGAATGTTTTTTAGTTAGCTCATTTATTATGTTAAAAGTCTAAAGTATAGGAGACGCTGGTTCTTTACACTCTGCATGTAGTTAAGATTTCAGAGCATTTCTTTTTAATTGTTTGCCTTTAAAATGTTATATGCCTACTTTTTTGTTTGGTTTTTTTTCCTATTGTTATTGCAGATGAGAGAAATGAATTGGGTGGATGCTTTTAACACCCAGGTGTCTAGTATGAGACACCTGAGCAATAAGTATTATTTGAGACTTAAGTCACTATAAAAACAAAGCAGGAAGACTACTTTTTGGCAGAAGAGGGGTGGGGAACAGCATCAGAAGAGCAGGAATAGGTCTGAAATGTGCCATAAAGATGACAAAACCGAAATAGGCTGTTTTATAGCACCATCTCACAGTGGGCAAAGTAATACAGCTTGACTGTTTCAATGAGTGCATTTGATTGTGATCTGTGTTGGCGCTTCCACATCACTGCTAAAACTAAAGGTGGTAAGCCTGTTGTTTGGACGCGTTCTTTCTATTCTGACTGATTACATTGGTTATTTAAAAGTGGGCTAAGTATTTGTTTTCAGTACTTGTAATAGTTCAGGAAAGAACATACTTTGTTTCAGACACCTCAGCAATAGTCTTCTGGGGCACTGCTCCAGTTTCCTTTTCCAGTTGTGAAAAGGTGAGGGTTTATTTTGGAGCGTGTTGTCTCAGTGTTTAGAAGAACACAGCAAAGGGGTTCAGTTTTGGGTTTGGTATTGCAGGTCTGGCCCTGGACCTTTGGAGTCAGATGAGAGCTTGTGGTGAGTCACGGAAGTAAGGAGAAGGATTGTAGGCTGGGTCAGTTTTGCAAGAACCATGGTCATTGGATTTTTTTGCTCTTCTAGGGCATGGAGAGCAGGAGACGCTTGGAATCAGACTGTGGAATGGCTTTGGGACAGGCAAGCGCAGCGTTGAGGAGCTTTGGAGGAGGCCGAGGTTTGGTAAGGAACAGGCCGGGCGGGATGGCTGGGGTGGTGGAGATGAGGGCCACCACAGGCTGTTCCCTGTTTTTGGTTTGTTTCTGCAGATGATGAAGAGGAACTTGTCAGCGTCTGCAGCATGGCTGGCATCTGCCGTGGGAGTTCTGAGCAGTGAGGTTGCTTCGAGACGCATGGAACTATGCAAGCTAAGTAGAGGGATCGCTTTAGGAGGCAAGGGGGTGGGAGACAGCGTCAGAATGGCAGGAAGGCGTTTGAGATGTATCATTCCAATGTAGTGTTTGATCCAGAATGTCTGAGAAGACGCTTGGAGGTGGCTGGGAGGGGAATGGTCAGTTTTAGTGAAGGTAGTGCCTGGGAGTTAAATACCAGGATGAAAAGGTGCCATTTGTGGGGCTTAAGTCTGGGGTGTCGTGTCTGGGACAGTAGGTAAGGGTCCTTGGTGAAGCAGGCAAGGGTGGGAAAGTAGTGTTTGTTGCCTTTGGCTCCTCGCCGAGAGTTGTGCTGTGGCTGCTTCAGGCGAGGTCCAGCTTTGGTTCCTAGCCCGAGAGTTGTGCTTTAGAAGTGCCTGGAGAAGTCCTGACCCTGGGAGACCTTCCTAGATACGGTTGGCCGCTTCTTGCGCCGTGGGCTGGCCCCCTGCGTAGCAACGAGCGTGCGTTTTTGTGAGTATGAAAGCCCGAGCCTCATGCTGTGTGAGGGAGGCAGAAGCTCATGCCAGCCAGGTGAAGGTTGCCTGCGCGGGGACGCCCGCTAAGGTTGGGCCTGCCACCTCGCACTGCCATGACGATTGTCGGAGCTGGTTTGCTGATGGTCTTCCCAGGGTCCTTGGGGTTGGTAAGATAAGGAACCATGAGAAGCATGCTTTGCTATCTCTATAGTTTTTTTTTTGTCTTAATAAGCTAGCTGTGAGTTTTCTGCTTGTCTCTGGTTTTCTGTCACGTAGATTTCTTGAACTGTGGAACGTATGTGGTGGGGTTTTATAATCACAGTGCAGCTCTCTCCTCTTGATGAGCTGTGTGAATGGAGAGGAGAGGTCTGAGAATAAGCTTGTAATTAATGACGCAGGCCCAGAGAGCCTGCTTGGGAGTGGGTGGGATAGTCTACGTAGAGTTAGTGTCTGAGCCAGAGGGTGTGAGGGTCTGGGTTGAGACTGTCTGAATCAGAGCCTGTGTATGCCTGTCAACCTAAGGGTCAGTGTGAGCTTGGGCTGAGACTTAGAGGCAGAATAAGCTTTTGCTTGGCATTGCTGTGAATAAGGCCTGGTTGCTCTTGCAGATGGTGAGCTGGTTAGCCACGTGTGAGAGGCTGATGGAGGAGGGTTGAGCCGAGTGATGGAACCAGGTGAGTCAATCTGTGGTGTCAGAAGCAAATTCCAGTTTATTCTCCTGGTGGGATTATGAGTTGCTGTGTGTTTTGAATTTGGAGGTGCGAAGCGAGCTGGGTGCCCCAGAGCTGTCCTGGACTCGGTGAGTTCCGCTTGGCAGAGTGAAGCAGCAATTGGTGGAGCGTCTTATGGTTTTTGTGAAATGAAAACCAGCTCTTCCTGTTGTGTTCTGCAGGCGGTGCCCGGGCTCAAAGAAGAGAAGGGAAGGCGTGCAAAGTCCAGCGGAGGAGTAGCAGAGTGATGGGAGAGGCAGTGGGGACTTGGTGAGGGGAGGGTGTTACTTTGAACCTTCTCTCAGGGTTTATCTGTTTGCCTTGGTGTTTCAGGTGCTGCAGACAACTCAGGCGAGGTAAAGGTGCCAATGTTGGAGGGCTGTGAGGAGGTAAGGGGTTTGCGTGTGTGTGCGGTAGCTTAGAATCGAGAAGAACATGTTCAGTGCTTTTAGTATTTGTGTTTGGTATTGCAGGTCTTGCCCTGGATCTTTGGAGTAGGATGAGTGCTCGAGTTGAGTGAGGGAGGTAAGAAGAAGGATTGTGGGGTCGGTCACTTTTGCAAGAACCGTGGTCATTGTCTTCTGTTGCACTCCTAGAGCACGGAGGGCAGGAGAGACCCCAGGTCACTCTGTGGAACGGCTTTGGGACAGGCAAGCGCAGCGTTGAGGAGCTTTGGAGGAGGCCGAGGTTTGGTAAGGAACAGGCCGGGCGGGATGGCTGGGGTGGTGGAGATGAGGGCCACCACAGGCTGTTCCCTGTTTTTGGTTTGTTTCTGCAGATGATGAAGAGGAACTTGTCAGCGTCTGCAGCATGGCTGGCGTCTGCCGTGGGAGTTCTGAGCAGTGAGGTTGCTTCGAGACGCATGGAACTATGCAAGCTAAGTAGAGGGATCGCTTTAGGAGGCAAGGGGGTGGGAGACAGCGTCAGAATGGCAGGAAGGCGTTTGAGATGTATCATTCCAATGTAGTGTTTGATCCAGAATGTCTGAGAAGACGCTTGGAGGTGGCTGGGAGGGGAATGGTCAGTTTTAGTGAAGGTAGTGCCTGGGAGTTAAATACCAGGATGAAAAGGTGCCATTTGTGGGGCTTAAGTCTGGGGTGTCGTGTCTGGGACAGTAGGTAAGGGTCCTTGGTGAAGCAGGCAAGGGTGGGAAAGTAGTGTTTGTTGCCTTTGGCTCCTCGCCGAGAGTTGTGCTGTGGCTGCTTCAGGCGAGGTCCAGCTTTGGTTCCTAGCCCGAGAGTTGTGCTTTAGAAGTGCCTGGAGAAGTCCTGACCCTGGGAGACCTTCCTAGATACGGTTGGCCGCTTCTTGCGCCGTGGGCTGGCCCCCTGCGTAGCAACGAGCATGCGTTTTTGTGAGTATGAAAGCCCGAGCCTCATGCTGTGTGAGGGAGGCAGAAGCTCATGCCAGCCAGGTGAAGGTTGCCTGCGCGGGGACGCCCGCTAAGGTTGGGCCTGCCACCTCGCACTGCCATGACGATTGTCGGAGCTGGTTTGCTGATGGTCTTCCCAGGGTCCTTGGGGTTGGTAAGATAAGGAACCATGAGAAGCATGCTTTGCTATCTCTATAGTTTTTTTTTTGTCTTAATAAGCTAGCTGTGAGTTTTCTGCTTGTCTCTGGTTTTCTGTCACGTAGATTTCTTGAACTGTGGAACGTATGTGGTGGGGTTTTATAATCACAGTGCAGCTCTCTCCTCTTGATGAGCTGTGTGAATGGAGAGGAGAGGTCTGAGAATAAGCTTGTAATTAATGACGCAGGCCCAGAGAGCCTGCTTGGGAGTGGGTGGGATAGTCTACGTAGAGTTAGTGTCTGAGCCAGAGGGTGTGAGGGTCTGGGTTGAGACTGTCTGAATCAGAGCCTGTGTATGCCTGTCAACCTAAGGGTCAGTGTGAGCTTGGGCTGAGACTTAGAGGCAGAATAAGCTTTTGCTTGGCATTGCTGTGAATAAGGCCTGGTTGCTCTTGCAGATGGTGAGCTGGTTAGCCACGTGTGAGAGGCTGATGGAGGAGGGTTGAGCCGAGTGATGGAACCAGGTGAGTCAATCTGTGGTGTCAGAAGCAAATTCCAGTTTATTCTCCTGGTGGGATTATGAGTTGCTGTGTGTTTTGAATTTGGAGGTGCGAAGCGAGCTGGGTGCCCCAGAGCTGTCCTGGACTCGGTGAGTTCCGCTTGGCAGAGTGAAGCAGCAATTGGTGGAGCGTCTTATGGTTTTAGTGAAATGAAAACCAGCTCTTCCTGTTGTGTTCTGCAGGCGGTGCCCGGGCTCAAAGAAGAGAAGGGAAGGCGTGCAAAGTCCAGCGGAGGAGTAGCAGAGTGATGGGAGAGGCAGTGGGGACTTGGTGAGGGGAGGGTGTTACTTTGAACCTTCTCTCAGGGTTTATCTGTTTGCCTTGGTGTTTCAGGTGCTGCAGACAACTCAGGCGAGGTAAAGGTGCCAATGTTGGAGGGCTGTGAGGAGGTAAGGGGTTTGCGTGTGTGTGCGGTAGCTTAGAATCGAGAAGAACATGTTCAGTGCTTTTAGTATTTGTGTTTGGTATTGCAGGTCTTGCCCTGGATCTTTGGAGTAGGATGAGTGCTCGAGTTGAGTGAGGGAGGTAAGAAGAAGGATTGTGGGGTCGGTCACTTTTGCAAGAACCGTGGTCATTGTCTTCTGTTGCACTCCTAGAGCACGGAGGGCAGGAGAGACCCCAGGTCACTCTGTGGAACGGCTTTGGGACAGGCAAGCGCAGCGTTGAGGAGCTTTGGAGGAGGCCGAGGTTTGGTAAGGAACAGGCCGGGCGGGATGGCTGGGGTGGTGGAGATGAGGGCCACCACAGGCTGTTCCCTGTTTTTGGTTTGTTTCTGCAGATGATGAAGAGGAACTTGTCAGCGTCTGCAGCATGGCTGGCGTCTGCCGTGGGAGTTCTGAGCAGTGAGGTTGCTTCGAGACGCATGGAACTATGCAAGCTAAGTAGAGGGATCGCTTTAGGAGGCAAGGGGGTGGGAGACAGCGTCAGAATGGCAGGAAGGCGTTTGAGATGTATCATTCCAATGTAGTGTTTGATCCAGAATGTCTGAGAAGACGCTTGGAGGTGGCTGGGAGGGGAATGGTCAGTTTTAGTGAAGGTAGTGCCTGGGAGTTAAATACCAGGATGAAAAGGTGCCATTTGTGGGGCTTAAGTCTGGGGTGTCGTGTCTGGGACAGTAGGTAAGGGTCCTTGGTGAAGCAGGCAAGGGTGGGAAAGTAGTGTTTGTTGCCTTTGGCTCCTCGCCGAGAGTTGTGCTGTGGCTGCTTCAGGCGAGGTCCAGCTTTGGTTCCTAGCCCGAGAGTTGTGCTTTAGAAGTGCCTGGAGAAGTCCTGACCCTGGGAGACCTTCCTAGATACGGTTGGCCGCTTCTTGCGCCGTGGGCTGGCCCCCTGCGTAGCAACGAGCGTGCGTTTTTGTGAGTATGAAAGCCCGAGCCTCATGCTGTGTGAGGGAGGCAGAAGCTCATGCCAGCCAGGTGAAGGTTGCCTGCGCGGGGACGCCCGCTAAGGTTGGGCCTGCCACCTCGCACTGCCATGACGATTGTCGGAGCTGGTTTGCTGATGGTCTTCCCAGGGTCCTTGGGGTTGGTAAGATAAGGAACCATGAGAAGCATGCTTTGCTATCTCTATAGTTTTTTTTTTGTCTTAATAAGCTAGCTGTGAGTTTTCTGCTTGTCTCTGGTTTTCTGTCACGTAGATTTCTTGAACTGTGGAACGTATGTGGTGGGGTTTTATAATCACAGTGCAGCTCTCTCCTCTTGATGAGCTGTGTGAATGGAGAGGAGAGGTCTGAGAATAAGCTTGTAATTAATGACGCAGGCCCAGAGAGCCTGCTTGGGAGTGGGTGGGATAGTCTACGTAGAGTTAGTGTCTGAGCCAGAGGGTGTGAGGGTCTGGGTTGAGACTGTCTGAATCAGAGCCTGTGTATGCCTGTCAACCTAAGGGTCAGTGTGAGCTTGGGCTGAGACTTAGAGGCAGAATAAGCTTTTGCTTGGCATTGCTGTGAATAAGGCCTGGTTGCTCTTGCAGATGGTGAGCTGGTTAGCCACGTGTGAGAGGCTGATGGAGGAGGGTTGAGCCGAGTGATGGAACCAGGTGAGTCAATCTGTGGTGTCAGAAGCAAATTCCAGTTTATTCTCCTGGTGGGATTATGACTTGCTGTGTGTTTTGAATTTGGAGGTGCGAAGCGAGCTGGGTGCCCCAGAGCTGTCCTGGACTCGGTGAGTTCCGCTTGGCAGAGTGAAGCAGCAATTGGTGGAGCGTCTTATGGTTTTAGTGAAATGAAAACCAGCTCTTCCTGTTGTGTTCTGCAGGCGGTGCCCGGGCTCAAAGAAGAGAAGGGAAGGCGTGCAAAGTCCAGCGGAGGAGTAGCAGAGTGATGGGAGAGGCAGTGGGGACTTGGTGAGGGGAGGGTGTTACTTTGAACCTTCTCTCAGGGTTTATCTGTTTGCCTTGGTGTTTCAGGTGCTGCAGACAACTCAGGCGAGGTAAAGGTGCCAATGTTGGAGGGCTGTGAGGAGGTAAGGGGTTTGCGTGTGTGTGCGGTAGCTTAGAATCGAGAAGAACATGTTCAGTGCTTTTAGTATTTGTGTTTGGTATTGCAGGTCTTGCCCTGGATCTTTGGAGTAGGATGAGTGCTCGAGTTGAGTGAGGGAGGTAAGAAGAAGGATTGTGGGGTCGGTCACTTTTGCAAGAACCGTGGTCATTGTCTTCTGTTGCACTCCTAGAGCACGGAGGGCAGGAGAGACCCCAGGTCACTCTGTGGAACGGCTTTGGGACAGGCAAGCGCAGCGTTGAGGAGCTTTGGAGGAGGCCGAGGTTTGGTAAGGAACAGGCCGGGCGGGATGGCTGGGGTGGTGGAGATGAGGGCCACCACAGGCTGTTCCCTGTTTTTGGTTTGTTTCTGCAGATGATGAAGAGGAACTTGTCAGCGTCTGCAGCATGGCTGGCGTCTGCCGTGGGAGTTCTGAGCAGTGAGGTTGCTTCGAGACGCATGGAACTATGCAAGCTAAGTAGAGGGATCGCTTTAGGAGGCAAGGGGGTGGGAGACAGCGTCAGAATGGCAGGAAGGCGTTTGAGATGTATCATTCCAATGTAGTGTTTGATCCAGAATGTCTGAGAAGACGCTTGGAGGTGGCTGGGAGGGGAATGGTCAGTTTTAGTGAAGGTAGTGCCTGGGAGTTAAATACCAGGATGAAAAGGTGCCATTTGTGGGGCTTAAGTCTGGGGTGTCGTGTCTGGGACAGTAGGTAAGGGTCCTTGGTGAAGCAGGCAAGGGTGGGAAAGTAGTGTTTGTTGCCTTTGGCTCCTCGCCGAGAGTTGTGCTGTGGCTGCTTCAGGCGAGGTCCAGCTTTGGTTCCTAGCCCGAGAGTTGTGCTTTAGAAGTGCCTGGAGAAGTCCTGACCCTGGGAGACCTTCCTAGATACGGTTGGCCGCTTCTTGCGCCGTGGGCTGGCCCCCTGCGTAGCAACGAGCGTGCGTTTTTGTGAGTATGAAAGCCCGAGCCTCATGCTGTGTGAGGGAGGCAGAAGCTCATGCCAGCCAGGTGAAGGTTGCCTGCGCGGGGACGCCCGCTAAGGTTGGGCCTGCCACCTCGCACTGCCATGACGATTGTCGGAGCTGGTTTGCTGATGGTCTTCCCAGGGTCCTTGGGGTTGGTAAGATAAGGAACCATGAGAAGCATGCTTTGCTATCTCTATAGTTTTTTTTTGTCTTAATAAGCTAGCTGTGAGTTTTCTGCTTGTCTCTGGTTTTCTGTCACGTAGATTTCTTGAACTGTGGAACGTATGTGGTGGGGTTTTATAATCACAGTGCAGCTCTCTCCTCTTGATGAGCTGTGTGAATGGAGAGGAGAGGTCTGAGAATAAGCTTGTAATTAATGACGCAGGCCCAGAGAGCCTGCTTGGGAGTGGGTGGGATAGTCTACGTAGAGTTAGTGTCTGAGCCAGAGGGTGTGAGGGTCTGGGTTGAGACTGTCTGAATCAGAGCCTGTGTATGCCTGTCAACCTAAGGGTCAGTGTGAGCTTGGGCTGAGACTTGGAGGCAGAATAAGCTTTTGCTTGGCATTGCTGTGAATAAGGCCTGGTTGCTCTTGCAGATGGTGAGCTGGTTAGCCACGTGTGAAAGGCTGATGGAGGAGGGTTGAGCCGAGTGATGGAACCAGGTGAGTCAATCTGTGGTGTCAGAAGCAAATTCCAGTTTATTCTCCTGGTGGGATTATGAGTTGCTGTGTGTTTTGAATTTGGAGGTGCGAAGCGAGCTGGGTGCCCCAGAGCTGTCCTGGACTCAGTGAGTTCCGCTTGGCAGAGTGAAGCAGCAATTGGTGGAGCGTCTTATGGTTTTAGTGAAATGAAAACCAGCTCTTCCTGTTGTGTTCTGCAGGCGGTGCCCGGGCTCAAAGAAGAGAAGGGAAGGCGTGCAAAGTCCAGCGGAGGAGTAGCAGAGTGATGGGAGAGGCAGTGGGGACTTGGTGAGGGGAGGGTGTTACTTTGAACCTTCTCTCAGGGTTTATCTGTTTGCCTTGGTGTTTCAGGTGCTGCAGACAACTCAGGCGAGGTAAAGGTGCCAATGTTGGAGGGCTGTGAGGAGGTAAGGGGTTTGCGTGTGTGTGCGGTAGCTTAGAATCGAGAAGAACATGTTCAGTGCTTTTAGTATTTGTGTTTGGTATTGCAGGTCTTGCCCTGGATCTTTGGAGTAGGATGAGTGCTCGAGTTGAGTGAGGGAGGTAAGAAGAAGGATTGTGGGGTCGGTCACTTTTGCAAGAACCGTGGTCATTGTCTTCTGTTGCACTCCTAGAGCACGGAGGGCAGGAGAGACCCCAGGTCACTCTGTGGAACGGCTTTGGGACAGGCAAGCGCAGCGTTGAGGAGCTTTGGAGGAGGCCGAGGTTTGGTAAGGAACAGGCCGGGCGGGATGGCTGGGGTGGTGGAGATGAGGGCCACCACAGGCTGTTCCCTGTTTTTGGTTTGTTTCTGCAGATGATGAAGAGGAACTTGTCAGCGTCTGCAGCATGGCTGGCGTCTGCCGTGGGAGTTCTGAGCAGTGAGGTTGCTTCGAGACGCATGGAACTATGCAAGCTAAGTAGAGGGATCGCTTTAGGAGGCAAGGGGGTGGGAGACAGCGTCAGAATGGCAGGAAGGCGTTTGAGATGTATCATTCCAATGTAGTGTTTGATCCAGAATGTCTGAGAAGACGCTTGGAGGTGGCTGGGAGGGGAATGGTCAGTTTTAGTGAAGGTAGTGCCTGGGAGTTAAATACCAGGATGAAAAGGTGCCATTTGTGGGGCTTAAGTCTGGGGTGTCGTGTCTGGGACAGTAGGTAAGGGTCCTTGGTGAAGCAGGCAAGGGTGGGAAAGTAGTGTTTGTTGCCTTTGGCTCCTCGCCGAGAGTTGTGCTGTGGCTGCTTCAGGCGAGGTCCAGCTTTGGTTCCTAGCCCGAGAGTTGTGCTTTAGAAGTGCCTGGAGAAGTCCTGACCCTGGGAGACCTTCCTAGATACGGTTGGCCGCTTCTTGCGCCGTGGGCTGGCCCCCTGCGTAGCAACGAGCGTGCGTTTTTGTGAGTATGAAAGCCCGAGCCTCATGCTGTGTGAGGGAGGCAGAAGCTCATGCCAGCCAGGTGAAGGTTGCCTGCGCGGGGACGCCCGCTAAGGTTGGGCCTGCCACCTCGCACTGCCATGACGATTGTCGGAGCTGGTTTGCTGATGGTCTTCCCAGGGTCCTTGGGGTTGGTAAGATAAGGAACCATGAGAAGCATGCTTTGCTATCTCTATAGTTTTTTTTTTGTCTTAATAAGCTAGCTGTGAGTTTTCTGCTTGTCTCTGGTTTTCTGTCACGTAGATTTCTTGAACTGTGGAACGTATGTGGTGGGGTTTTATAATCACAGTGCAGCTCTCTCCTCTTGATGAGCTGTGTGAATGGAGAGGAGAGGTCTGAGAATAAGCTTGTAATTAATGACGCAGGCCCAGAGAGCCTGCTTGGGAGTGGGTGGGATAGTCTACGTAGAGTTAGTGTCTGAGCCAGAGGGTGTGAGGGTCTGGGTTGAGACTGTCTGAATCAGAGCCTGTGTATGCCTGTCAACCTAAGGGTCAGTGTGAGCTTGGGCTGAGACTTGGAGGCAGAATAAGCTTTTGCTTGGCATTGCTGTGAATAAGGCCTGGTTGCTCTTGCAGATGGTGAGCTGGTTAGCCACGTGTGAAAGGCTGATGGAGGAGGGTTGAGCCGAGTGATGGAACCAGGTGAGTCAATCTGTGGTGTCAGAAGCAAATTCCAGTTTATTCTCCTGGTGGGATTATGAGTTGCTGTGTGTTTTGAATTTGGAGGTGCGAAGCGAGCTGGGTGCCCCAGAGCTGTCCTGGACTCGGTGAGTTCTGCTTGGCAGAGTGAAGCAGCAACTGGTGGACGCCCGCTAAGGTTGAGCCTGCCTCCTCGCCCTGCCATGAGGATTGTTGGAGCCCGTTTGCTGATGGTCTTCCCAGGGTCCTTGGGCTTGGTAAGATAAGAGAACATGAGAAATGTCCTTTACTGTATCCTTTACTAGTTCCATCGTTTCTGATATTATTAAGCTTGTGGAGAGTTCTATGTTTGTCTCTGCTTTTCTGTCACCTGGAATTTTTGAACTTTTGAACATCTGTGGTGGTTTTTTGTAATCATAGTGTAGTTTTCTACCTTGGATCATGTGTGTGACTGATAACATTTCTCATTGCTTATGTTTGAGCAACAGTCCGTGCAGGGCCGTACATTTGGCAGCCACGGGTGTTTAGGATTCTCCTGGGAAGACAGTTCCCGGTGATTTATTCCAGGGAGGCAGAGGTAGGCTTGGCAGGGACGAGTGGAGGCCGAGTTTGGGCCTATGTGAAGGGCATCAGGGTGTTACATTTGGCATGTGTCTGAGCACATGTAGATCAGTGGAAGCGTGTGTGGGCATTTCTAGGTTTAGGGCTTGTGTGTGTGCGTGGGACGTGGGATGTAGACTTGAAATATTTTTCTTTTCCAGGTCTTTATATGTTTAGAAACTCAAATGGCAGCCATGGGATTTTTTTTTTTTTTTGTTTTCCTCCCCAAGTTGGGTTTTTTTGGTGCTTCCAGCCAGTCTGCGACGTGACGTTCGTCACTGCTTACGGTTGAGCGGCGGTCGGTGCAGGTACGAGGTTTTCAGGCAGGGTAATTTTGAGGCTTCAGGTGATTTAGTTGCTGAGAATTCCTGATGCCAGGCTGGGGGGTGTTTTGTATTAGGAAAGAAAATGTGAGAGTTGGTGCGGCAGCCCTTAAGTCGCTGTCTCATATAGGGGTGGAGGTGGTGGTTAAGTATGTTTCGGTGCAGTGAGTGTTGTCTGTTGGGTGCACGTAGTTAGCTTTGCAGACAGAGAGAAAAATAAAGCGAGGGGAGGATGTTTAGAGGTCATATTGTAATGATACTGAGAGAAATGTATTTTTGTCTGCAGGTTAGTGTGTAGAGGACCTGTAGATTGCAGAGGAGCTCCTTCTGTTTCTGGATGGCGATTGGCAGCATGTAGAAGATTCCAGAGGCAGGAAAGCTGTCGGTGTCAAATGGAAGGCTGCATTGCCGTGTGTAAAGGACGTCTGATGATGGTTATGTGACAAAGCATGCTACCTGTCGAGCATCTTGTGTAAGTAGTAAAGCGTTGTTGGATTTCTGAGGATGCATTGTAAAATGTGAATGATGTCATTTATGTATGTAAATGCCTTTAAATGAAATGTATGATGTGACCTTCCATGAAATTGGTTAATTAGTAAATGTTACTGGTATTGGCCTTGGAATGCTGGTGTTAGACTTCGAATGCCGGTGTTAGGCTTGGAAAGCTGGTGCTCACCTTAAAATGCTGGTGCTAGTCTTAAAATGGATGTCTTAGTGCTAGAATGTTGGTGTTAGTCTTAAAATGGATGTCTTAGTCACAGAATTCTAGTGTTCGTCTTAGAGTGCTGGTGTTAGTCTTAGGGTGCGTATCAGTCTTACAATGCATGACTTAGGGTTAGAATGCCGGTCTTAGTCTCTGAATGGTGGTGGTAGTTTTAGAACGCATGTCAGTGTTAGTTTGTGGGTTGTTGTCTGTTTAGGGCTTGTGTGTATGGGTGGGATGTGGGTTGTCGATTTACAATGTTTTCCCTTTTTAGATTTTGAGATATTTAGAAACAAAAAGTCGCAGATGGGGGGTGTTGTTTTTCTCCCTCTACCGGCAGGGGATTTTTTCCCCAGTCCCGGCTGGTCTGCGAGGCGACATTTGTCAACGCTTCTGTTTGAGCAATGTTGGGTGCAGGGACGGTGTTTTGGCAGGCAGGGTTTTCAGGATGTTCCCAGGAGCGCGGTGCCCGTGTATTTATTCTCAGCGAGGCAGGGGTAGGCATCGGAAGGGAAGAGCAGAGGTGGGTTTTGGAGCAGTGAGGCCGGCGGCAGGGGAATGCGTTTGGTATGTGTGTGAGCGTATATAGATGCGTGCAAGCGTGTGTGGGCAGTTCTAGGCTTTGGGCTTTTGTCTTTGCATCGAACGTGGGTTGTCAATTTAAAATGTTTTTAGAACTTGGATGCTTTTACAACTTAAAAGTTTTTAGAAATTAGTGTCTAATTGGAGAACGTACTGTCTCAAAGGAGAACTTAGTGTCTAAATGGTGACTGTAGTGTCTAATTGGTGATCCTGGTGTCTAAGTGGAGATCCTTGTGTCTATTTGGTGATCCTTGTGTCTAATTGCAGAACCTTGTGTCTAACTGGAGAACTTTGTGTGTGCTTGGAGAAGGTAGCATTTCAATGGACAAGTTATAGTTTCAATGGAGAACATAGCGTTTCAAAGCAGAACATAGCATTTCAATGCAGATCTTGGCGTTTGAATGCGGAACTTCGCATTTGAATGCAGAACTTAGTATTTCGGTGCAGAACTCAGCGTTTCGATGGATAAATTACCATTTCAATACAAATACTGAGTGTTTCAATAGATAATTTCTTGTTTCATTTCTGAATTTAACGTTTCACTGAAGAACTTAGCGTTTCACTGGAGAACTTGGCGTTTCAATGGAGAATGTAGTGTCTTAATGGAGAATTTAGCGTTTCAATGGCGTCTAACCCAGGATAATCTAAGGCCGGCTAAGCTAATCTGACCCGGGATAATCTGACCCGGGATAATCTGACCCGGGATAATCTGACCCGGGATAATCTGACCCGGGATAATCTGACCCGGGATAATCTGACCCGGGATAATCTGACCCGGGATTATCTGGCCCGGGATTATCTGGCCCGGGATTATCTGGCCCGGCTTAATCTGGCCCGGGATAATCTGGCCCGGCTTAATCTGGCCCGGCTTAATCCGGCCCGGCTTAATCCGGCCCGGCTTAATCCGGCCCGGCTTAATCCGGCCCGGCTTAATCCGGTTTAGAAAAATCTGACCCTAAATTTTACCCTAATCCTAACCATAAACCTAATCCTAAACCTAACTCCCTAACACTACCCTCACCAAAGAAGTCTCCCTAATCCTTATCCCTAAAATACACTAATCTGCAACAGCCAGACTGGGTTAAATTTGGCTGGGCTAGATTAAACTGGGCTGGACTGGATTAAACTGTGCTGGAGTGAACTAAACTGGGCTGGACTGGATTGAACTGGGCTGGATAGTGTTAATCTGTGCTACAGTGAACTGAACTACGCTGGGCTAGATCTAACTGAGCTAGACTGGATTAAAACGGACTGGACAGGGTTAAACTGGCCTTGTCTGGATTAAACTGAGCTGGACTGGGTTAAACTGGGCTAGACTGGGTTAAACTGAGACAGACTGGATTAGAGTGGTCTTGAGTGAACTAAACTGGGCTGAATTAAACTGAGATGGACTGGATTAAACTGGGTTGGACTCTGTTAAATTAGGCTAGACTCTGTTAAACTGTGCTGGACTGGGTTAAACTGTCTTGGGCTGGATTAAATTTATCTGCTCTGGATTAAACTGGGCTGCACTTGATTAAATTTAGCTGGACTGGATTATATTGGGCTGGACTGCATTAAACTGAGCTGGACTGGTTTAAAATGCGCTGGACTGGATGTAACTGAGCTGGAATGGATTAAACCGGGCTGGAAGGCATTGAAGTGGGCTGGACTAGTTTAAACAGGGCTGGCCTGGATCAAACTGAGCTGGACTGTGTTTAAAGTGGGCTTGACTGGGTTAAACTGGGCTGGGCTGGATTGAAGAGAGATGGACTGGATTAAACTGGGCTGGACAGGGTTAAACTGTGCTAGAGTGAACTAAATGGGGCTGGGCTGGATCAAACTGAGCTGGACTGGGTTAACGTGGGCTTGGCTGGATCAAACTGATATAGACTGGGTTAAACTGGTCTGGAGTGGGGTTAACTGGGGTGGATTGGATTATACTGGGCTGGTGTGTATTAAATATGGCTGGACTGGGTTAAACTGGGCTGGACTGTATCAAACTGGGCTGGACTGGGTTAAAGTGGGCTGGGCTGGATTGAAGTGAGCTGGACTGGATTAAAACGGGCTTGACTGCGTTAAATTAGGCTGGGCTGTATCAGACTGGGCTGGACTGGGTTAAACTGGGCTGGGCTGGATTGAACTGAGCAGGCCTGGATTATATTGAGTTGGAGTGCATTAAATATGGCTGGACTAGGTTAAACAGGGCTGTGCTGGATTGAACTGAGCTGGACTGAATTAAATAGGGCTGAACTGGGTTAAAAAGTGCTACAGTGAACTGAAGTGGGCTGGGCTGCATTAAACTGAGCTGGACTGGATTAAATTGGCCTGGGCTGGATCAAACTGAGCTGGACTATGTTAAACTGGGCTGGACTGAGTTAACCGGGGCTGGACTGGGTTAAATTGAGCCAGACTGGATTAAAGTGGGCTGGACTGGGTTAACCTGTGCTAGAGTTAACTAGGATCAAAGTGAGCTGGACTAGGTTAAACTGGGCTGTGTTGGATCAAACTGAGCTGGACTGGGTTAAACAGGGCTGGAGTGGATTATATGTAGCTGGAGTGTATTAAATATGGATGTACTGGGTTAAACTGGGCTGTACTGGGGTAAAACTGGGCTGGACTGGGTTAAACAGGGCTGGGCTGGATTGAACTGATCTGGACTGGATTAAAGTGAGCTGGAGTGGATTATACTGAGCTGGAGTGTATTATATATGGCTGGACTGGGTTAAACTGTGCTGGGCTGGATCAAACTGGGCTGGACTGGGTTAAAGTTGGCTGGACTGGGTTAAACTGGGCTGGGAAGGATTGAACTGATGGGGAGTGGATTAAACTAGGCTGGACAGGGTTAAACTTGGCTGGGCTGTATCAAACTGGGCTGGACTGGGTTAAACTCGGCTGGACTGGGTTAAACTGGGCTAGGCTGAACTGAGCTGGACTGGATTAGACTGGTCTGGACTGGGTTAAACTGGCCTGATCTGGATTGAACTGAGCTGGACTGGATTGAACTGGGCTGGACAAGGTTAAACTGTGCTAGAGTGAACTGAACTTGGCTGGGCTGGATTAAAGTGAGCTGGACTGGGTTAAACTGGGCTGGGTTGGATCAAACTGAGCTGGACTGTGTTTAAAGTGGGCTGGAGTGGGTTAAAAGGGTCTGAACTGGAATATACTGAGTTGGAGTGTATTAAATAAAGCTGGACTGGCTAAACTGGGCTGGGCTCAATTGAACTGAGCTGGAGTGAATTCAATTGGGCTGGACAGGGTTAAACAGTGCTAGAGTGAACTGAAGTGGGCTGGGCAGGATTAAAGTGAACAGGTCTAAGTTAAACTGGGCTGGGCTGGGTTGGGTTAAACTGGTCTGGAGTGGATTATACTGAGCTGGAGTATATTAAATATGGCTGGACTGGGTTAAACTGGGCTGGGCTGGATCAAACTGGGTTGGACTGTGTTAGACTTGGCTGGACTGGGTTAACCTGGTCTGGGATTGATTGAACTGATGTGGAGTGGATTAAACTGTGCTAGAGTGAACTGAACTGGGCTGGGCTGGATTAAAGTGAGCTGGACTGAGTTAAACTGGTCTGGCCTGGGTTAAACTGGGGTGGAGTGGAGTAGATTGAGCTGGTGTGTATTAAATATCGCTGGACTGATTTAAACTGGGCTGGGCTGGGTTAAACTGGGCTGGAGTGGATTATACTGAGCTGGAGTGTATTAAATATGGCTGGACTGGGTTAAACTGGGCTGGGCTGTAACAAACTGGGCTGGGCTGGGTTAAACTGGGCTGGGCTGTATCAAACTGGGCTGGCCTGGGTTAAACATGGCTGGCCTGGGTTAAACTGGGCTGGAGTGTATTAAATATGGCTGAACTGGGTTAAACTGGGCTGGGCTGGATCCAACTGGGTTGGACTTGGTTAAAGTGGGCTGGGCTGGATTGAACTGAGCTGGACTGGATTAAACTGGGTTGAGCTGGATTGAATTGAGCTGGAGTGGATTAAACACAGCTGGACTGGGTTAAACATGACTGGGCTGGGTTAAACTCTGCTGCTGTGAACTAAACTGGGCTGGACTGTGTTAAACTGCGCTGGGTTTGATTAAATTTAGCTGTAGTGGATTAAACTGGGCTGGACTGAATTAAACTGAGCTGGACTGGGCTTAACTGGGCTTGTCTGGATTAAACTGGGCTGGAGTGTGTCAAACTGAGTTGGGCTGGATTAAATTGAGCTGGACTGGGTGAAGCTGGGCTGGACCGGATTAAACTGAGATGGAGTGTATTAAACTGGGCTGGCCTGGACTAAAGTGGGCTGGCCTGGATTAAACTGAACTGGACTGGGTTAAACTTGGCTGCGCTGGGTTAAATTGAGCTGGACAGGGTTAATCTGGGCTGGACTGGGTTGAACTGGGCTGGAGTGGGTTAAAGTGGGTTGGGCTTTATCAAATTGGGCTGGACTGGGTTAAACTGGGTTGGAGTGGATTATGCTGAGCTGGAGTATATTAAATATGGCTGGAGAGGGTTAAACTGGGCTGGGCTGGATCAAACTGGGCTGGACTGTGTTAGACTTGGCTGGACTGGGTTAACCTGGTCTGGGATTGATTGAACTGATGTGGAGTGGATTAAACTGTGCTAGAGTGAACTGAACTGGGCTGGGCTGGATTAAAGTGAGCTGGACTGAGTTAAACTGGTCTGGCCTGGGTTAAACTGGGGTCGAGTGGAGTAGATTGAGCTGGTGTGTATTAAATATCGCTGGACTGATTTAAACTGGGCTGGGCTGGGTTAAACTGGGCTGGAGTGGATTATACTGAGCTGGAGTGTATTAAATATGGCTGGACTGGGTTAAACTGGGCTGGGCTGTAACAAACTGGGCTGGGCTGGGTTAAACTGGGCTGGGCTGTATCAAACTGGGCTGGCCTGGGTTAAACTGGGCTGGGCTGTATCAAACTGGGCTGGCTTGGGTTAAACTGGGCTGGGCTGTATCAAACTGGGCTGGCCTGGGTTAAACATGGCTGGCCTGGGTTAAACTGGGCTGGGCTGTATCAAACTGGGCTGGCCTGGGTTAAACTGGGCTGGAGTGTATTAAATATGGCTGAACTGGGTTAAACTGGGCTGGGCTGGATCCAACTGGGTTGGACTTGGTTAAAGTGGGCTGGGCTGGATTGAACTGAGCTGGACTGGATTAAACTGGGTTGAGCTGGATTGAATTGAGCTGGAGTGGATTAAACACAGCTGGACTGGGTTAAACATGACTGGGCTGGGTTAAACTCTGCTGCTGTGAACTAAACTGGGCTGGACTGTGTTAAACTGCGCTGGGTTTGATTAAATTTAGCTGTAGTGGATTAAACTGGGCTGGACTGAATTAAACTGAGCTGGACTGGGTTTAACTGGGCTTGTCTGGATTAAACTGGGCTGGAGTGTGTCAAACTGAGTTGGGCTGGATTAAATTGAGCTGGACTGGGTGAAGCTGGGCTGGACCGGATTAAACTGAGATGGAGTGTATTAAACTGAGCTGGCCTGGACTAAAGTGGGCTGGCCTGGATTAAACTGAACTGGACTGGGTTAAACTTGGCTGCGCTGGGTTAAATTGAGCTGGACAGGGTTAATCTGGGCTGGACTGGGTTGAACTGGGCTGGAGTGGGTTAAAGTGGGTTGGGCTTTATCAAATTGGGCTGGACTGGGTTAAACTGGGTTGGAGTGGATTATGCTGAGCTGGAGTATATTAAATATGGCTGGAGAGGGTTAAACTGGGCTGGGCTGGATCAAACTGGGCTGGACTGTGTTAGACTTAGCTGGACTGGGTTAACCTGGGCTGGGATTGATTGAACTGATCTGGAGTGGATTAAACTGTGCTAGAGTGAACTGAACTGGGCTGGGCTGGATTAAAGTGAGCTGGACTGAGTTAAACTGGTCTTGCCTGGGTTAAACTGGGGTATACTGGAGTAGATTGAGCTGGTGTGTATTAAATATAGCTGGACTGGGTTAAACTGGGCTGGAGTGGATTATAATGAGCTGGAGTGTATTAAATGTGGCTGGACTGGGTTAAACTTGGCTGGAGTGGGTTAAACTGGTCTGGAGTGGATTATACTGAGCTGGAGTATATTAAATATGGCTGGACTGGGTTAAACTGGGCTGGGCTGGATAACTGGGCTGGACTGTGTTAGACTTGGCTGGACTGGGT
The DNA here is from genome assembly GCF_033815535.1 of Pezoporus flaviventris. Classification (NCBI taxonomy): domain Eukaryota; kingdom Metazoa; phylum Chordata; class Aves; order Psittaciformes; family Psittacidae; genus Pezoporus; species Pezoporus flaviventris. The sequence goes on from NW_026892574.1 coordinate 3,371,578, forward strand.
TAACCTGGGCTGGGATTGATTGAACTGATCTGGAGTGGATTAAACTGTGCTAGAGTGAACTGAACTGGGCTGGGCTGGATTAAAGTGAGCTGGACTGGGTTAAACTGGGCTGAACTGGGTTAAACTGCGCTGGGTTGGATCAAACTGAGCTGGACTGTGTTTAAAGGGGGCTGGAGTGGGTTAAAAGGGTCTGAACTGGATTATACTGAGTTGGAGTGTATTAAATATAGCTGGACTGGCTAAACTGGGCTGGGCTCAATTGAACTGAGCTGGAGTGAATTCAATTGGGCTGGAGAGGGTTAAACAGTGCTAGAGTGAACTGAAGTGGGCTGGGCAGGATTAAAGTGAGCTGGACTAAGTTAAACTGGGCTGGGTTGGGTTAAACTGGGCTGGACTGGGTTAAACTGTGCTCAAGTGAACTGAAGTGGGCTGGGCTGGGTCAAAGTGAGCTGGACTGGGTTTAACTGGGCTGGGCTGGATTGAACTGAGATGGACCGGATTAAACTGGTCTGGACTAAGTTAAACTAGGCTGGACTGGATTATACTGAGGTGGAGTGTATTAAATGTGGCTGGACTGGGTTAAACGGGGCTGGACGGGGTTAAACTGGGCTGGTCTGTATCAAACTTGGCTGGCCTGGGTTAAACTGGGCTGGACTGGGTTAAACTGGGCTGGAGTAGATTATACTGAGCTGGAGTGTATTGAATATGGCTGGACTGGGTTAAACTGGGCTGGGCTGGATCCAACTGGGTTGGACTTGGTTAAAGTGGGCTGGGCTGGATTGAACTGAGCTGGACTGGATTAAACTGGGTTGAGCTGGATTGAATTGAGCTGGACTGGGTTAAACTGCGCTGGGTTTGATTAAATTTAGCTGGACTGGATTAAACAGGTCTGGACTGGGTTAAACTGAGCTGGACTGGGTTAAACTGGGCTTGGCTGGATTAAACTGGGCTGGACTGTGTCAGACTGAGTTGGACTGGGTGAAGCTGGGCTGGACCGGATTAAACTGAGATGGAGTGTATTAAACTGGGCTGGCCTGGACTAAAGTGGGCTGCCCTGGATTACACTGAACTGGACTGGGTTAAACTTGGCTGCGCTGGGTTAAATTGAGCTGGACTGGGTTAATCTGGGCTGGACTGGGTTAAACTGGGCTGGGCTGGATTGAACTGAGGTGGACTGGGTTAAAGTGGGCTTGACTGGGTTAAACAGTGCTAGAGTGAACTGAAGTGGGCTGGGCAGGATGAAAGTGAGCTGGCCTGGGTTAAACTGGGCTGGGTTGTATCAAACTGGGCTGGCCTGGGTTAAACTGGGCTGGTCTGGGGTAAAACTGGGCTGGACTGGGTTAAACTGGGCTGGAGTGGATTATACTGAGCTGGAGTATATTAAATATGGCTGGACTGGGTTAAACTGGACTGGAGTGGATCAAACTGGGCTGGACTGGGTTAGACATGGCTGGACAGGGTTAAACTGGGCTGGGATTGATTGAACTGATCTGGAGTGGATTAAACTGTGCTAGAGTGAACTGAACTAGTCTGGGCTGGATTAAACTGAGCTGCACTGGGTTAAACTGGTCTGGCCTGCGTTAAACTGGGGTGGACTAGAGTAGATTGAGCTGGTGTGTATTAAATAAAGGCGGACTGGGTAAAACTGGGCTGGGCTGGGTTAAACTTTGCTGGGCTGGATTATACTGAGCTGGAGTGTATTAAATATGGCTGGAGGGGGTTAAACTGGGCTGGGCTATAACAAACTGGGCTGGAATGGGTTAAACATGGCTGGGCTATAACAAACTGGGCTGGACTGGGTTAAACATGGCTGGACTGAGTTAAACTGGGCAGGGCTGTATCAAACTGGGCTGGGATGTATTGAACTGAGCTGGACTGAATTAAATTGGGCTGGACAGGGTTAAACTGTGCTAGAGTGAACTGAAGTGGGCTGGGCAGGATGAAAGTGAGCTAGACTGGGATAAACTGGGCTGGGCTCCATCAAACTGAGCTGGACTGTGTTTAAACTGAGCTGGACTGTGTTAAACTGGGCTGGACTGGGTTAAAGATTGCTAGAGTGAACTGAAGTGGGCTGGATCAAAGCAAGCTGGACTGGGTTAAACTGTGCTGGAGTAAACAGAACTAGGCTGGGAGGATCAAACTGAGCTGGGCTGTATCAAAGTGGGTTGGCCTGGGTTAGACTGGGCTGCACTGGGTTAAACTGTGCTGGAGTGTATTAAATGTGGCTGGACTGGGTTAAACTGGGCTGGACTGGGTTACACTGGGCTGGGATGGATTGATTTGATCTGGAGTGGATTAAACTAGGCTGGACAGGGTTAAACTGTGCTAGAGTGAGCTGAACTGGGCTGGGCTGGATGAAACTGGGCTGGGCTGGGTTAAACTGGGGTGGATTGCATTATACTGAGCTGGTGTGTATTAAATATGGCTGGACTGGGTTAAACTGGGCTGGGCTGGATCAGACTGGGTTGGACGTGGTTAAAGTGGGCTGGGCTGGATTGAACTGAGCTGGGCTGGATCAAACTGGGTTGAGCTGGATTGAATTGAGCTGGACTGGATCAAACTGAGCTGGCCTGGATTAAACACAGCTGGACTGGGTTAAACATGACTGGGCTGGGTTAAAATCTGCTGCTGTGAACTAAAGTGGGCTGGACTGTGTTAAACTGCGCTGGGTTTGATTAAATTTAGCTGGACTGGATTAAACAGGTCTGGACTGGGTTAAACTGACCTGGACTGGGTTAAACTGGGCTTGTCTGGATTAAACTGGGCTGGACTGTGTCAAACTGAGTTGGGCTGAATTAAACTGAGCTGGACTGGGTGAAGCTGGGCTGGACTGGATTAAACTTCGATGGAGTGTATTAAACTGGGCTGGCATGGACTAAAGTGGGCTGGCATGGGTTAAACTGAACTGGACTGGGTTAAACTTGGCTGCGCTGGGTTAAATTGAGCTGGACTGGTCTGGACTGGATTAAACTGGGCTGGGCTGGATTGAACTGAGGTGGACTGGGTTAAAGTGGGCTTGACTGGGTTAAACAGTGCTAGAGTGAACTGAAGTGGGCTGGGCAGGATGAAAGTGAGCTGGACTGAGTTAAACTGGTCTGGACTGGGTTAAACTGGGGTGGACTGGAGTAGATTGAGCTGGTGTGTATTAAATATAGCTGGACTGGGTTAAACTGGGCTGGGCTGGATTGAACTGAAGTGGGCTGGGCTGGATTGAACTGAGGTGGACTGGGTTAAAGTGGGCTTGACTGAGTTAAACAGTGATAGAGTGAAATGAAGTGGGCTGGGCAGGATGAAAGTGAGCTGGCCTGGGTTAAACTGGGCTGGGTTGTATCAAACTGTGCTGGCCTGGGTTAAACTGGGCTTGCCTAGGGTAAAACTGGGCTGTACTGGGGTAAAACTGTGCTGTACTGGGTTAAAGTGGGGTGGGCTTTATCAAATTAGGCTGGACTGGGTTAAACTGGGCTGGAGTGGATTATACTGAGCTGGAGTATATTAAATATGGCTGGACTGGGTTAAACTGGGCTGGGCTGTTTCAAACTGGGCTGGCCCAGATTAAACTGGGCTGGGCTGTATCAAACTGGGCTGGCCTGGGTTAAACTGGGGTGGGCTGTATCAAACTGGGCTGGACAGGGTTAAACTGGGCTGGAGTGGATTATACTGAGATGGAGTATATTAAATATGGCTGGACTGGGTTAAACTGGGCTGGGCTGTTTCAAACTGGGCTGGCCCAGATTAAACTGGGCTGGGCTGTATCAAACTGGGCTGGCCTGGGTTAAACAGGGCTGGCCTGGGTTAAACATGGCTGGACTGGGTTAAACTGTGCTAGAGTGAACTGAAGTGGGCTGGGCTGGATCAAACTGAGCTGGACTGGGTTAAACTGTGCTGGAGTAAACTGAACTGGGTTGGGGAGGATCAAACTGAGCTGGGCTGTGCCAAAGTGGGTTGGCCTGGGTTAAACTGGGCTGGACTGGGTTAAACTGGGCTGGACTGGGTTAAACTGGGCTGGACTGGGTTACACTGGGCTGGGATGGATTAAACTGATCTGGAGTGGATTAAACTAGGCTGGACAGGGTTAAACTGTGCTAGAGTGAACTGAACTGGGCTGGGCTGGATGAAATGGGGCTGGGCTGGGTTAAACTGGGGTGGATTGCATTCTACTGAGCTGGTGTGTATTAAATATGGCTGGACTGGGTTAAAGTGGGCTGGGCTGGATCCAACTGGGTTGGACTTGGTTAAAGTGGGCTGGGCTGGATTGAACTGAGCTGGACTGGATTAAACTGGGTTGAGCTGGATTGAATTGAGCTGGACTGGATCAAACTGAGCTGGCCTGGATTAAACACAGCTGGACTGGGTTAAACATGACTGGGCTGGGTTAAACTCTGCTGCTGTGAACTAAAGTGGGCTGGACTGTGTTAAACTGCGCTGGGTTTGATTAAATTTAGCTGGAGTGCATTAAACTGGGCTGGACTGGGTTAAACTGAGCTGGACTGGGTTAAACTGGGCTTGTCTGGATTAAACTGGGCTGGAGTGTGTCAAACTGAGTTGGGCTGGATTAAACTGAGCTGGACTGGGTGAAGCTGGGCTGGACTGGATTAAACTGAGATGGAGTGTATTAAACTGGGCTGGCCTGGACTAAAGTGGGCTGGCCTGGATTAAACTGAACTGGACTGGGTTAAACTTGGCTGCGCTGGGTTAAATTGAGCTGGACTGGGCTGGACTGGGTTAAACTGGGCTGGGCTGGATTGAACTGAGGTGGACTGGGTTAAAGTGGGCTTGACTGGGTTAAACAGTGCTAGAGTGAACTGAAGTGGGCTGGGCAGGATGAAAGTGAGCTGGACTGGGTTAAACTGAGCTGGCCTGGGTTAAACTGGGCTGTAGTGGAATAAAACTGGGCTGTAGTGGGGTAAAACTGGGCTGTACTGGGTTAAAGTGGAGTAGATTGAGCTGGTGTGTATTAAATATAGCTGGACTGGTTTAAACTGGGCTGGGTTAAACTGGACTGGAGTGGATTATACTGAGCTGGAGTGTATTAAATATGGCTGGACTGGGTTAAACAGGGCTGGACTGGGTTAAACTGGGCTGGGCTGTATCAAACTGGGCTGGCCTGGGTTAAACTGGGCTGGGCTGTATCAAACTGGGCTGGCCTGGGTTAAACTGGGCTGGACTGGGTTAAACTAGGCTGGGCTGTATCAAACTGGGCTGGACAGGGTTAAACTGGGCTGGAGTGGATTATACTGAGCTGGAGTGTATTAAATATGGTTGGACTGGGTTAAACTGGGCTGGGGTGTATCAGACTGGGCTGGACTGGGTTAAACTGGGCTGGGATGGACTGAACTGATCTGGAGTGGATTAAACTGGGGTGGACATCCTTTAACTGTGCTAGAGTGAACTGAAGTGGGCTGGGCTGTATCAAACTGATCTGGACTGAGTTAAACTGGGCTGGGCTGTGTTAAAGTGTGGTGGACTGGATTATACTGAGCTGGTGTGTATTAAGTATGGTTGGATTGGGTTAAACTGGGCTGGGCTGTATCAGGCTTGGTTGGAATGAGTTAAAGTGGGCTGGGCTGGATTGAAGTGAGATGGACCGGATTAAACTGGTCTGGACTAAGTTAAACTATGCTGGACTGGATTATACTGAGCTGGAGTGTATTAAAAATGGCTGGACTGAGTTAAACTGGGTTGGGCTGTATCAAACTGGGCTGGCCTGGGTTAAACTGGGCTGGCCTGGGTTAAACTGGGCTGGAGTGTATTAAATATGGCTGGACTGGGTTAAACTGTGCTGGGCTGTATCAAACTGGGCTGGCCTGAGTTAAACTGTGTTGAGCTGTATCAAACTGGGCTGGCCTGGGTTAAACTGGGCTGGCCTGGGTTAAACTGGGCTGGGCTGGATCAAACTGAGCTGGACTGGGTTAAACTGTGCTAGTGTGAACTGAACTGGGCTGGGCTGGATTAAAGTGAGCTGGACTGGGTTCAAGTGGACCGGGCTGGATCAAATTGAGCTGGACTGTGTTTAAACTTAGCTGTAGTGGGTTAAAGTGGGCTGGAGTGGGTTAAACTGTGCTAGAGTGAACTGTACTGGGCTGGGCTCGATCAAACTTAGCTGGACTGTGTTTAAACTGAGCTGGACTGTGTTAAACTGGGCTGGACTGGCTTAAACTGTGCTAGAGTGAACTGAAGTGGGCTGGGCTGGATGAAAGAGGGCTGGGCTGGGTTAAACTGGGGTGGATTGCATTATCCTGAGCTGGTGTTTATTAAATATGGCTGGACTGGGTTAAAGTGGGCTGGGCTGGATCCAACTGGGTTGGACTTGGTTAAAGTGGGCTGGGCTGCATTGAACTGAGCTGGACTGGATTAAACTGGGTTGAGCTGGATTGAACTGAGCTGGATTGGATTAAACTGGTTTGAGCTGGATTGAATTGAGCTGGACTGGATCAAACTGAGCTGGCCTGGATTAAACACAGCTGGACTGGGTTAAACATGACTGGGCTGGGTTAAACTCTGCTGTTGTGAACTAAACTGGGCTGGACTGTGTTAAACTGCGCTGGGTTTGATTAAATTTAGCTGTAGTGGATTAAACTGGGCTGGACTGGGTTAAACTGAGCTGGACTGGGTTAAACTGGGTTTGGCTGGATTAAACTGGGCTGGAGTGTGTCAAACTGAGTTGGGCTGGTTTAAACTGAGCTGGACTGGGTGAAGCTGGGCTGGACTGGATTAAACTGAGATGGAGTGTATTAAACTGGGCTGGCCTGGACTAAAGTGGGCTGGCCTGGATTAAACTGAACTGGAGTGGGTTAAACTTGGCTGCGCTGGGTTAAATTGAGCTGGACTGGGCTGGACTGGGTTAAACTGGGCTGGGCTGGGTTGAACCGAAGTGGGCTGGGCTGGATTGAACTGAGGTGGACTGGGTTAAAGTGGGTTTGACTGAGTTAAACAGTGATAGAGTGAAATGAAGTGGGCTGGGCAGGATGAAAGTGAGCTGGCCTGGGTTAAACTGGGCTGGGTTGTATCAAACTGTGCTGGCCTGGGTTAAACTGGGCTTGCCTAGGGTAAAACTGGGCTGTACTGGGGTAAAACTGTGCTGTACTGGGTTAAAGTGGGGTGGGCTTTATCAAATTGGGCTGGACTGGGTTAAACTGGGCTGGAGTGGATTATACTGAGCTGGAGTATATTAAATATGGCTGGACTGGGTTAAACTGGGCTGGGCTGTTTCAAACTGGTCTGGCCCGGATTAAACTGGGCTGCGCTGTATCAAACTGGGCTGGCCTGGGTTAAACATGGCTGGACTGGGTTAAACTGGGGTGGGCTGTATCAAACTGGGCTGGACAGGGTTAAACTGGGCTGGAGTGGATTATACTGAGCTGGAGTGTATTAAATATGGCTGGACTGGGTTAAACTGAGCTGGGCTGTAACAAACTGGGCTGGGCTGGTTTAAACTGGGTTGGACTGGGTTAAACTTGGCTGGGCTGGATTATACTGAGGTGGAGTGTATTAAATATGGCTGGAGGGGGTTAAACTGGGCTGGGCTGTAACAAACTGGGCTGGACTGGGTTAAATATGGCTGGACTGGGTTAAACTGGGCTGGGCTGTATCAAGGTGGGCTGGCCCGGGTTAAACTGGGCTGGGATGGATTGAACTGAGCTGGACTGAATTAAATTGGGCTGGACAGGGTTAAACTGTGCTAGAGTGAACTGAAGTGGGCTGGGCAGGATGAAAGTGAGCTAGACAGGGATAAACTGGGCTGGGCTCGATCAAACTGAGCTGGACTGTGTTTAAACTGAGCTGGACTGTGTTAAACTGGGCTGGACTGGGTTAAAGTTTGCTAGAGTGAACTGAAGTGGGCTGGGCTGGATCAAAGTGAGCTGGACTGGGTTAAACTGCGCTGGAGTAAACTGAACTGGGCTGGTGAGGATCAAACTGAGCTGGGCTGTATCAAAGTTGGTTGGCCTGGGTTAAACTTGGCTGCACTGGGTTAAACTGGGCTGGAGTGTATTAAATGTGGCTGGACTGGGTTAAACTGAGCTGGACTGGGTTACACTGGGCTGGGATGGATTGAACTGATCTGGAGTGGATTAAACTAGGCTGGACAGGGTTAAACTGTGCTAGAGTGAACTGAACTGGGCTGGGCTGGATGAAACGGGGCTGGGCTGGGTTAAACTGGGGTGGATTGCAGTATACTGAGCTGGTGTGTATTAAAAATGGCTGGACTGGGTTAAAGTGGGCTGGGCTGGATCCAGCTGGGTTGGACTTGGTTAAAGTGGCTGGGCTGGATTGAACTGAGCTGGACTGGATTAAACTGAGCTGGCCTGGATTAAACACAGCTGGACTGGGTTAAACATGACTGGGCTGGGTTAAACTCTGCTGCTGTGAACTAAAGTGGGCTGGACTGTGTTAAACTGCGCTGGGTTTGATTAAATTTAGCTGTAGTGGATTAAACTGGGCTGGACTGGGTTAAACTGAGCTGGACTGGGTTAAACTGGGTTTGGCTGGATTAAACTGGGCTGGAGTGTGTCAAACTGAGTTGGGCTGGATTAAACTGAGCTGGACTGGGTGAAGCTGGGCTGGACTGGATTAAACTGAGATGGAGTGTATTAAACTGGGCTGGCCTGGACTAAAGTGGGCTGGCCTGGATTAAACTGAACTGGAGTGGGTTAAACTTGGCTGCGCTGGGTTAAATTGAGCTGGACTGGGCTGGACTGGGTTAAACTGGGCTGGGCTGGATTGAACTGAGGTGGACTGGGTTAAAGTGGGCTTGACTGGGTTAAACAGTGCTAGAGTGAACTGAAGTGGGCTGGGCAGGATGAAAGTGAGCTGGACTGGGTTAAACTGGGCTGGCCTGGGTTAAACTGGGCTGTAGTGGGGTAAAACTGGGCTGTAGTGGGGTAAAACTGGGCTGTACTGTGTTAAAGTGGAGTAGATTGAGCTGGTGTGCATTAAATATAGCTGGACTGGTTTAAACTGGGCTGGGTTAAACTGGACTGGAGTGGATTATACTGAGCTGGAGTGTATTAAATATGGCTGGACTGGGTTAAACTGGGCTGGACTGGGTTAAACTGGGCTGGGCTGTATCAAACTGGGCTGGCCTGGGTTAAGCTGGGCTGGGCTGTATCAAACTGGGCTGGCCTGGGTTAAACTGGGCTGGACTGGGTTAAACTGGGCTGGGCTGTATCAAACTGGGCTGGACAGGGTTAAACTGGGCTGGAGTGGATTATACTGAGCTGGAGTGTATTAAATATGGTTGGACTGGGTTAAACTGGGCTGGGGTGTATCAGACTGGGCTGGACTGGGTTAAACTGGGCTGGGATGGACTGAACTGATCTGGAGTGGATTAAACTGGGGTGGACATCCTTTAACTGTGCTAGAGTGAACTGAAGTGGGCTGGGCTGTATCAAACTGATCTGGACTGAGTTAAACTGGGCTGGGCTGTGTTAAAGTGTGGTGGACTGGATTATACTGAGCTGGTGTGTATTAAGTATGGTTGGATTGGGTTAAACTGGGCTGGGCTGTATCAGGCTTGGTTGGACTGGGTTAAAGTGGGCTGGGCTGGATTGAAGTGAGATGGACCGGATTAAACTGGTCTGGACTAAGTTAAACTATGCTGGACTGGATTATACTGAGCTGGAGTGTATTAAAAATGGCTGGACTGAGTTAAACTGGGTTGGACTGTATCAAACTGGGCTGGCCTGGGTTAAACTGGGCTGGCCTGGGTTAAACTGGGCTGGAGTGTATTAAATATGGCTGGACTGGGTTAAACTGTGCTGGGCTGTAACAAACTGGGCTGGGCTGGTTTAAACTGGGTTGGACTGGGTTAAACTTGGCTGGGCTGGATTATACTGAGGTGGAGTGTATTAAATATGGCTGGCCTGGGTTAAACAGGGCTGGCCTGGGTTAAACTGGGCTGGGCTGTATCAAACTGGGCTGGACAGGGTTAAACTGGGCTGGAGTGGATTATACTGAGCTGGAGTGTATTAAATATGGTTGGACTGGGTTAAACTGTGCTGGGCTGTAACAAACTGGGCTGGGCTGGTTTAAACTGGGTTGGACTGGGTTAAACTTGGCTGGCTGGATTATACTGAGGTGGAGTGTATTAAATATGGCTGGAGGGGGTTAAACTGGGCTGGGCTGTAACAAACTGGGCTGGACTGGGTTAAATATGGCTGGACTGGGTTAAACTGGGCTGGGCTGTATCAAGGTGGGTTGGCCCGGGTTAAACTGGGCTGGGATGGATTGAACTGAGCTGGACTGAATTAAATTGGGCTGGACAGGTTTAAACTGTGCTAGAGTGAACTGAAGTGGGCTGGGCAGGATGAAAGTGAGCTGGCCTGGGTTAAACTGGGCTGGGTTGTATCAAACTGTGCTGGCCTGGGTTAAACTGGGCTTGCCTAGGGTAAAACTGGGCTGTACTGGGGTAAAACTGTGCTGTACTGGGTTAAAGTGGGGTGGGCTTTATCAAATTGGGCTGGACTGGGTTAAACTGGGCTGGAGTGGATTATACTGAGCTGGAGTATATTAAATATGGCTGGACTGGGTTAAACTGGGCTGGGCTGTTTCAAACTGGGCTGGCCCGGATTAAACTGGGCTGGGCTGTATCAAACTGGGCTGGCCTGGGTTAAACAGGGCTGGACTGGGTTAAACTGGGGTGGGCTGTATCAAACTGGGCTGGACAGGGTTAAACTGGGCTGGAGTGGATTATACTGAGCTGGAGTGTATTAAATATGGTTGGACTGGGTTAAACTGTGCTGGGCTGTAACAAACTGGGCTGGGCTGGTTTAAACTGGGTTGGACTGGGTTAAACTTGGCTGGGCTGGATTATACTGAGGTGGAGTGTATTAAATATGGCTGGAGGGGGTTAAACTGGGCTGGGCTGTAACAAACTGGGCTGGACTGGGTTAAATATGGCTGGACTGGGTTAACCTGGGCTGGGCTGTATCAAGGTGGGCTGGCCCGGGTTAAACTGGGCTGGGATGGATTGAACTGAGCTGGACTGAATTAAATTGGGCTGGACAGGGTTAAACTGTGCTAGAGTGAACTGAAGTGGGCTGGGCAGGATGAAAGTGAGCTAGACAGGGATAAACTGGGCTGGGCTCGATCAAACTGAGCTGGACTGTGTTTAAACTGAGCTGGACTGTGTTAAACTGGGCTGGACTGGGTTAAAGTTTGCTAGAGTGAACTGAAGTGGGCTGGGCTGGATCAAAGTGAGCTGGACTGGGTTAAACTGCGCTGGAGTAAACTGAACTGGGCTGGTGAGGATCAAACTGAGCTGGGCTGTATCAAAGTTGGTTGGCCTGGGTTAAACTTGGCTGCACTGGGTTAAACTGGGCTGGAGTGTATTAAATGTGGCTGGACTGGGTTAAACTGGGCTGGACTGGGTTACACTGGGCTGGGATGGATTGAACTGATCTGGAGTGGATTAAACTAGGCTGGACAGGGTTAAACTGTGCTAGAGTGAACTGAACTGGGCTGGGCTGGATGAAACGGGGCTGGGCTGGGTTAAACTGGGGTGGATTGCAGTATACTGAGCTGGTGTGTATTAAAAATGGCTGGACTGGGTTAAAGTGGGCTGGGCTGGATCCAGCTGGGTTGGACTTGGTTAAAGTGGCTGGGCTGGATTGAACTGAGCTGGACTGGATTAAACTGAGCTGGCCTGGATTAAACACAGCTGGACTGGGTTAAACATGACTGGGCTGGGTTAAATTCTGCTGCTGTGAACTAAAGTGGGCTGGACTGTGTTAAACTGCGCTGGGTTTGATTAAATTTAGCTGTAGTGGATTAAACTGGGCTGGACTGGGTTAAACTGAGCTGGACTGGGTTAAACTGGGTTTGGCTGGATTAAACTGGGCTGGAGTGTGTCAAACTGAGTTGGGCTGGATTAAACTGAGCTGGACTGGGTGAAGCTGGGCTGGACTGGATTAAACTGAGATGGAGTGTATTAAACTGGGCTGGCCTGGACTAAAGTGGGCTGGCCTGGATTAAACTGAACTGGAGTGGGTTAAACTTGGCTGCGCTGGGTTAAATTGAGCTGGACTGGGCTGGACTGGGTTAAACTGGGCTGGGCTGGATTGAACTGAGGTGGACTGGGTTAAAGTGGGCTGGAGTGTATTAAATATGGCTGGACTGGGTTAAACTGTGCTGGGCTGTAACAAACTGGGCTGGGCTGGTTTAAACTGGGTTGGACTGGGTTAAACTTGGCTGGGCTGGATTATACTGAGGTGGAGTGTATTAAATATGGCTGGAGGGGGTTAAACTGGGCTGGGCTGTAACAAACTGGGCTGGACTGGGTTAAATATGGCTGGACTGGGTTAACCTGGGCTGGGCTGTATCAAGGTGGGCTGGCCTGGGTTAAACTGGGCTGGCCTGGGTTAAACTGGGCTGGGCTGTATTAAACTGGGCTGGCCTGAGTTAAACTGTGTTGAGCTGTATCAAACTGGGCTGGCCTGGGTTAAACTGGGCTGGCCTGGGTTAAACTGGGCTGGGCTGGATCAAACTGAGCTGGACTGGGTTAAACTGCGCTAGTGTGAACTGAACTGGGCTGGGCTGGATTAAAGTTTGCTGGACTGGGTTCAAGTGGACCGGGCTGGATCAAATTGAGCTGGACTGTGTTTAAACTTAGCTGTAGTGGGTTAAAGTGGGCTGGAGTGGGTTAAACTGTGCTAGAGTGAACTGAACTGGGCTGGGCTCGATCAAACTTAGCTGGACTGTGTTTAAACTGAGCTGGACTGTGTTAAACTGGGCTGGACTGGCTTAAACTGTGCTAGAGTGAACTGAAGTGGGCTGGGCTGGATGAAAGAGGGCTGGGCTGGGTTAAACTGGGGTGGATTGCATTATCCTGAGCTGGTGTTTATTAAATATGGCTGGACTGGGTTAAAGTGGGCTGGGCTGGATCCAACTGGGTTGGACTTGGTTAAAGTGGGCTGGGCTGGATTGAACTGAGCTGGACTGGATTAAACTCGGTTGAGCTGGATTGAATTGAGCTGGACTGGATCAAACTGGGTTGAGCTGGATTGAATTGAGCTGGACTGGATCAAACTGAGCTGGCCTGGATTAAACACAGCTGGACCGGGTTAAACATGACTGGGCTGGGTTAAACTCTGCTGCTGTGAACTAAAGTGGGCTGGACTGTGTTAAACTGCGCTGGGTTTGATTAAATTTAGCTGGAGTGGATTAAACTGGGCTGGACTGGGTTAAACTGAGCTGGACTGGGTTAAACTGGGCTTGTCTGGATTAAACTGGGCTGGAGTGTGTCAAACTGAGTTGGGCTGGATTAAACTGAGCTGGACTGGGTGAAGCTGGGCTGGACTGGATTAAACTGAGATGGAGTGTATTAAACTGGGCTGGCCTGGACTAAAGTGGGCTGGCCTGGATTAAACTGAACTGGACTGGGTTAAACTTGGCTGCGCTGGGTTAAATTGAGCTGGACTGGGCTGGACTGGGTTAAACTGGGCTGGGCTGGATTGAACCGAAGTGGGCTGGGCTGGATTGAACTGAGGTGGACTGGGTTAAAGTGGGTTTGACTGAGTTTAACAGTGCTAGAGTGAAATGAAGTGGGCTGGGCAGGATGAAAGTGAGCTGGCCTGGGTTAAACTGGGCTGGGTTGTATCAAACTGTGCTGGCCTGGGTTAAACTGGGCTTGCCTAGGGTAAAACTGGGCTGTACTGGGGTAAAACTGTGCTGTACTGGGTTAAAGTGGGGTGGGCTTTATCAAATTGGGCTGGACTGGGTTAAACTGGGCTGGAGTGGATTATACTGAGCTGGAGTATATTAAATATGGCTGGACTGGGTTAAACTGGGCTGGGCTGTTTCAAACTGGGCTGGCCCGGATTAAACTGGGCTGGGCTGTATCAAACTGGGCTGGCCTGGGTTAAACAGGGCTGGACTGGGTTAAACTGGGGTGGGCTGTATCAAACTGGGCTGGACAGGGTTAAACTGGGCTGGAGTGGATTATACTGAGCTGGAGTGTATTAAATATGGTTGGACTGGGTTAAACTCTGCTGGGCTGTAACAAACTGGGCTGGGCTGGTTTAAACTGGGTTGGACTGGGTTAAACTTGGCTGGGCTGGATTATACTGAGGTGGAGTGTATTAAATATGGCTGGAGGGGGTTAAACTGGGCTGGGCTGTAACAAACTGGGCTGGACTGGGTTAAATATGGCTGGACTGGGTTAAACTGGGCTGGGCTGTATCAAGGTGGGCTGGCCCGGGTTAAACTGGGCTGGGATGGATTGAACTGAGCTGGACTGAATTAAATTGGGCTGGACAGGGTTAAACTGTGCTAGAGTGAACTGAAGTAGGCTGGGCAGGATGAAAGTGAGCTAGACAGGGATAAACTGGGCTGGGCTCGATCAAACTGAGCTGGACTGTGTTTAAACTGAGCTGGACTGTGTTAAACTGGGCTGGACTGGGTTAAAGTTTGCTAGAGTGAACTGAAGTGGGCTGGGCTGGATCAAAGTGAGCTGGACTGGGTTAAACTGCGCTGGAGTAAACTGAACTGGGCTGGTGAGGATCAAACTGAGCTGGGCTGTATCAAAGTTGGTTGGCCTGGGTTAAACTTGGCTGCACTGGGTTAAACTGGGCTGGAGTGTATTAAATGTGGCTGGACTGGGTTAAACTGGGCTGGACTGGGTTACACTGGGCTGGGATGGATTGAACTGATCTGGAGTGGATTAAACTAGGCTGGACAGGGTTAAACTGTGCTAGAGTGAACTGAACTGGGCTGGGCTGGATGAAACGGGGCTGGGCTGGGTTAAACTGGGGTGGATTGCAGTATACTGAGCTGGTGTGTATTAAAAATGGCTGGACTGGGTTAAAGTGGGCTGGGCTGGATCCAGCTGGGTTGGACTTGGTTAAAGTGGCTGGGCTGGATTGAACTGAGCTGGACTGGATTAAACTGAGCTGGCCTGGATTAAACACAGCTGGACTGGGTTAAACATGACTGGGCTGGGTTAAACTCTGCTGCTGTGAACTAAAGTGGGCTGGACTGTGTTAAACTGCGCTGGGTTTGATTAAATTTAGCTGTAGTGGATTAAACTGGGCTGGACTGGGTTAAACTGAGCTGGACTGGGTTAAACTGGGTTTGGCTGGATTAAACTGGGCTGGAGTGTGTCAAACTGAGTTGGGCTGGATTAAACTGAGCTGGACTGGGTGAAGCTGGGCTGGACTGGATTAAACTGAGATGGAGTGTATTAAACTGGGCTGGCCTGGACTAAAGTGGGCTGGCCTGGATTAAACTGAACTGGAGTGGGTTAAACTTGGCTGCGCTGGGTTAAATTGAGCTGGACTGGGCTGGACTGGGTTAAACTGGGCTGGGCTGGATTGAACTGAGGTGGACTGGGTTAAAGTGGGCTTGACTGGGTTAAACAGTGCTAGAGTGAACTGAAGTGGGCTGGGCAGGATGAAAGTGAGCTGGACTGGGTTAAACTGGGCTGGCCTGGGTTAAACTGGGCTGTAGTGGGGTAAAACTGGGCTGTAGTGGGGTAAAACTGGGCTGTACTGGGTTAAAGTGGAGTAGATTGAGCTGGTGTGTATTAAATATAGCTGGACTGGTTTAAACTGGGCTGGGTTAAACTGGACTGGAGTGGATTATACTGAGCTGGAGTGTATTAAATATGGCTGGACTGGGTTAAACTGGGCTGGACTGGGTTAAACTGGGCTGGGCTGTATCAAACTGGGCTGGCCTGGGTTAAGCTGGGCTGGGCTGTATCAAACTGGGCTGGCCTGGGTTAAACTGGGCTGGACTGGGTTAAACTGGGCTGGGCTGTATCAAACTGGGCTGGACAGGGTTAAACTGGGCTGGAGTGGATTATACTGAGCTGGAGTGTATTAAATATGGTTGGACTGGGTTAAACTGGGCTGGGGTGTATCAGACTGGGCTGGACTTGGTTAAACTGGCCTGGGATGGACTGAACTGATCTGGAGTGGATTAAACTGGGGTGGACATCCTTTAACTGTGCTAGAGTGAACTGAAGTGGGCTGGGCTGTATCAAACTGATCTGGACTGAGTTAAACTGGGCTGGGCTGTGTTAAAGTGTGGTGGACTGGATTATACTGAGCTGGTGTGTATTAAGTATGGTTGGATTGGGTTAAACTGGGCTGGGCTGTATCAGGCTTGGTTGGACTGGGTTAAAGTGGGCTGGGCTGGATTGAAGTGAGATGGACCGGATTAAACTGGTCTGGACTAAGTTAAACTATGCTGGACTGGATTATACTGAGCTGGAGTGTATTAAAAATGGCTGGACTGAGTTAAACTGGGTTGGGCTGTATCAAACTGGGCTGGCCTGGGTTAAACTGGGCTGGCCTGGGTTAAACTGGGCTGGAGTGTATTAAATATGGCTGGACTGGGTTAAACTGTGCTGGGCTGTAACAAACTGGGCTGGGCTGGTTTAAACTGGGTTGGACTGGGTTAAACTTGGCTGGGCTGGATTATACTGAGGTGGAGTGTATTAAATATGGCTGGAGGGGGTTAAACTGGGCTGGGCTGTAACAAACTGGGCTGGACTGGGTTAAATATGGCTGGACTGGGTTAACCTGGGCTGGGCTGTATCAAGGTGGGCTGGCCTGGGTTAAACTGGGCTGGCCTGGGTTAAACTGGGCTGGGCTGTATTAAACTGGGCTGGCCTGAGTTAAACTGTGTTGAGCTGTATCAAACTGGGCTGGCCTGGGTTAAACTGGGCTGGCCTGGGTTAAACTGGGCTGGGCTGGATCAAACTGAGCTGGACTGGGTTAAACTGCGCTAGTGTGAACTGAACTGGGCTGGGCTGGATTAAAGTTTGCTGGACTGGGTTCAAGTGGACCGGGCTGGATCAAATTGAGCTGGACTGTGTTTAAACTTAGCTGTAGTGGGTTAAAGTGGGCTGGAGTGGGTTAAACTGTGCTAGAGTGAACTGAACTGGGCTGGGCTCGATCAAACTTAGCTGGACTGTGTTTAAACTGAGCTGGACTGTGTTAAACTGGGCTGGACTGGCTTAAACTGTGCTAGAGTGAACTGAAGTGGGCTGGGCTGGATGAAAGAGGGCTGGGCTGGGTTAAACTGGGGTGGATTGCATTATCCTGAGCTGGTGTTTATTAAATATGGCTGGACTGGGTTAAAGTGGGCTGGGCTGGATCCAACTGGGTTGGATTTGGTTAAAGTGGGCTGGGCTGGATTG
Organism: Pezoporus flaviventris; assembly: GCF_033815535.1. Classification (NCBI taxonomy): domain Eukaryota; kingdom Metazoa; phylum Chordata; class Aves; order Psittaciformes; family Psittacidae; genus Pezoporus; species Pezoporus flaviventris. The sequence goes on from NW_026892574.1 coordinate 3,388,715, forward strand.
AACTGAGCTGGACTGGATTAAACTGGGTTGAGCTGGATTGAATTGAGCTGGACTGGATCAAACTGGGTTGAGCTGGATTGAATTGAGCTGGACTGGATCAAACTGAGCTGGCCTGGATTAAACACAGCTGGACCGGGTTAAACATGACTGGGCTGGGTTAAACTCTGCTGCTGCGAACTAAACTGGGCTGGACTGTGTTAAACTGCGCTGGGTTTGATTAAATTTAGCTGGACTGGATTAAACTGGGCTGGACTGGGTTAAATTGAGCTGGACTGGGTTAAACTGGGCTTGTCTGGATTAAACTGGGCTGGAGTGTGTCAAACTGAGTTGGGCTGGATTAAACTGAGCTGGACTGGGTGAAGCTGGGCTGGACTGGATTAAACTGAGATGGAGTGTATTAAACTGGGCTGGCCTGGACTAAAGTGGGCTGGCCTGGATTAAACTGAACGGGACTGGGTTAAACTTGGCTGCGCTGGGTTAAATTGAGCTGGACTGGGCTGGACTGGGTTAAACTGGGCTGGGCTGGATTGAACCGAAGTGGGCTGGGCTGGATTGAACTGAGGTGGACTGGGTTAAAGTGGGTTTGTCTGAGTTAAACAGTGATAGAGTGAAATGAAGTGGGCTGGGCAGGATGAAAGTGAGCTGGCCTGGGTTAAACTGGGCTGGGTTGTATCAAACTGTGCTGGCCTGGGTTAAACTGGGCTTGCCTAGGGTAAAACTGGGCTGTACTGGGGTAAAACTGTGCTGTACTGGGTTAAAGTGGGGTGGGCTTTATCAAATTGGGCTGGACTGGGTTAAACTGGGCTGGAGTGGATTATACTGAGCTGGAGTATATTAAATATGGCTGGACTGGGTTAAACTGGGCTGGGCTGTTTCAAACTGGGCTGGCCCGGATTAAACTGGGCTGCGCTGTATCAAACTGGGCTGGCCTGGGTTAAACAGGGCTGGACTGGGTTAAACTGGGGTGGGCTGTATCAAACTGGGCTGGACAGGGTTAAACTGGGCTGGAGTGGATTATACTGAGCTGGAGTGTATTAAATATGGTTGGACTGGGTTAAACTGTGCTGGGCTGTAACAAACTGGGCTGGGCTGGTTTAAACTGGGTTGGACTGGGTTAAACTTGGCTGGGCTGGATTATACTGAGGTGGAGTGTATTAAATATGGCTGGAGGGGGTTAAACTGGCCTGGGCTGTAGCAAACTGGGCTGGACTGGGTTAAATATGGCTGGACTGGGTTAAACTGGGCTGGGCTGTATCAAGGTGGGTTGGCCCGGGTTAAACTGGGCTGGGATGGATTGAACTGAGCTGGACTGAATTAAATTGGGCTGGACAGGGTTAAACTGTGCTAGAGTGAACTGAAGTGGGCTGGGCAGGATGAAAGTGAGCTAGACAGGGATAAACTGGGCTGGGCTCGATCAAACTGAGCTGGACTGTGTTTAAACTGAGATGGACTGTGTTAAACTGGGCTGGACTGGGTTAAAGTTTGCTAGAGTGAACTGAAGTGGGCTGGGCTGGATCAAAGTGAGCTGGACTGGGTTAAACTGTGCTGGAGTAAACTGAACTGGGCTGGTGAGGATCAAACTGAGCTGGGCTGTATCAAAGTTGGTTGGCCTGGGTTAAACTTGGCTGCACTGGGTTAAACTGGGCTGGAGTGTATTAAATGTGGCTGGACTGGGTTAAACTGAGCTGGACTGGGTTACACTGGGCTGGGATGGATTGAACTGATCTGGAGTGGATTAAACTAGGCTGGACAGGGTTAAACTGTGCTAGAGTGAACTGAACTGGGCTGGGCTGGATGAAACGGGGCTGGGCTGGGTTAAACTGGGGTGGATTGCAGTATACTGAGCTGGTGTGTATTAAAAATGGCTGGACTGGGTTAAAGTGGGCTGGGCTGGATCCAGCTGGGTTGGACTTGGTTAAAGTGGCTGGGCTGGATTGAACTGAGCTGGACTGGATTAAACTGAGCTGGCCTGGATTAAACACAGCTGGACTGGGTTAAACATGACTGGGCTGGGTTAAACTCTGCTGCTGTGAACTAAAGTGGGCTGGACTGTGTTAAACTGCGCTGGGTTTGATTAAATTTAGCTGTAGTGGATTAAACTGGGCTGGACTGGGTTAAACTGAGCTGGACTGGGTTAAACTGGGTTTGGCTGGATTAAACTGGGCTGGAGTGTGTCAAACTGAGTTGGGCTGGATTAAACTGAGCTGGACTGGGTGAAGCTGGGCTGGACTGGATTAAACTGAGATGGAGTGTATTAAACTGGGCTGGCCTGGACTAAAGTGGGCTGGCCTGGATTAAACTGAACTGGAGTGGGTTAAACTTGGCTGCGCTGGGTTAAATTGAGCTGGACTGGGCTGGACTGGGTTAAACTGGGCTGGGCTGGATTGAACTGAGGTGGACTGGGTTAAAGTGGGCTTGACTGGGTTAAACAGTGCTAGAGTGAACTGAAGTGGGCTGGGCAGGATGAAAGTGAGCTGGACTGGGTTAAACTGGGCTGGCCTGGGTTAAACTGGGCTGTAGTGGGGTAAAACTGGGCTGTAGTGGGGTAAAACTGGGCTGTACTGGGTTAAAGTGGAGTAGATTGAGCTGGTGTGTATTAAATATAGCTGGACTGGTTTAAACTGGGCTGGGTTAAACTGGACTGGAGTGGATTATACTGAGCTGGAGTGTATTAAATATGGCTGGACTGGGTTAAACTGGGCTGGACTGGGTTAAACTGGGCTGGGCTGTATCAAACTGGGCTGGCCTGGGTTAAGCTGGGCTGGGCTGTATCAAACTGGGCTGGCCTGGGTTAAACTGGGCTGGACTGGGTTAAACTGGGCTGGGCTGTATCAAACTGGGCTGGACAGGGTTAAACTGGGCTGGAGTGGATTATACTGAGCTGGAGTGTATTAAATATGGTTGGACTGGGTTAAACTGGGCTGGGGTGTATCAGACTGGGCTGGACTGGGTTAAACTGGGCTGGGATGGACTGAACTGATCTGGAGTGGATTAAACTGGGGTGGACATCCTTTAACTGTGCTAGAGTGAACTGAAGTGGGCTGGGCTGTATCAAACTGATCTGGACTGAGTTAAACTGGGCTGGGCTGTGTTAAAGTGTGGTGGACTGGATTATACTGAGCTGGTGTGTATTAAGTATGGTTGGATTGGGTTAAACTGGGCTGGGCTGTATCAGGCTTGGTTGGACTGAGTTAAAGTGGGCTGGGCTGGATTGAAGTGAGATGGACCGGATTAAACTGGTCTGGACTAAGTTAAACTATGCTGGACTGGATTATACTGAGCTGGAGTGTATTAAAAATGGCTGGACTGAGTTAAACTGGGTTGGGCTGTATCAAACTGGGCTGGCCTGGGTTAAACTGGGCTGGCCTGGGTTAAACTGGGCTGGAGTGTATTAAATATGGCTGGACTGGGTTAAACTGTGCTGGGCTGTAACAAACTGGGCTGGGCTGGTTTAAACTGGGTTGGACTGGGTTAAACTTGGCTGGGCTGGATTATACTGAGGTGGAGTGTATTAAATATGGCTGGAGGGGGTTAAACTGGGCTGGGCTGTAACAAACTGGGCTGGACTGGGTTAAATATGGCTGGACTGGGTTAACCTGGGCTGGGCTGTATCAAGGTGGGCTGGCCTGGGTTAAACTGGGCTGGCCTGGGTTAAACTGGGCTGGGCTGTATTAAACTGGGCTGGCCTGAGTTAAACTGTGTTGAGCTGTATCAAACTGGGCTGGCCTGGGTTAAACTGGGCTGGCCTGGGTTAAACTGGGCTGGGCTGGATCAAACTGAGCTGGACTGGGTTAAACTGCGCTAGTGTGAACTGAACTGGGCTGGGCTGGATTAAAGTTTGCTGGACTGGGTTCAAGTGGACCGGGCTGGATCAAATTGAGCTGGACTGTGTTTAAACTTAGCTGTAGTGGGTTAAAGTGGGCTGGAGTGGGTTAAACTGTGCTAGAGTGAACTGAACTGGGCTGGGCTCGATCAAACTTAGCTGGACTGTGTTTAAACTGAGCTGGACTGTGTTAAACTGGGCTGGACTGGCTTAAACTGTGCTAGAGTGAACTGAAGTGGGCTGGGCTGGATGAAAGAGGGCTGGGCTGGGTTAAACTGGGGTGGATTGCATTATCCTGAGCTGGTGTTTATTAAATATGGCTGGACTGGGTTAAAGTGGGCTGGGCTGGATCCAACTGGGTTGGACTTGGTTAAAGTGGGCTGGGCTGGATTGAACTGAGCTGGACTGGATTAAACTCGGTTGAGCTGGATTGAATTGAGCTGGACTGGATCAAACTGGGTTGAGCTGGATTGAATTGAGCTGGACTGGATCAAACTGAGCTGGCCTGGATTAAACACAGCTGGACCGGGTTAAACATGACTGGGCTGGGTTAAACTCTGCTGCTGTGAACTAAAGTGGGCTGGACTGTGTTAAACTGCGCTGGGTTTGATTAAATTTAGCTGGAGTGGATTAAACTGGGCTGGACTGGGTTAAACTGAGCTGGACTGGGTTAAACTGGGCTTGTCTGGATTAAACTGGGCTGGAGTGTGTCAAACTGAGTTGGGCTGGATTAAACTGAGCTGGACTGGGTGAAGCTGGGCTGGACTGGATTAAACTGAGATGGAGTGTATTAAACTGGGCTGGCCTGGACTAAAGTGGGCTGGCCTGGATTAAACTGAACTGGACTGGGTTAAACTTGGCTGCGCTGGGTTAAATTGAGCTGGACTGGGCTGGACTGGGTTAAACTGGGCTGGGCTGGATTGAACCGAAGTGGGCTGGGCTGGATTGAACTGAGGTGGACTGGGTTAAAGTGGGTTTGACTGAGTTTAACAGTGCTAGAGTGAAATGAAGTGGGCTGGGCAGGATGAAAGTGAGCTGGCCTGGGTTAAACTGGGCTGGGTTGTATCAAACTGTGCTGGCCTGGGTTAAACTGGGCTTGCCTAGGGTAAAACTGGGCTGTACTGGGGTAAAACTGTGCTGTACTGGGTTAAAGTGGGGTGGGCTTTATCAAATTGGGCTGGACTGGGTTAAACTGGGCTGGAGTGGATTATACTGAGCTGGAGTATATTAAATATGGCTGGACTGGGTTAAACTGGGCTGGGCTGTTTCAAACTGGGCTGGCCCGGATTAAACTGGGCTGGGCTGTATCAAACTGGGCTGGCCTGGGTTAAACAGGGCTGGACTGGGTTAAACTGGGGTGGGCTGTATCAAACTGGGCTGGACAGGGTTAAACTGGGCTGGAGTGGATTATACTGAGCTGGAGTGTATTAAATATGGTTGGACTGGGTTAAACTCTGCTGGGCTGTAACAAACTGGGCTGGGCTGGTTTAAACTGGGTTGGACTGGGTTAAACTTGGCTGGGCTGGATTATACTGAGGTGGAGTGTATTAAATATGGCTGGAGGGGGTTAAACTGGGCTGGGCTGTAACAAACTGGGCTGGACTGGGTTAAATATGGCTGGACTGGGTTAAACTGGGCTGGGCTGTATCAAGGTGGGCTGGCCCGGGTTAAACTGGGCTGGGATGGATTGAACTGAGCTGGACTGAATTAAATTGGGCTGGACAGGGTTAAACTGTGCTAGAGTGAACTGAAGTGGGCTGGGCAGGATGAAAGTGAGCTAGACAGGGATAAACTGGGCTGGGCTCGATCAAACTGAGCTGGACTGTGTTTAAACTGAGCTGGACTGTGTTAAACTGGGCTGGACTGGGTTAAAGTTTGCTAGAGTGAACTGAAGTGGGCTGGGCTGGATCAAAGTGAGCTGGACTGGGTTAAACTGCGCTGGAGTAAACTGAACTGGGCTGGTGAGGATCAAACTGAGCTGGGCTGTATCAAAGTTGGTTGGCCTGGGTTAAACTTGGCTGCACTGGGTTAAACTGGGCTGGAGTGTATTAAATGTGGCTGGACTGGGTTAAACTGGGCTGGACTGGGTTACACTGGGCTGGGATGGATTGAACTGATCTGGAGTGGATTAAACTAGGCTGGACAGGGTTAAACTGTGCTAGAGTGAACTGAACTGGGCTGGGCTGGATGAAACGGGGCTGGGCTGGGTTAAACTGGGGTGGATTGCAGTATACTGAGCTGGTGTGTATTAAAAATGGCTGGACTGGGTTAAAGTGGGCTGGGCTGGATCCAGCTGGGTTGGACTTGGTTAAAGTGGCTGGGCTGGATTGAACTGAGCTGGACTGGATTAAACTGAGCTGGCCTGGATTAAACACAGCTGGACTGGGTTAAACATGACTGGGCTGGGTTAAACTCTGCTGCTGTGAACTAAAGTGGGCTGGACTGTGTTAAACTGCGCTGGGTTTGATTAAATTTAGCTGTAGTGGATTAAACTGGGCTGGACTGGGTTAAACTGAGCTGGACTGGGTTAAACTGGGTTTGGCTGGATTAAACTGGGCTGGAGTGTGTCAAACTGAGTTGGGCTGGATTAAACTGAGCTGGACTGGGTGAAGCTGGGCTGGACTGGATTAAACTGAGATGGAGTGTATTAAACTGGGCTGGCCTGGACTAAAGTGGGCTGGCCTGGATTAAACTGAACTGGAGTGGGTTAAACTTGGCTGCGCTGGGTTAAATTGAGCTGGACTGGGCTGGACTGGGTTAAACTGGGCTGGGCTGGATTGAACTGAGGTGGACTGGGTTAAAGTGGGCTTGACTGGGTTAAACAGTGCTAGAGTGAACTGAAGTGGGCTGGGCAGGATGAAAGTGAGCTGGACTGGGTTAAACTGGGCTGGCCTGGGTTAAACTGGGCTGTAGTGGGGTAAAACTGGGCTGTAGTGGGGTAAAACTGGGCTGTACTGGGTTAAAGTGGAGTAGATTGAGCTGGTGTGTATTAAATATAGCTGGACTGGTTTAAACTGGGCTGGGTTAAACTGGACTGGAGTGGATTATACTGAGCTGGAGTGTATTAAATATGGCTGGACTGGGTTAAACAGGGCTGGACTGGGTTAAACTGGGCTGGGCTGTATCAAACTGGGCTGGCCTGGGTTAAGCTGGGCTGGGCTGTATCAAACTGGGCTGGCCTGGGTTAAACTGGGCTGGACTGGGTTAAACTGGGCTGGGCTGTATCAAACTGGGCTGGACAGGGTTAAACTGGGCTGGAGTGGATTATACTGAGCTGGAGTGTATTAAATATGGTTGGACTGGGTTAAACTGGGCTGGGGTGTATCAGACTGGGCTGGACTGGGTTAAACTGGGCTGGGATGGACTGAACTGATCTGGAGTGGATTAAACTGGGGTGGACATCCTTTAACTGTGCTAGAGTGAACTGAAGTGGGCTGGGCTGTATCAAACTGATCTGGACTGAGTTAAACTGGGCTGGGCTGTGTTAAAGTGTGGTGGACTGGATTATACTGAGCTGGTGTGTATTAAGTATGGTTGGATTGGGTTAAACTGGGCTGGGCTGTATCAGGCTTGGTTGGACTGGGTTAAAGTGGGCTGGGCTGGATTGAAGTGAGATGGACCGGATTAAACTGGTCTGGACTAAGTTAAACTATGCTGGACTGGATTATACTGAGCTGGAGTGTATTAAAAATGGCTGGACTGAGTTAAACTGGGTTGGGCTGTATCAAACTGGGCTGGCCTGGGTTAAACTGGGCTGGCCTGGGTTAAACTGGGCTGGAGTGTATTAAATATGGCTGGACTGGGTTAAACTGTGCTGGGCTGTAACAAACTGGGCTGGGCTGGTTTAAACTGGGTTGGACTGGGTTAAACTTGGCTGGGCTGGATTATACTGAGGTGGAGTGTATTAAATATGGCTGGAGGGGGTTAAACTGGGCTGGGCTGTAACAAACTGGGCTGGACTGGGTTAAATATGGCTGGACTGGGTTAACCTGGGCTGGGCTGTATCAAGGTGGGCTGGCCTGGGTTAAACTGGGCTGGCCTGGGTTAAACTGGGCTGGGCTGTATTAAACTGGGCTGGCCTGAGTTAAACTGTGTTGAGCTGTATCAAACTGGGCTGGCCTGGGTTAAACTGGGCTGGCCTGGGTTAAACTGGGCTGGGCTGGATCAAACTGAGCTGGACTGGGTTAAACTGCGCTAGTGTGAACTGAACTGGGCTGGGCTGGATTAAAGTTTGCTGGACTGGGTTCAAGTGGACCGGGCTGGATCAAATTGAGCTGGACTGTGTTTAAACTTAGCTGTAGTGGGTTAAAGTGGGCTGGAGTGGGTTAAACTGTGCTAGAGTGAACTGAACTGGGCTGGGCTCGATCAAACTTAGCTGGACTGTGTTTAAACTGAGCTGGACTGTGTTAAACTGGGCTGGACTGGCTTAAACTGTGCTAGAGTGAACTGAAGTGGGCTGGGCTGGATGAAAGAGGGCTGGGCTGGGTTAAACTGGGGTGGATTGCATTATCCTGAGCTGGTGTTTATTAAATATGGCTGGACTGGGTTAAAGTGGGCTGGGCTGGATCCAACTGGGTTGGACTTGGTTAAAGTGGGCTGGGCTGGATTGAACTGAGCTGGACTGGATTAAACTCGGTTGAGCTGGATTGAATTGAGCTGGACTGGATCAAACTGGGTTGAGCTGGATTGAATTGAGCTGGACTGGATCAAACTGAGCTGGCCTGGATTAAACACAGCTGGACCGGGTTAAACATGACTGGGCTGGGTTAAACTCTGCTGCTGTGAACTAAAGTGGGCTGGACTGTGTTAAACTGCGCTGGGTTTGATTAAATTTAGCTGGAGTGGATTAAACTGGGCTGGACTGGGTTAAACTGAGCTGGACTGGGTTAAACTGGGCTTGTCTGGATTAAACTGGGCTGGAGTGTGTCAAACTGAGTTGGGCTGGATTAAACTGAGCTGGACTGGGTGAAGCTGGGCTGGACTGGATTAAACTGAGATGGAGTGTATTAAACTGGGCTGGCCTGGACTAAAGTGGGCTGGCCTGGATTAAACTGAACTGGACTGGGTTAAACTTGGCTGCGCTGGGTTAAATTGAGCTGGACTGGGCTGGACTGGGTTAAACTGGGCTGGGCTGGATTGAACCGAAGTGGGCTGGGCTGGATTGAACTGAGGTGGACTGGGTTAAAGTGGGTTTGACTGAGTTTAACAGTGCTAGAGTGAAATGAAGTGGGCTGGGCAGGATGAAAGTGAGCTGGCCTGGGTTAAACTGGGCTGGGTTGTATCAAACTGTGCTGGCCTGGGTTAAACTGGGCTTGCCTAGGGTAAAACTGGGCTGTACTGGGGTAAAACTGTGCTGTACTGGGTTAAAGTGGGGTGGGCTTTATCAAATTGGGCTGGACTGGGTTAAACTGGGCTGGAGTGGATTATACTGAGCTGGAGTATATTAAATATGGCTGGACTGGGTTAAACTGGGCTGGGCTGTTTCAAACTGGGCTGGCCCGGATTAAACTGGGCTGGGCTGTATCAAACTGGGCTGGCCTGGGTTAAACAGGGCTGGACTGGGTTAAACTGGGGTGGGCTGTATCAAACTGGGCTGGACAGGGTTAAACTGGGCTGGAGTGGATTATACTGAGCTGGAGTGTATTAAATATGGTTGGACTGGGTTAAACTCTGCTGGGCTGTAACAAACTGGGCTGGGCTGGTTTAAACTGGGTTGGACTGGGTTAAACTTGGCTGGGCTGGATTATACTGAGGTGGAGTGTATTAAATATGGCTGGAGGGGGTTAAACTGGGCTGGGCTGTAACAAACTGGGCTGGACTGGGTTAAATATGGCTGGACTGGGTTAAACTGGGCTGGGCTGTATCAAGGTGGGCTGGCCCGGGTTAAACTGGGCTGGGATGGATTGAACTGAGCTGGACTGAATTAAATTGGGCTGGACAGGGTTAAACTGTGCTAGAGTGAACTGAAGTGGGCTGGGCAGGATGAAAGTGAGCTAGACAGGGATAAACTGGGCTGGGCTCGATCAAACTGAGCTGGACTGTGTTTAAACTGAGCTGGACTGTGTTAAACTGGGCTGGACTGGGTTAAAGTTTGCTAGAGTGAACTGAAGTGGGCTGGGCTGGATCAAAGTGAGCTGGACTGGGTTAAACTGCGCTGGAGTAAACTGAACTGGGCTGGTGAGGATCAAACTGAGCTGGGCTGTATCAAAGTTGGTTGGCCTGGGTTAAACTTGGCTGCACTGGGTTAAACTGGGCTGGAGTGTATTAAATGTGGCTGGACTGGGTTAAACTGGGCTGGACTGGGTTACACTGGGCTGGGATGGATTGAACTGATCTGGAGTGGATTAAACTAGGCTGGACAGGGTTAAACTGTGCTAGAGTGAACTGAACTGGGCTGGGCTGGATGAAACGGGGCTGGGCTGGGTTAAACTGGGGTGGATTGCAGTATACTGAGCTGGTGTGTATTAAAAATGGCTGGACTGGGTTAAAGTGGGCTGGGCTGGATCCAGCTGGGTTGGACTTGGTTAAAGTGGCTGGGCTGGATTGAACTGAGCTGGACTGGATTAAACTGAGCTGGCCTGGATTAAACACAGCTGGACTGGGTTAAACATGACTGGGCTGGGTTAAACTCTGCTGCTGTGAACTAAAGTGGGCTGGACTGTGTTAAACTGCGCTGGGTTTGATTAAATTTAGCTGTAGTGGATTAAACTGGGCTGGACTGGGTTAAACTGAGCTGGACTGGGTTAAACTGGGTTTGGCTGGATTAAACTGGGCTGGAGTGTGTCAAACTGAGTTGGGCTGGATTAAACTGAGCTGGACTGGGTGAAGCTGGGCTGGACTGGATTAAACTGAGATGGAGTGTATTAAACTGGGCTGGCCTGGACTAAAGTGGGCTGGCCTGGATTAAACTGAACTGGAGTGGGTTAAACTTGGCTGCGCTGGGTTAAATTGAGCTGGACTGGGCTGGACTGGGTTAAACTGGGCTGGGCTGGATTGAACTGAGGTGGACTGGGTTAAAGTGGGCTTGACTGGGTTAAACAGTGCTAGAGTGAACTGAAGTGGGCTGGGCAGGATGAAAGTGAGCTGGACTGGGTTAAACTGGGCTGGCCTGGGTTAAACTGGGCTGTAGTGGGGTAAAACTGGGCTGTAGTGGGGTAAAACTGGGCTGTACTGGGTTAAAGTGGAGTAGATTGAGCTGGTGTGTATTAAATATAGCTGGACTGGTTTAAACTGGGCTGGGTTAAACTGGACTGGAGTGGATTATACTGAGCTGGAGTGTATTAAATATGGCTGGACTGGGTTAAACAGGGCTGGACTGGGTTAAACTGGGCTGGGCTGTATCAAACTGGGCTGGCCTGGGTTAAGCTGGGCTGGGCTGTATCAAACTGGGCTGGCCTGGGTTAAACTGGGCTGGACTGGGTTAAACTGGGCTGGGCTGTATCAAACTGGGCTGGACAGGGTTAAACTGGGCTGGAGTGGATTATACTGAGCTGGAGTGTATTAAATATGGTTGGACTGGGTTAAACTGGGCTGGGGTGTATCAGACTGGGCTGGACTGGGTTAAACTGGGCTGGGATGGACTGAACTGATCTGGAGTGGATTAAACTGGGGTGGACATCCTTTAACTGTGCTAGAGTGAACTGAAGTGGGCTGGGCTGTATCAAACTGATCTGGACTGAGTTAAACTGGGCTGGGCTGTGTTAAAGTGTGGTGGACTGGATTATACTGAGCTGGTGTGTATTAAGTATGGTTGGATTGGGTTAAACTGGGCTGGGCTGTATCAGGCTTGGTTGGACTGGGTTAAAGTGGGCTGGGCTGGATTGAAGTGAGATGGACCGGATTAAACTGGTCTGGACTAAGTTAAACTATGCTGGACTGGATTATACTGAGCTGGAGTGTATTAAAAATGGCTGGACTGAGTTAAACTGGGTTGGGCTGTATCAAACTGGGCTGGCCTGGGTTAAACTGGGCTGGCCTGGGTTAAACTGGGCTGGAGTGTATTAAATATGGCTGGACTGGGTTAAACTGTGCTGGGCTGTAACAAACTGGGCTGGGCTGGTTTAAACTGGGTTGGACTGGGTTAAACTTGGCTGGGCTGGATTATACTGAGGTGGAGTGTATTAAATATGGCTGGAGGGGGTTAAACTGGGCTGGGCTGTAACAAACTGGGCTGGACTGGGTTAAATATGGCTGGACTGGGTTAACCTGGGCTGGGCTGTATCAAGGTGGGCTGGCCTGGGTTAAACTGGGCTGGCCTGGGTTAAACTGGGCTGGGCTGTATTAAACTGGGCTGGCCTGAGTTAAACTGTGTTGAGCTGTATCAAACTGGGCTGGCCTGGGTTAAACTGGGCTGGCCTGGGTTAAACTGGGCTGGGCTGGATCAAACTGAGCTGGACTGGGTTAAACTGCGCTAGTGTGAACTGAACTGAGCTGGGCTGGATTAAAGTTTGCTGGACTGGGTTCAAGTGGACCGGGCTGGATCAAATTGAGCTGGACTGTGTTTAAACTTAGCTGTAGTGGGTTAAAGTGGGCTGGAGTGGGTTAAACTGTGCTAGAGTGAACTGAACTGGGCTGGGCTCGATCAAACTTAGCTGGACTGTGTTTAAACTGAGCTGGACTGTGTTAAACTGGGCTGGACTGGCTTAAACTGTGCTAGAGTGAACTGAAGTGGGCTGGGCTGGATGAAAGAGGGCTGGGCTGGGTTAAACTGGGGTGGATTGCATTATCCTGAGCTGGTGTTTATTAAATATGGCTGGACTGGGTTAAAGTGGGCTGGGCTGGATCCAACTGGGTTGGACTTGGTTAAAGTGGGCTGGGCTGGATTGAACTGAGCTGGACTGGATTAAACTCGGTTGAGCTGGATTGAATTGAGCTGGACTGGATCAAACTGGTTTGAGCTGGATTGAATTGAGCTGGACTGGATCAAACTGAGCTGGCCTGGATTAAACACAGCTGGACCGGGTTAAACATGACTGGGCTGGGTTAAACTCTGCTGCTGCGAACTAAACTGGGCTGGACTGTGTTAAACTGCGCTGGGTTTGATTAAATTTAGCTGGACTGGATTAAACTGGGCTGGACTGGGTTAAATTGAGCTGGACTGGGTTAAACTGGGCTTGTCTGGATTAAACTGGGCTGGAGTGTGTCAAACTGAGTTGGGCTGGATTAAACTGAGCTGGACTGGGTGAAGCTGGGCTGGACTGGATTAAACTGAGATGGAGTGTATTAAACTGGGCTGGCCTGGACTAAAGTGGGCTGGCCTGGATTAAACTGAACGGGACTGGGTTAAACTTGGCTGCGCTGGGTTAAATTGAGCTGGACTGGGCTGGACTGGGTTAAACTGGGCTGGGCTGGATTGAACCGAAGTGGGCTGGGCTGGATTGAACTGAGGTGGACTGGGTTAAAGTGGGTTTGACTGAGTTAAACAGTGATAGAGTGAAATGAAGTGGGCTGGGCAGGATGAAAGTGAGCTGGCCTGGGTTAAACTGGGCTGGGTTGTATCAAACTGTGCTGGCCTGGGTTAAACTGGGCTTGCCTAGGATAAAACTGGGCTGTACTGGGGTAAAACTGTGCTGTACTGGGTTAAAGTGGGGTGGGCTTTATCAAATTGGGCTGGACTGGGTTAAACTGGGCTGGAGTGGATTATACTGAGCTGGAGTATATTAAATATGGCAGGACTGGGTTAAACTGGGCTGGGCTGTTTCAAACTGGGCTGGCCCGGATTAAACTGGGCTGGGCTGTATCAAACTGGGCTGGCCTGGGTTAAACAGGGCTGGACTGGGTTAAACTGGGGTGGGCTGTATCAAACTGGGCTGGACAGGGTTAAACTGGGCTGGAGTGGATTATACTGAGCTGGAGTGTATTAAATATGGTTGGACTGGGTTAAACTGTGCTGGGCTGTAACAAACTGGGCTGGGCTGGTTTAAACTGGGTTGGACTGGGTTAAACTTGGCTGGGCTGGATTATACTGAGGTGGAGTGTATTAAATATGGCTGGAGGGGGTTAAACTGGGCTGGGCTGTAGCAAACTGGGCTGGACTGGGTTAAATATGGCTGGACTGGGTTAAACTGGGCTGGGCTGTATCAAGGTGGGCTGGCCCGGGTTAAACTGGGCTGGGATGGATTGAACTGAGCTGGACTGAATTAAATTGGGCTGGACAGGGTTAAACTGTGCTAGAGTGAACTGAAGTGGGCTGGGCAGGATGAAAGTGAGCTAGACAGGGATAAACTGGGCTGGGCTCGATCAAACTGAGCTGGACTGTGTTTAAACTGAGATGGACTGTGTTAAACTGGGCTGGACTGGTTTAAAGTTTGCTAGAGTGAACTGAAGTGGGCTGGGCTGGATCAAAGTGAGCTGGACTGGGTTAAACTGTGCTGGAGTAAACTGAACTGGGCTGGTGAGGATCAAACTGAGCTGGGCTGTATCAAAGTTGGTTGGCCTGGGTTAAACTTGGCTGCACTGGGTTAAACTGGGCTGGAGTGTATTAAATGTGGCTGGACTGGGTTAAACTGGGCTGGACTGGGTTACACTGGGCTGGGATGGATTGAACTGATCTGGAGTGGATTAAACTAGGCTGGACAGGGTTAAACTGTGCTAGAGTGAACTGAACTGGGCTGGGCTGGATGAAACGGGGCTGGGCTGGGTTAAACTGGGGTGGATTGCAGTATACTGAGCTGGTGTGTATTAAAAATGGCTGGACTGGGTTAAAGTGGGCTGGGCTGGATTGAACTGAGCTGGACTGGATTAAACTGAGCTGGCCTGGATTAAACACAGCTGGACTGGGTTAAACATGACTGGGCTGGGTTAAACTCTGCTGCTGTGAACTAAAGTGGGCTGGACTGTGTTAAACTGCGCTGGGTTTGATTAAATTTAGCTGTAGTGGATTAAACTGGGCTGGACTGGGTTAAACTGAGCTGGACTGGGTTAAACTGGGTTTGGCTGGATTAAACTGGGCTGGAGTGTGTCAAACTGAGTTGGGCTGGATTAAACTGAGCTGGACTGGGTGAAGCTGGGCTGGACTGGATTAAACTGAGATGGAGTGTATTAAACTGGGCTGGCCTGGACTAAAGTGGGCTGGCCTGGATTAAACTGAACTGGAGTGGGTTAAACTTGGCTGCGCTGGGTTAAATTGAGCTGGACTGGGCTGGACTGGGTTAAACTGGGCTGGGCTGGATTGAACTGAGGTGGACTGGGTTAAAGTGGGCTTGACTGGGTTAAACAGTGCTAGAGTGAACTGAAGTGGGCTGGGCAGGATGAAAGTGAGCTGGACTGGGTTAAACTGGGCTGGCCTGGGTTAAACTGGGCTGTAGTGGGGTAAAACTGGGCTGTACTGGGTTAAAGTGGAGTAGATTGAGCTGGTGTGTATTAAATATAGCTGGACTGGTTTAAACTGGGCTGGGTTAAACTGGACTGGAGTGGATTATACTGAGCTGGAGTGTATTAAATATGGCTGGACTGGGTTAAACTGGGCTGGACTGGGTTAAACTGGGCTGGGCTGTATCAAACTGGGCTGGCCTGGGTTAAACTGGGCTGGGCTGTATCAAACTGGGCTGGCCTGGGTTAAACTGGGCTGGTCTGGGTTAAACTGGGCTGGGCTGTATCAAACTGGGCTGGACAGGGTTAAACTGGGCTGGAGTGGATTATACTGAGCTGGAGTGTATTAAATATGGTTGGACTGGGTTAAACTGGGCTGGGGTGTATCAGACTGGGCTGGACTGGGTTAAACTGGGCTGGAGTGGATTATACTGAGCTGGAGTATATTAAATATGGCTGGACTGGGTTAAACTGGGCTGGGCTGTTTCAAACTGGGCTGGCCTGGGTTAAACTGGGCTGGGCTGTATCAAACTGGGCTGGCCTGGGTTAAACTGGGCTGGGCTGTATGAAACTGGGCTGGCCTGGGTTAAACATGGGTGGACTGGGATAAACTGGGCTGGGCTGTGTTAAACTGGGCTGGACTGGGTTAAACTGGGCTGGGATGTATTGAACTGATCTGGAGTGGATGAAACTGGGCTGGACATGGTTAAACTGTGCTAGAGTGAACTGAACTGGCCTGGGCTGTATCAAACTGAGCTGGACAGGGTTAAACTGGGCTGGGCTGTATCAAAGTGGGCTGGACAGTGTTTAATGTGGGCTGGACTGGGTTACAACTGGGCTGGAGTGGATTATACCGAGCTGGAGTGTATTAAATATGTCTGGACTTGGTTAAACTGGGCTGGGCTGGATCAGAGTGGGCTGGACTGTGTTAAACTTGGCTGGGCTGGATGAAAACTGGGCTGGAGTGGGTTAAACTGGGTTCGCCCGGGTTAAACGGGGTGGACTGGATTATACTGAGGTAGTATTTATTAAATACTGCCGGACTGGGTTAAACTGGGCTGGGCTGTATCAAAGTGGGCTGGCACTGCTTAAAATGGCAGGGCTGGATTGAACTGAGCTGGACTGAATTAAATTGGTCTGGAGAGGGTTAAACTGTGCTAGAGTGAACTGAACAGGGCTGGACTGGATCAAAGTGAGCTAGACTGTGTTTAAAATGAGCTGGACTGTGTTAAAGTGGGCTGGACTGGGTTAAACTGTGCTAGAGTGAACTGAAGTGGGCTGGGCTGGATCAAAGTGAGCTGGACTGGGTTAAACTGGGCTGGGTTGTATCAAACTGAGCTGGACTGTGTTTAAACTGAGCTGGACTGGGTTAAACTGGGCTGGAGTGAACTGAAGTGGGCTGGGCTGGATCAAACTGAGCTGGACTGGGTTAAACTGGGCTGGGCTGGATGAAAACTATGCTGGACTGTGTTTAAAGTGGGCTGGACTGGGTTAAACTGGGCTGGAGTAGATTATACTGAGCTGGAGTGTATTAAATATGCTGGACTGGGTTAAACTGGGTTGGGTTGGATGAAAACTGGGCTGGACTGTGTTAAACTTGGCTGGACTGGGTTAAACAGTGTTGGGATAGATTGAACTGATCTGGAGTGGATTAAACTGGGCTGGACATGGTTAAACTGTGCTAGAGTGAACTGAACTGGGCTGGGCTGTATCAAACTGAGCTGGACTGGGTTAAACTGGGCTGGGCTGTATCAAAGTGGGCTGGACAGTGTTTAATGTGGGCTGGACTGGATTAAACTCGGCTGGAGTGTATTAAATATGTCTGGACTTGGTTAAACTGGGCTGGGCTGGATGAAAACTGTGCTGGAGTGGGTTAAACTTGGGTGGACTGGGTTAAACTGGGCTGGGATGGATTGAACAGATCTGGAGTGGATTAAACTGGGCTGGACTGGGTTAAACTGTGCTAGAGTGAACTGAACTGAGCTGGGCTGTATCAAACTGAGCTGGACTGGGTTAAACTGGGCTGGGCTGTATCAAAGTGGGCTGGACAGTGTTTAAATTGGGCTGGACTGTGTTAAACTGGGCTGGAGTGGATTATACTGAGCTGGAGTGTATTAAATATGGCTGGACTGGGTTAAACTGGGCTGGGCTGGATCAGAGTGGGCTGGACTGTGTTAAACTTGGCTGGGCTGGATGAAAACTGGGCTGGAGTGGGTTAAACTGGGTTGGCCAGGGTTAAACTGGGGTGGACTGGATTATACTGAGCTGGTATGTATTAAATACTGCTGGACTGTGTTAAACTTGGCTGGGCTGTATCAAAGTGGGCTGGCCCTGGTTAAACTGGGCTGGGATGGATTGAACTGAGCTGGACTGAATTAAATTGGGCTGGAGAGGTTTAAAGTGTGCTAGAGTGAACTGAACAGGGCTGGGCTGGATCAAACTGTGCTGGGCTGGGTTAAACTGGGGTAGACTGGATTATACTGAGCTGGTGTGTATTAAATTTGGCTGGACTGGGTTAAACTGGGCTGGGCTGTATCAAACTGGGGTGGCCTGGGTTAAATTTGTGTGGACTGGGTTAAACTGGGCTGGGCTGGATGAAAACTGGGCTGGTCTGTATCAAACTGGGCTGGACTGGATTATACTGAGTTGGAGTGTATTAAATACGGCTGGAATGGGTTAAAGTTTGCTGGACTGAGTTAAACTGGGCTGGGATGAACTGAAGTGATCTGGAGTGGATTAAACTGGGGTGGACATGGTTAAACTGTGCTAGAGTGAACTGAAGTGGGCTGGGCTGTATCAAACTGAGCTGGACTGGATTAAACTGGGCTGGGCTGTATCAAACTGGGCTGGCCCGGGTTAAACTGTTCTGGACGGGGTTAAACTGGGGTGGACTGGATTATACTGAGCTGGTGTGTATTAAATATTGCTGGACTGGGTTAAACTTGGCTGGGCTTTATCAGACTGGGCTGGACTGGGTTAAACTGGTCTGGACAGGGTTAAAGTGGGCTGGGCTGGATTGAATTGAGATGGACTGGATTAAACTGGGCAGGACTGGTTTTAACTGGGCTGGACTGGATTATACAGAGCTGGATTGTATTAAATATGGCTGTACTAGTTTAAACTGAGCTGGAGTGGGATTAACTGGGGTGTCCTTGATTAAACTGAGCTGGACTGGACTACACAGGGCTGGTGTGGAGTAAGCTGCGCTGGACGTCATTAAACTTGACTGGACTGGGTTAAACTGATCTTGACTGTATTCAACTGAGGTGGACTGGCTTATACGGGGCTGGAGCTGACTAAAATGTGCTGGACTGAGTTAAACTGGGCTGGGCTGAATTCAGGTGGGCTTGACTGGATTAAATGGAGCTGGACTGGATTAAACTGGGCTGGACTGAACTGGGCTGGGCTAAGTTAAACTGAGCTGGAGTTCTCTGATCTGCAGATCTGCAGTTCTCCACACCTGAGCACTGCCTACAGAAAACAATAATGAGGGATGTTTTAATTTCATGAAAATTATAAGACACTCAGTTGCTGATTCAGTCTGCAAAATATAGCTCACCTTGCTCAAGTCAGCTCTAGGTCACAGGTCTCACTTAGCTCCTTGTTCTGCACCTCCGAATTAAAAATACACAGCAAGTCATAAGCCCCCCAGGAGAATAAGGCATAACTTCCTTCTGACACAACAAGTTTACCTACCTGGTACCTTCAACACTGCTCAACCCTCCTCCCATAGTAGAGTCCAACACTGAGCCTCTCCTTCTCTCCAGGTCCTAGGAGTACAATAGAGACACATGACCACAGTGCTTGGAAAAAGTGCCCAACCTCACAATCTTTCTCCTTATCTCCCTGACTCACCTCAAGCACTCATCTGACTCCAGTGGTAGAAGGCAGACCCTGCAACACCAAACACAAATACTGAACCCCTTTGCCATGCTCTTCTCAACTCTAAACCACCAAACCCACACAGACAACCCCCTTACCTTCTCATGGCCCTCCTCAGTTGTCAGCTTCACCTCTCTGGAGTTACCTGCAGCACCTACAAAAGAAATGGAAACAAGCGCACACAAAGAGATATAGAAGCTGCACCCTGGCCTCAGCAACTATCATTTCTCTCTCCTGTCATTTCACTACTCATCCACTAAACTTGAAAGGTTTTCCATCCCTTTATTCTAACATGTACACCCCTTGGAAAACACTAACAAGAAATAAAAAATACAGTTTTATGAAAATGACAAGACCATGAAATACGTTGTTACTTGGGTGTTCTAAGCATGGCTCACCTTGGCTAAATAACCTCAATGTCTTTTTTCACTTAAAATGTGAAAGCAAGTCTGAGCCAGGGAGTCTGTGTTAGCCTCAATGTATGATTTGTGTGGATATGTGAGTCAGTGAATGCCAGGTTGAGCCTAAGTCTGAGCTGGAGTGTCTGTGCAGTTTAAATACATGAGACTGAACCAGCCTGTGTGGAAAGAAACCCATGTGAGTCTGAGCCCCAGAATCTGAGACAGAAAAACCCTATGTGCTCTGAAACCAAATATAATTCAAAATCTAACTGAATAAAAGTGAAGCTGTGTAGTCTGTGAATTTTGAATGCAAATCTAAAGCAAAAGAAGAAAGCCAAAAAGTTCAAGCCAGAAAACAACCAAGAAACCAAACCCAGATAAAAAAGACCCAGCTGTACCTTGTCAGGCTGTTTTTATCCTAGCTGGTAATTTGCCCCACCCCTGAGCCAGGGAATTGAGGGAGGGGTTGTGGGTAGGGCCTGGGGTATATAAGGCAGAGCTTTGAAACAAAGGAGCTTCTTTAAAGTTTGGCTCTTTCCAAGGTAAGGTCTCTGGGGTGTTTTGTGTTTTTAATGTTTTCTGTTTTGTTTTTGTAATTTTTAAAAATTTTTTTTTTTTTAGGTCTAAGTTTTAAGTTGCCAGAATGTTTATGTGTCCATGTGCCACTAAAGTCTTTTGTGCTGTGATTTTCTTTGAGATGTTATTGTTATTGGTGGTACTAAGCTAAATGTTTTTTTTTTTTGTTGCTTTCAGCCACAGAAGTAATGGCAGAAGTTGGTTTTGGTTTATGTTCTTGTTAATGGGATTTTGTTTCTGTTCTTTTTTGTATATAGTGGTCATGGCTGTGGTTACTGAACAACCATACAGGTTATGTGGCTAAGAGCTTTTGTAAGAGTGCTTTTGGGTCTGTGGTATTACAAAATCTAAGTTCGATGCTTAGGTTTACAGAAGACCAAAAGGGGATATTATTATTGTTTTGGGATGAGGCTGTTAAAGAAATGGTGGTATTTGGCAGAGAAAGGTCTAAGAATGTTTTTTAGTTAGCTCATTTATTATGTTAAAAGTCTAAAGTATAGGAGACGCTGGTTCTTTACACTCTGCATGTAGTTAAGATTTCAGAGCATTTCTTTTTAATTGTTTGCCTTTAAAATGTTATATGGCTACTTTTTTGTTTGGGTTTTTCTTTCCTATTGTTATTGCAGATGAGAGAAATGAATTGGGTGGATGCTGTGAACACCCAGGTGTCTAGTATGAGACACCTGAGCAATAAGTACGATTTGAGACTTAAGTCACTATAAAAACGAAGCAGGAAGACTACTTTTTGGCAGAAGAGGGGTGGGGAACAGCATCAGAATAGCAGGAATAGGTCTGAAATGCGCCATAAAGATGACAAAACCGAAATGGGATGTTTTATAGCACCATCTCACAGTGGGCAAAGTAATACAGCTTGGCTGTTTCAGTGAGTGCATTTGATTGTGATCTGTGTTGGCGTTTCCACATCACTGCTAAAACTAAAGGTGGTAAGCCTGTTGTTTGGACTCGTTCTTTCTATTCTGACTGATTACATTGGTTATTTAAAAGTGGGCTAAGTATTTGTTTTCAGTACTTGTAATAGTTCAGGAAAGACCATACTTTGTTTCAGACACCTCAACAATAGTCTTCTGGGGCACTGCTCCAGTTTCCTTTTCCAGTTGTGAAAAGGTGAGGGTTTGTTTTAGAGTGTGTTGTCTCAGTGTTTAGAAGAACACAGCAAAGGGGGTTCAGTTTGTGTTTGGTATTGCAGGTCTGGCCCTGGACCTTTGGAGTCAGATGAGAGCTTGTCTTGAGTCACGGAAGTAAGGAGAAGGATCGTAGGCTCGGTCAGTTTTGCAAGAACCATGGTCATTGGATTTTTTTGCTCTTCTAGGGCATGGAGAGTAGGAGATGCTTGGAATCAGACTGTGGAATGGCTTTCGGACAGGCGAGGCCAGTGTTGAGGCGCTTTGGAGGAGCTTGAGGGTTGGTAAGGAACAGGCTGGGCGGGACGGCTGGGGTGGTGGAGATGAGGGCCACCACAGGCTGTTCCCTGTTTTTGGTTTGTTTCTGGCAGATGATGAAGAGGAACTTGTCAAGGTCTGCAGCATGGCTGGTGTCTGCTGTGGGAGTTCTGAGCAGTGAGGCTGCCTCAAGACGCCTGGGACTCTGCATGCTAAGTAGAAGGACTGCTTTAGGAGGCGAGGGGGTGGGGAATAATGTCAGAATGGCCGGAAGGGGTTTGAGCTGTAGCCTTCCAGTGTAGTATTTGAGGCAGAATTTTCTGAGAAGACGCTTGGAGGTGGCTGGGAGGGGAATGGTCAGTTTCAGCGTAGGTAGTGCCTGGGAGTTAAATGCCAGGATGAGAAGGTGCCATTTGTGGGGCTTAAGTCTGGGGTGTCGTGTCAGGGGCAGTAGGTAACGGTCCTTGGTGAACCAGGCACGGGTGGGAAAGTAGTGTTTGTTGTCTTTGGCTCCTCGCACAGAGTTGTGCTGTGGCTGCTTCAGGCGAGGTCCAGCTTTGGTTCCTAGCCAGAGAGTTGTTCTTTAGAAGTGCCTGGAGAAGTCCTGACCCTGGGAGACCTTCCTAGATACGGCTGGCCGCTCCTTGCGACGTGGGCTGGCCCCCTGCGTAGCAATGAGCGTGCGTTTTTGTGAGTATGAAAGCCCGAGCCTCATGCTGTGTGAGGGAGGCAGAAGCTCATCCCAGGCAGGTGAACGTTGCCTGCGCGGGGACGCCCGCTAAGGTTGGGCTTGCCACCTCGCGCTGCCATGACGATTGTCGGAGCTGGTTTGCTGATGGTCTTTCCGGGGTCCTTGGGGTTGGTAAGATAACGAACCATGAGAAGCATGCTTTGCTATCTGTATGGTTTTCTGTATTAATAAGCTAGCTGTGAGTTTTCTGATTTTCTCTGGTTTTCTGTCACCTGGAACTCTTGAACTGTGGAATGTATGTGGTGGGGTTTTATAATCACAGTGTAGTTCTTTCCTCTTGATGAGCTGTGTGAATGGAGAGAAGAACTCTGAGAATAAGCTTGTAATTAATGAGACAGGCCCAGACAGGCTGCTTGGGAGTGGGTGTGATAGTCTATGTAGAGTTAGTGTCTGAGCCAGAGGGTGTGAGGGTCTTTGCTGAGGTTGTCTGAATGTCAGTCTGTGTACGCCTGTCAACCTAAGGGTGAGTGTGAGCTTGGGGTGAGACTTAGAGGCAGAATAAGCTTTTGCTTGGCGTTGCTGTGAATAAGGCCAGGTTGTTCTTGCAGATGGTGAGATGGTTAGCCACGTGTGAGAGGCTCATGGAAGAGGGTTGAGCCGAGTGTCAGAACCAGGTGAGCCAATTTGTGGTGTCAGAAGCAAGTTCCAGTTTATTCTCCTGGCTGGCTTATGACTTGCTGTGTGTTTTTAATTTGGCGGTGCGAAGCGAGCTGGGTGCCCCAGAGCTGTCCTGGGCTCAGTGAGTTCTGCTTGGCAGACTGAAGCAGCAATTGATGGAGCGTTGGTGGTTTTTGTGAAATGAAAACCAGCTCTTCATGTTGTGTTCTGCAGGCGGTGCCCGGGCTCAAAGAAGAGAAGGGAAGGCGTGCAAAGTCCAGCGGAGGAGTAGCAGAGTGACGGGAGAGGGAGTGGGCACTTGGTGAGTGAAGGGTGTTACTTTGAACCTTCTCTCAGGGTTTCTCTGTTTCCCTTTGTGTTTCAGGTGCTGCAGGTAACTCAGGCGAGGTGAAGGTGCCAAGTGAGGAGGGCTGTGAGGAGGTAAGGGGTTTGTGTGTGTGGTAGCTTAGAATTGAGAATAACATGTTCAGTGCTTTTAGTATTTGTGTTTCGTATTGAAGGTATTGCCCTGGACCTCTGGAGTCGGATGAGTGCTTCTGGTGAGTCAGGGCGGTAAGGAGAAGGATTGTGGGATCGGTCAGTTTCGCAAGAAACCATAGTCATTGGAGTTCTTTGCTCTTCTAGGGCGTGGAGAGCAGGAGACGCTTGGAATGAGACTGTGGAATGGCTCTGGGACAGGCGAGGCCAGCGTTGAGGCGCTTTGGAGGAGCCCGAGGGTTGGTAAGGAACAGGCCGGGCGGGATGGTTGGGGTGGTGGAGATGACGGCCACCATAGGCTGTTCCCTGTTTTTGGTTTGTTTCTGGCAGATGATGAAGAGGAACTTGTCAAGGTCTGCAGCATGGCTGGAGTCTGCCGTGGGAGTTCTGAGCAGTGAGGTTGCCTCGAGACGCATGGGACTCTGCACGCTAAGTAGCGGGACTGCTTTAGGAGGCGAGGGGGTGGAGGACAATGTCAGAATGGCAGGAAGGGGTTTGGGCTGTAGCCTTCAAATGTAGTATTTGCGGCAGAATTTTCTGAGAAGACACTTGGAGGTGGCTGGGAGGGGAATGGTCAGTTTTAGTGAAGGTAGTGTCTGGGAGTTAAATGCCAGGATGAAAAGGTGCCTTTTGTGGGGCTTAAGTCTGGGGTGTCGTGTCAGGGGCAGTAGGTAACTTTCCTTGGTGAACCAGGCAAGGGTGGGAAAGTAGTGTTTGTTGCCTTTGGCTCCTCGCAGAGAGTTGTGCTGTGGCTGCTTCAGGCGAGGTCCAGTTTGGTTCCTAGCCAGAGAGTTGTTCTTTAGAACTGCCTGGAGAAGTCCTGACCCTGGGAGACCTTCCTAGATACGGTTGGCCGCTTCTTGCGACGTGGGCTGGCCCCCTGCGTAGCAATGAGCGTGCGTTTTTGTGAGTATGAAAGCCCGAGCCTCATGCTGTGTGAGGGAGGCAGAAGCTCGTCCAGGCAGGTGAAGGTTGTCTGCACAGGGGACGCCCGCTAAGGTTGAGCCTGCCACCTGGCACTGCCATGACGATTGTTGGAGCTGGTTTGCTGATGGTCTTCCCAGGGTCCTTGGGGTTGGTAAGATCAGCAACCAGGAGAAGCATGCTTCACTATCTGTATAGTTTTCTGTATTAATAAGCTAGCTGTGCATTTTCTACTTGTCTCTGTTTTTCTCTTACCTGGAATTCTTGAACTGTGAAACGTATGTGGTGGGGTTCTGTATTCACAGTGTAGTTCTCTCCTCTTGATGAGCTGTGTGAGTGGACAAAAGAGCTGTGAGAATAAGCTTGGGTTTAATGAGTCAGGGACAAAGAGCCTGCTTGGGAGTGGGTGTGATAGTCTGTGTAGAGTTAGTGTCTGAGCCAGAGGGTGTGAGAGTCTGTGTTGAGATTGAAAGGCATACACAGACTCATATTCAGACAACCCAAGTGTCAGTGTGAGCTTAGGCTGAGTCTTAGAGGCAGATTAAGCTTTTACTTGGCATTGCTGTGAATAAGGCCAGGTTGTTCTTGCAGATGGCGAGATGTTTAGCCCTGTGTGAGAGGCTGATGGAGGAGGGTTGAGCTGAGTGAAGGAAGCAGGTGGGTAAATTTTTTGTTTCAGAAGGAAGCTATGCCTTATTCTCCTGGCTGGCTTATGACTTGCTGTGTGTTTTTAAATTGGTAGGTGCGGAGCGAGGTG
Organism: Pezoporus flaviventris; assembly: GCF_033815535.1. Classification (NCBI taxonomy): domain Eukaryota; kingdom Metazoa; phylum Chordata; class Aves; order Psittaciformes; family Psittacidae; genus Pezoporus; species Pezoporus flaviventris. Next base: position 3,413,634 of record NW_026892574.1, read on the forward strand.
CGAAGCAGAGCTGGGTGCCCCTGAGCTGTCTTGGACTCGTGAGTTCTGCTTATCAGACTGAAGCAGCAAGTGAGTGAGCGTCTTGAAGTTTTTGTGAAATTAAAACCAGCTTTTCATGTTGTGTTCTGCAGGTGGTGCCCAGGATCAAAGAAGAGAAGGGAAGGCGTGCAAAGTCCAATGGAGGAGTAGCAGAGTGACGGGAGAGGGAGTGGGGACTTGGTGAGGGAAGGGTGTGACTTTGAACCCTCTCTCAGGGTTTGTCTGTTTCCCTTTGTGTTTCAGGTGCTGCAGGTAACCCGGGAGAGTTGAAGGTGCCAAGTGAGGAGGGCTGTGAGGAGGTAAGGGGTTTGTGTGCGTGTGCGGTAGCTTAGAATTGAGAAGAACATGTTCAGGGCTATTAGTGTTTGTGTTTGGCATTGCAGGTCTTGCCCTGGATCTTTGGAGTAGGATGAGTGCTTGAGTTGAGTGAGGGAGGTAAGGAGAAGGATTGTGGGGTCGGTCACTTTTGCAAGAACCATGGTCATTGTTTTCTGTCGCACTCTTAGAGCACGGAGGGCAGGAGAGACCCCAGGTCACTCTGTAGAATGGGTTGGGGACAGGCAAGCACAGTGTTGAGGAGCTTTGGAGGAGGCCGAGGTTTGGTAAGGAACAGGCCGGGCGGGATGGCTGGGGTGATGGAGATGAGGGCCACCACAGGCTGTTCCCTGTTTTTGGTTTGTTTCTGCAGATGATGAAGAGGAACTTGTCAAGGTCTGCAGCATGGCTGGCGTCTGCCATGGGAGTTCTGAACAGTGAGGTTGCCTCGAGACGCCTGGGACTCTGCACGCTAAGTAGAAGGACTGCTTTAGGAGGCGAGGGGGTGGGGAATAATGTCAGAATGGCAGGAAGGGGTTTGAGAAGTAGCCTTCCAATGTAGTATTTGATCCAGAATGTATGAGAAGATGCTTGGAGGTGGCTGGGAGGAGAATGGTCAGTTTTAGTGAAGGTAGTGCCTGGGAGTTAAATGCCAGGATGAGAAGGTGCCGTTTGTGGGGCTTAAGTCTGGGGTGTCGTATCAGGGGCAGTAGGTAACGGTCCTTGGTGAACCAGGCCAGGGTGGGAAAGTAGTGTTTGTTGCCTTTGGCTCCTCGCAGAGAGTTGTGCTGTGGCTGCTTCAGGTGAAGTTCAGCTTTGGTTCCTAGCCAGAGAGTTGTTCTTTAGAACTGCCTGGAGAAGTCCTGACCCTGGGAGACCTTCCTAGATACGTTTGGCCGCTTCTTGCGACGTGGGCTGGCCCCCTGCGTAGCAATGAGCGTGTGTTTTTGTGAGTATGAAAGCCCGAGCCTCATGCTGTGTGAGGGAGGCAGAAGCTCATCCAGGCAGGTGAACGTTGCCTGCGCGGGGACGCCCGCTAAGGTTGAGCCTGCCACCTGGCACTGCCATGAAGACTGTCGGAGCTGGTTTGCTGATGGTCTTCCCAGGGTCCTTGGGGTTATTAAGATAAGTAAGCAGGAGAACTATGCTTTGCTATCTCTATAGTTTTCTGTATTAATAAGCTAGCTGTGAGTATTCTGCTTGTCTCTGGTTTTCTGTCAGCTGGATTTCTTAACCTGTGGAACGTAGGTGGTGGGGTTTTATATTGACAGTGTAGTTCTCTCCTCTTGATGAGCTGTGTGAATGGAGAGAAGAGCTCTGAGAATAAGCTTGTAGTTAATGAGTCAGGGCCAGAGAGTCTGCTTGGGAGTGGGTGGGATAGTCTACGTAGAGTTAGTGTCTGAGCCAGAGGGTGTGAGGGTCTGTGTTGAGATTGTCTGAACATGAATCTGTGTATGCCTGTCAACCTAGGTATTGGTGTGAGCTTGGGGTGAGACTTAGAGGCAGAATAAGCTTTTGCTTGGTGTTGCTGTGAATAAGGCCCTGTTGTTTTTGCAGATGGTAAGATGGTTAGCCACCTGTGAGAGGCTGATGGAGGAGGGTTGAGCTGAGTGATGGTACCAGGTGAGTCAATCTGTGGTGTCAGAAGCAAGTTCCAGTTTATTCTCCTGGCTGGCTTATGACCTTCTGTGTGTTTTTAATTTGCAGGTGCGGAGTGAGGAGTCAAGTGAGCTGCGTGACCCCGAGCTGACTTGGACTCGGTGAGTTCTGCTTATCAGACTGAAGCAGCAAGTGAGTGAGCGTCTCGTGGTTTTTGTGAAATGAAAACCAGCTCTTCATGTTGTGTTCTGCAGGCGGTGCCCGGGCTCAAAGAAGAGAAGGGAAGGCGTGCAAAGGCCAGCGGAGGATTAGCAGAGTGATGGGAGAGGGAGCGGTGACTTGGTGACAGAAGGGTGTGACTTTGAACCCTCTCTCAGGGTTTGTCTGTTTCCCTTGGTGTTTCAGGTGCCGCAGGTAACTCAGGACAGGTGAAGGTGCCAATGGTGGAGGGCTGTGAGGAGGTAAGGGGTTTGTGTGTGTGTGCGGTAGCTTAGAATTGAGAAGAACATGGTCAGTGCTTTTAGTATTTGTGTTTGGTATTGCAAGTCTTGCCCTGGATCTTTGGAGTCGGATGAGTGCTTGAGGTGAGTCAGGGAGGTAAGGAGAAGGATTGCGGGATTTGTCAGTTTTGTGAGAACCATGGTCGTTGGAGTTTTTTGCTCTTCTAGGGCATGGAGAGTAGGAGATGCTTGGAATCAGGCTTTGGGACAGGCAAGGCCAGTGTTGAGGCGCTTTGGAGGAGCCCGAGGGTTGGTAAGAACAGGCCGGGCGGTATGGCTGGGGTGGTGGAGACGAGGGCCACCGCAGGCTGTTCCCTGTTTTTTGTTCGTTTCTGGCAGATGAGGAAGTGGAACTTGTCAAGGTCTGCAGCATGGCTGGAGTCTGCTGTGGGAGTTCTGAGCAGTGAGGTTGCCTCGAGACGCATAGAACTACGCAAGCTAAGTAGAGGGACTGCTTTAGGAGGCGAGGGGGTAGGGGACAATGTCAGAATGGCAGGAAGGGGTTTGGGCTGTAGCCTTCCAGTGTATTATTTGCGGCCGAATGTCTGAGAAGACACTTGGAGGTGGCTGGGAGGGGAATGGTCAGTTTCAGCATAGGTAGTGCCTGAGAGTTAAATGCCAGGATGAGAAGGTGCCATTTATGGGGCTTAAGTCTGGGGTGTCGTGTCAGGGACGATGCGTAACGATCCTTGGTGAACCAGGCACGGGTGGGAAAGTAGTGTTTGTTGTCTTTGGCTCCTCGCAGAGAGTTGTGCTGTGGCTGCTTCAGGCAAAGTCCAGCTTTGGTTCCTAGCCCGAGAGTTGTGCTTTAGAAGTGCCTGGAGAAGTCCTGACCCTGGGAGACCTTCCTAGATACGGCTGGCCGCTCCTTGCGACGTGGGCTGGCCCCCTGCGTAGCAATGAGCGTGCGTTTTTGTGAGTATGAAAGCCCGAGCCTCATGCTGTGTGAGGGAAGCAGAAACTCATCCCAGGCAGGTGAAGGTTGCCTGCGCGGTGATGCCCGCTAAGGTTGGGCTTGCCACCTGGCACTGCCATGACGATTGTCGGAGCTGGTTTGCCGATGGTCTTCCTAGGGTCCTTGGGGTTGGTAAGATGAGCAACCATGAGAAGTATGCTTTTAGAATCTCTAGGTTCCTATGTTAAAGAACTAGTTGAGAGTTCTGTGTTTGTCTTTGGTTTTCGCTTACCTGGAGTTTTTGAACTCTGGAACGTATGTGGTGGGGTTTTATAACCACAGTGTAGTTCTCTCCTCTTGATGAGCTGTTTGAATGGAGAGAAGAGCTCTGAGAATAAGATTGTATTTAATGACACAGGCCCAGAGAGTCTGCTTGGGGGTGGGTGGGATAGTCTATGTAGAGTTAGTGTCTGAGCCAGAGGGTGTGAGGGTCTGTGTTGAGATTGTCTGAATGTCAGTCTGCGTGAGGCAGAATAAGCTTTTGCTTGGGGTTGCTGTCAATAAGGCTTGTTCTTGCAGCTGGCGAGCTGGTTGGTCTTGCAGATGGCGAGATGGTTAGCCACGTGTGAGAGGCTGATGGAGGAGGGTTGAGCTGAGTGACAGTACCAGGTGAGTCAATCTGTGGTGTCAGAAGGAAGCTGTGCCTTCTTCTCCCGGCTGGCTTTTGACTTGCTGTATGTTAATTTGGCGGCGCGGAGCGAGGAGCCAAGCGAGATACCTGCCCCCGAGCTGAATTGAACACGGTGAGCTATGCTTCGCAGACTGAAGCAACAGGAGTTTTGGCTTTTTGTAATCTTCGTGGAATTTGAAACATTCCTTGTGTTGTGTTTTGTAGGCGATACATGGTCTCAGACATAGACCCAAAGATCTGCACAGCCCAGCGGGCCAGCGGTAAAGTACCGAGAGAGGGAGATGGCACTTGGTGAGGGAAGGGTGCAGCTTTGAGCCCTCTCTCAGCGTGTCTGCTTCTGTTTCTTTTTCAGGTGCCGCAGCCAACTCGGGAGAGGTGAAGGCGCGAAGCGTGGGGAGCTGTGAAGAGGTAAGTGGGTTGTGTGTGTGTATGTGTGTGTGTGTGGGATGGCTGGGTGTTGAGGAGAACATGGTGAAGGGGTTTGGTATTTGTGTTTGGTATTGCAGGGCCTGGCCTCTGCCTTTGGACTGGGATGAGTTCTTGAGGTGAGTCAGTGAGGTAAGCAGAAGGATTTTGGGTTCGGTCCCTTTTTCAAACACCCTGGTCATTTCTCTCTATTGCTCTCCTAGGACTCGAAGGGCAGGGCAGGCCCGGAATCAGACTCTCAAATTGTTTTGGGGCAGGCAAGGTGAGCACAATGTTGAGGAGCTTTGGAGGATGCAGATGGCTGTGACGCGAGAAGCCGCTGGGCTCGGCTGGAGTGGTGGTGATAGCGGCCAGCACAGCATGGTCCCCTTTCTTGGTTTGTTTCTGGCAGATGATGAAGAGGAACTAGGCAACGGCTGCAGCATCACTGGAGTCTGCTGTGGGAGTTCTGAGCAGTGAGGCTGCCTGAAGAGCTGTGGCAGGATGCACGCTAAGTAGAGGGACTGCTTTTTGAGGCGAGGGGGTGGGGGACAACATCAGTATGGCAGGAAGGGTTTTGAGATGTAGTGTTGTGATGTAGTATTTGATCCAGAATGTCTGAGAAGACGCTTGAAGGTGCCTGGGAGGGGAATGTTCAGCTCTAGTGAAGGTAGTGCCTGAGAGTTAAATGCCAGGATGAAAAGGCCCCATTTGTGGGGCTTATGTCTGGTGTGTTGTGTCAGGGCCAGTAGGTAATGGTCTGGGGTGAACCAGGCAAGGGTGGGAAAGTAGTGTTTGTTGTCTTTAGCTCCTCGCAGAGAGTTGTGCTGTGGCTGCTTCAGGCGAGGTCCAGCTTTGGTTCCTAGCCAGAGAGTTGTGCTTTAGAAGTGCCTGGAGAAGTCCTGACCCTGGGAGACCTTCCTAGATACGGCTGGCCGCTCCTTGCGACGTGGGCTGGCCCCCTGCGTACCAACGAGCGTGTGTTTTTGTGAGTATGAAAGCCCGAGCCTCATGCTGTGTGAGGGAGGCAGAAGCTCATGCCAGGCAGGTGAAGGTTGCCTGCGCGGGGACGCCCGCTAAGGTTGGCCTTGCCACCTGGCACTGCCATGACGATTGTCGGAGCTGGTTTGCTGATGGCCTTCCCAGGGTCCTTGGGCTTGGTAAGATAAGCCAACATGAGAAATGTCCTTTACTGTATCCTTTACTAGTTCCATCATTTCTGATATTAAGCTTGTGGAGAGTTCCGTGTTGGTCTCTGGTTTTCTGTGCCCTGGAATTTCTGAACTTTTGAACCTCTGTGGTGGTTTTTTATAATCACAGTTTAGTTTTCTACCTTGGATCATGTGTGTGACTGATAACATTTCTCATCGCTTATGTTTGAGCAATGGTCCGTGCAGGGCCGTAGTTTTGTCAGCCAGGGTGTTTAGGATCTTCCTGGGAAGACGGTTCCTGCTGATTTATTCCAGGGAGGCAGAGGTAGGCTTGGCAGGGATGAGCGGAGGCAGAGTTTGGGCCCGTGTGAAAGGCATCAGGATGTTGCATTTGGCACGCGTGTGGGCATATGTAGATCAGTGGAAGCGTGTATGGGTGTTTGTAGGCTTAGGGCTTGTGTGTGTGCGTGGGAGTGGGTTGTAGATTTAAAATATTTTTCCTTTCCAGGTCTTCAGATGTTTAGAACCTAAAATCGCAGCCATGGGATTTTTTTTCTTTTCCTCCCCAAGTTGGGTTTTTTACTGCTTCCAGCCAGTCTGCGAGTTGACGTTCGTCACTGCCTATGGTTGAGCGGCGGTCGGTGCAGGTACGGGGTTTTCAGGCAGGTTGATTTTGAGGCTTCAGGTGATTTAGTTGCTCAGAATTCCTGACGCCAGGCTGGGGGGTGTTGTTTTGTATTAGGAAAGAACATGTGAGAGTTGGTGTGGCAGCCCTTAAGTTGCTGTCTCATATAGAGGTGGAAGTGGTGGTTAAATCTGTTTCGGTGCAGTGAGTGTTGTCTGTTGGGTGCACGTAGTTAGCTTTGCGGACATAGAGAAAAATAAAGCGAGGGGAGGATGTTTAGAGGTCATATTGTAATGATACTGAGAGAAATGTATTTTTGTCTGCAGGTTAGTGTGTAGAGGACCTGTAGATTGCAGAGGCGCTCCTTCTGTTTCTGGATGGCAATTGGCAGCTTGTAGAAGATTCCAGAGGCAGGAAAGCTGTCGGTGTCAAATGGAAGGCTGCGTTGCCGTGTGTAAAGGACGTCTGATGATGGTTATGTGACAAAGCATGCTACCTGTCGAACATCTTGTGTAAGTAGTAAAGCGCTGTTGGATTTCTGAGGATGCATTGTAAAATGTGAATGATGCCATTTATGTATGTAAATGCCTTTAAATGAAATGTATGATGTGACCTTACATGAACTTGGTTAATTAGTAAATGTTACTGGTATTGGCCTTGGAATGCTGGTGTTAGACTTCGAATGCCGGTGTTAGGCTTGGAAAGCTGGTGTTCACCTTAAAATGCTGGTGCTAGTCTTAAAATGGATGTCTTAGTGCTAGAATGTTGGTGTTAGTCTTCAAATGGATGTCTTAGTCACAGAATTCTAGTGTTCGTCTTAGAGTGCTGGTATTAGTCTTAAGGTGCGTATCAGTCTTAGAATGCATGACTTAGGGTTAGAATGCTGGTCTTAGTCTCTGAATGGTGGTGATAGTTTTAGAACGCATGTCAGTGTTAGTTTGTGGGTTGTTGTCTGTTTAGGGCTTGTGTGTATGGGTGGGATGTGGGTTGTCGATTTACAATGTTTTCCCTTTTTAGATTTTGAGATATTTAGAAACAAAAAGTCGCAGATGGGGGGTGTTGTTTTTCTCCCTCTACCGGCAGGGGATTTTTTCCCCAATGCCGGCTGGTCTGCGAGGCGACATTTGTCAACGCTTCTGTTTGAGCAATGTTGGGTGCAGGGACGGGGTTTTGGCAGGCACGGTTTTCAGGATGTTCCCAAGAGCGCGGTGCCCGTGTATTTATTCTCAGCGAGGCAGGGGTAGGCATCGGAAGGGAAGAGCAGAGGTGGGTTTTGGAGCAGTGAGGCCGGCGGCAGGGGAATGCGTTTGGTATGTGTGTGAGCGTATATAGATGCGTGCAAGCGTGTGTGGGCAGTTCTAGGCTTTGGGCTTTTGTCTTTGCATCGAACGTGGGTTGTCAATTTAAAATGTTTTTAGAACTTGGATGCTTTTACAACTTAAAAGTTTTTAGAAATTAGTGTCTAATTGGAGAAAGTACTGTCTCAAAGGAGAACTTAGTGTCTAAATGGTGTCTGTAGTGTCTAATTGGTGATCCTGGTGTCTAAGTGGAGATCCTTGTGTCTATTTGGTGATCCTTGTGTCTAATTGCAGAACCTTGTGTCTAACTGGAGAACTTTGTGTGTGCTTGGAGAAGGTAGCATTTCAATGGACAAGTTATAGTTTCAATGGAGAACATAGTGTTTCAAAGCAGAACATAGCATTTCAATGCAGATCTTGGCGTTTGAATGCGGAACTTCGCATTTGAATGCAGAACTTAGTATTTCGGTACAGAACTCAGCGTTTCGATGGATAAATTACCATTTCAATACAAAACTGAGTGTTTCAATAGATAATTTCTTGTTTCATTTCTGAATTTAACGTTTCACTGAAGAACTTATCGTTTCACTGGAGAACTTGGCCTTTCAATGGAGAATGTAGTGTCATAATGGAGAATTTAGCGTTTCAATGGTGTCTAACCCAGGATAATCTAAGGCCGGCTAAGCTAATCTGACCCGGGATAATCTGACCCGGGATAATCTGACCCGGGATAATCTGACCCGGGATAATCTGACCCGGGATAATCTGACCCGGGATAATCTGACCCGGGATAATCTGACCCGGGATAATCTGACCCGGGATAATCTGACCCGGGATAATCTGACCCGGGATAATCTGGCCCGGCTTAATCTGGCCCGGCTTAATCTGGCCCGGCTTAATCCGGCCCGGCTTAATCCGGCCCGGCTTAATCCGGCCCGGCTTAATCCGGCCCGGCTTAATCCGGCCCGGCTTAATCCGGTTTAGAAAAATCTGACCCTAAATTTTACCCTAATCCTAACCATAAACCTAATCCTAAACCTAACTCCCTAACACTACCCTCACCAAAGAAGTCTCCCTAATCCTTATCCCTAAAATACACTAATCTGCAACAGCCAGACTGGGTTAAACTTGGCTGGGCTAGATTAAACTGGGCTGGACTGGATTAAACTGTGCTGGAGTGAACTAAACTGGGCTGGACTGGATTGAACTGGGCTGGATAGTGTTAATCTGTGCTACAGTGAACTGAACTACGCTGGGCTAGATCTAACTGAGATAGACTGGATTAAAACGGACTGGACAGGGTTAAACTGGCCTTGTCTGGATTAAACTGAGATGGACTGGATTAAACTGGGTTGGACTCTGTTAAATTAGGCTAGACTCTGTTAAACTGTGCTGGACTGGGTTAAACTGTCTTGGGCTGGATTAAATTTATCTGCTCTGGATTAAACTGGGCTGCACTTGATTAAATTTAGCTGGACTGGATTATATTGGGCTGGACTGCATTAAACTGAGCTGGACTGGTTTAAAATGCGCTGGACTGGATGTAACTGAGCTGGAATGGATTAAACCGGGCTGGAAGGCATTGAAGTGGGCTGGACTAGTTTAAACAGGGCTGGCCTGGATCAAACTGAGCTGGACTGTGTTTAAAGTGGGCTTGACTGGGTTAAACTGGGCTGGGCTGGATTGAAGAGAGCTGGACTGGATTAAACTGGGCTGGACAGGGTTAAACTGTGCTAGAGTGAACTAAACTGGGCTGGGCTGGATCAAACTGAGCTGGACTGGGTTAAAGTGGGCTTGGCTGGATCAAACTAATATAGACTGGGTTAAACTGGTCTGGAGTGGGGTTAACTGGGCTGGATTGGATTATACTGAGCTGGTGTGTATTAAATATGGCTGGACTGGGTTAAACTGGGCTGGACTGTATCAAACTGGGCTGGACTGGGTTAAAGTGGGCTGGGCTGGATTGAAGTGAGCTGGACTGGATTAAAACGGGCTGGACTGCGTTAAATTAGGCTGGGCTGTATCAGACTGGGCTGGACTGGGTTAAACTGGGCTGGGCTGGATTGAACTGAGCAGGCCTGGATTAAACTGGGCTGGCCTGGATTATATTGAGTTGGAGTGCATTAAATATGGCTGGACTAGGTTAAACTGGGCTGTGCTGGATTGAACTGAGCTGGACTGAATTAAATAGGGCTGAACTGGGTTAAAAAGTGCTACAGTGAACTGAATTGGGCTGGGCTGCATTAAACTGAGCTGGACTGGATTAAATTGGCCAGGGCTGGATCAAACTGAGCTGGACTAGGTTAAACTGGGCTGGGAAGGATTGAACTGATGGGGAGTGGATTAAACTAGGCTGGACAGGGTTAAACTTGGCTGGACTGGGTTAAACTGTGCTGGGCTGGATCAAACTGGGCTGGACTGGGTTAAAGTTGGCTGGACTGGGTTAAACTGGGCTGGGAAGGATTGAACTGATGGGGAGTGGATTAAACTAGGCTGGACAGGGTTAAACTTGGCTGGACTGGGTTAAACTCGGCTGGACTGGGTTAAACTGGGCTGGGCTGAATTGAGATGGACTGGATTAGACTGGTCTGGACTGGGTTAAACTGGCCTGATCTGGATTGAACTGAGCTGGACTGGATTGAACTGGGCTGGACAAGGTTAAACTGTGCTAGAGTGAACTGAACTTGGCTGGGCTGGATTAAACTGGACTGGAGTGGGTTAAATATGGCTGGACAGGGTTAAACCGGGCTGGGCTGGATCAAACTGGGCTGAACTGGTTTAAACTGTGCTAGAGTGAACTGAACTGGGCTGGCTGGATTAAAGTGAGCTGGACTGGGTTAAACTGGGCTGGCTTGGATCAAACTGAGCTGGACTGTGTTTAAAGTGGGCTGGAGTGGGTTAAAAGGGTCTGAACTGGATTATACTGAGTTGGAGTGTATTAAATATAGCTGGCGGGGCTAAACTGGGCTGGGCTCAATTGAACTGAGCTGGAGTGAATTCAATTGGGCTGGACAGAGTTAAACAGTGCTAGAGTGAACTGAAGTGGGCTGGGCAGGATTAAAGTGAACTGGTCTAAGTTAAACTGGGCTGGGCTGGGTTGGGTTAAACTGGTCTGGAGTGGATTATACTGAGCTGGAGTATATTAAATATGGCTGGACTGGGTTAAACTGGGCTGGGCTGGATCAAACTGGGTTGGACTGTGTTAGACTTGGCTGGACTGGGTTAACCTGGTCTGGGATTGATTGAACTGATGTGGAGTGGATTAAACTGTGCTAGAGTGAACTGAACTGGGCTGGGCTGGATTAAAGTGAGCTGGACTGAGTTAAACTGGTCTGGCCTGGGTTAAACTGGGGTGGAGTGGAGTAGATTGAGCTGGTGTGTATTAAATATCGCTGGACTGATTTAAACTGGGCTGGGCTGGGTTAAACTGGGCTGGAGTGGATTATAATGAGCTGGAGTGTATTAAATATGGCTGGACTGGGTTAAAATGGGCTGGGCTGTAACAAACTGGGCTGGGCTGGGTTAAACTGGGCTGGGCTGTATCAAACTGCGCTGGCCTGGGTTAAACTGAGCTGGGCTGTATCAAACTGGGCTGGCCTGGGTTAAACTGGGCTGGCCTGGGTTAAACTGGGCTGGGCTATATCAAACTGGGCTGGCCTGGGTTAAACTGGGCTGGAGTGTATTAAATATGGCTGAACTGGGTTAAACTGGGCTGGGCTGGGTCAAACTGGGTTGGACTTGGTTAAAGTGGGCTGGGCTGGATTGAACTGAGCTGGACTGGATTAAACTGGGTTGAGCTGGATTGAATTGAGCTGGACTGGATCAAAGTGAGCTGGCCTGGATTAAACACAGCTGGACTGGGTTAAACATGACTGGGCTGGGTTAAACTCTGCTGCTGTGAACTAAACTGGGCTGGACTGTGTTAAACTGCGCTGGGTTTGATTAAATTTAGCTGGACTGGATTAAAGTGGGCTGGACTGGGTTAAACTGAGCTGGACTAGGTTAAACTGGGCTTGTCTGGATTAAACTGGGCTGGACTTTGTCAAACTGAGTTGGGCTGGATTAAACTGAGCTGGACTGGGTGAAGCTGGGCTGGACCGGATTAAACTGAGATGGAGTGTATTAAACTGGGCTGGCCTGGACTAAAGTTGGCTGGCCTGGATTAAACTGAACTGGACTGGGTTAAACTTGGCTGCGCTGGGTTAAATTGAGCTGGACAGGGTTAATCTGGGCTGGACTGGGTTAAACTGGGCTGTACTGGGTTAAAGTGGGGTGGGCTTTATCAAATTGGGCTTGACTGGGTTAAACTGGGCTGGAGTGGATTATACTGGGCTGGAGTGGATTATACTGAGCTGGAGTATATTAAATATGGCTGGACTGGGTTAAACTGGGCTGGGCTGGATCAAACTGGGCTGGACTGTGTTAGACTTGGCTGGACAGGGTTAACCTGGGCTGGGATTGATTGAAGTGATCTGGAGTGGATTAAACTGTGCTAGAGTGAACTGAACTGGGCTGGGCTGGATTAAAGTGAGCTGGACTGAGTTAAGCTGGTCTTGCCTGGGTTAAACTGGGGTGGACTGGAGTAGATTGAGCTGGTCTGTATTAAATATAGCTGGACTGGGTTAAACTGGGCTGGGCTGGGTTAAACTGGGCTGGAGTGGATTATAATGAGCTGGAGTGTATTAAATGTGGCTGGACTGGGTTAAACTTGGCTGGAGTGGGCTAAACTGGGCTGGAGTGGATTATACTGAGCTGGAGTATATTAAATATGGCTGGACTGTGTTAAACTGGGCTGGGCTGGATAACTCGGCTGGACTGTGTTAGACTTGGCTGGACTGGGTTAACCTGGTCTGGGATTGATTGAACTGATGTGGAGTGGATTAAACTGTGCTCGAGTGAACTGAACTGGGCTGGGCTGGATTAAAGTGAGCTGGACTGAGTTAAACTGGGCTGAACTGAGTTAAACTGCGCTGGGTTGGATCAAACTGAGCTGGACTGTGTTTAAAGGGGGCTGGAGTGGGTTAAAAGGGTCTGAACTGGATTATACTGAGTTGGAGTGTATTAAATATAGCTGGACTGGCTAAACTGGGCTGGGCTCAATTGAACTGAGCTGGAGTGAATTCAATTGGGCTGGAGAGGGTTCAACAGTGCTAGAGTGAACTGAAGTGGGCTGGGCAGGATTAAAGTGAGCTGGACTAAGTTAAACTGGGCTGGGCTGGGTTGGGTTAAACTGGGCTGGACTGGGTTAAACTGTGCTCAAGTGAACTGAAGTGGGCTGGGCTGGGTCAAAGTGAGCTGGACTGGGTTTAACTGGGCTGGGCTGGATTGAACTGAGATGGACCGGATTAAACTGGTCTGGACTAAGTTAAACTAGGCTGGACTGGATTATACTGAGCTGGAGTGTATTAAAAATGGCTGGACTGAGTTAAACTGGGTTGGGCTCTATCAAACTGGGCTGGCCTGGGTTAAACTGGGCTGGAGTGGATTATAATGAGCTGGAGTGTATTAAATATGGCTGGACTGGGTTAAACTGGGCTGGGCTGTATCAAACTGGGCTGGCCTGAGTTAAACTGGGCTGGAGTGTATTAAATATGGCTGGACTGGGTAAACTGGGCTGGGCTCAATTGAACTGAGCTGGAGTGAATTCAATTGGGCTGGAGAGGGTTAAACAGTGCTAGAGTGAACTGAAGTGGGCTGGGCAGGATTAAAGTGAGCTGGACTAACTTAAACTGGGCTGGGCTGGGTTGGGTTAAACTGGGCTGGACTGGGTTAAACTGTGCTCAAGTGAACTGAAGTGGGCTGGGCTGGGTCAAAGTGAGCTGGACTGGGTTTAACTGGGCTGGGCTGGATTGAACTGAGATGGACCGCATTAAACTGGTCTGGACTAAGTTAAACTAGGCTGGACTGGATTATACTGAGCTGGAGTGTATTAAAAATGGCTGGACTGAGTTAAACTGGGTTGGGCTGTATCAAACTGGGCTGGCCTGGGTTAAACTGAGCTGGAGTGTATTAAAAATGGCTGGACTGAGTTAAACTGGGTTGGGCTGTATCAAACTGGGCTGGCCTGGGTTAAACTGGGCTGGGCTGGATCAGACTGGGCTGGTCAGGGTTAAACTGTGCTAGAGTGAACTGAACTGGGCTGGGCTGGATTAAAGTGAGCTGGATTGGGTTCAAGTGGACCGGGCTGGATCGAACTGAGCTGGACTGTGTTTAAACTTAGCTGTAGTGGGTTAAAGTGGGCTGGTCAGGGTTAAACTGTGCTAGAGTGAACTGAACTGGGCTGGGCTGGATTAAAGTGAGCTGGACTGGGTTCATGTGGACCGGGCTGGATCGAACTGAGCTGGACTGTGTTTAAACTTAGCTGTAGTGGGTTAAAGTGGGCTGGACTGGGTTAAACTGTGCTAGAGTGAACTGAAGTGGGCTGGGCTGGATGAAACTGAGCTGGACTGGGTTAAAGTGGGCTGGGCTGGGTTAAACTGGGTTGGACTGGGTTAAACCTTGCTGGGCTGGATTCTACTGAGCTGGAGTGTATTAAATATGGGTGGACTGGGTTAAACTGGGCTGGGCTGTAACAAACTTGGCTGGACTGGGTTAAACTGTGCTGGGCTGTATCAAAGTGGGCTGGCCCGGGTTAAACTGGACTGGGATGGATTGAACTGAGCTGGACTGAATTAAATTGGTCTGGACAGGGTTAAACTGTGCTAGAGTGAACTGAAGTGGGCTGGGCAGGATGAAAGTGAGCTAGACTGGGATAAACTGGGCTGGGCTGGATCAGACTGAGCTGGACTGTGTTTAATCTGAGCTGGACTGTGTCAAACTGGGCTGGACTGGCTTAAACCCTGCTAGAGTGACCTGAAGTTGGCTGGGCTGGATCAAAGTGGGCTGGACTGGGTTAAACTGTGCTGGAGTAAACTGAACTGGGCTGGGGAGGATCAAACTGAGCTGGGCTGTATCAAAGTGGGTTGGCCTGGGTTAAACTGGGCTGCACTGGGTTAAACTGGGCTGGAGTGTATTAAATGTGGCTGGAGTGGGTTAAACCTGGGTGGAGTGGGTTAAACTGGGCTGGGATGGATTGAAGTGATCTGGAGTGGCTTAAACTAGGCTGGACAGGGTTAAACTGTGCTAGAGTGAGCTGAACTGGGCTGGGCTGGATGAAACGGGGCTGGGTTGTGTTAAACTGGGGTGGATTGCATTATACTGAGCTGGTGTGTATTAAATATGGCTGGACTGGGTTAAAGTGGGCTGGGCTGGATTGAACTGAGGTGGACTGGGTTAAAGTGGGCTTGAGTGGGTTAAACAGTGCTAGAGTGAACTGAAGTGGGCTGGGCAGGATGGAAGTGAGCTGGACTGGGTTAAACTGGGCTGGGTTGTATCAAACTGGGCTGGCCTGGTTTAAACTGGGCTGTACTGGGGTAAAAGTGGGCTGTACTGGGTTAAACTGGGCTGGAGTGGGTTAAAGTGGGGTGGGCTTTATCAAATTGGGCTGGCCTGGGTTAAACTGGGCTGGAGTGGATTATACTGAGCTGGAGTGTATTAAATATGGCTGGACTGAGTTAAACTGGGCTGGGGTGGATCAAACTGGGCTGGACTGGGTTAAACTGGGCTGGGATTGATTGAACTAATGTGGAGTGGATTAAACTGTGCCAGAGTGAACTGAACTGAGCTGGGCTGGATTAAAGTGAGCTGGACTGAGTTAAACTGGTCTGGACTGGTTTAAACTGGGGTGGAGTGGAGTAGATTGAGCTGGTGTGTAGTAAATATAGCTGGACTGGGTTAAACTGGGCTGGGCTGCGTTAAACTGGACTGGAGTGGATTATTCTGAGCTGGAGGGTATTAAATATGGCTGGACTGGGATAAACTGGGCTGGGCTGTAACAAACTGGGCTGGACTGGGTTAAACTTGGCTGGACTGGGTTAAACTGGGCTGTGCTGTATCACACTGGGCTGTCCTGGGTTAAACTGGGCTGGCCTAGGTTAAATTGGGCTGGACTGGGTTAAACTGGGGTGGGCTGTATCAAACTGGGCTGGACAGGGTTAAACTGTGCTAGAGTGGATTATACTGACCTGGAGTGTATTAAATATGTTTGGACTGGGTTAAACTGGGCTGGAGTAAACTGAACTGGTCTGGGGAGGATCAAACTGAGCTGGGCTGTATCAAGGTGGGTTGGCCTGGGTTAAACTGGGCTGCACTGGGTTAAACTGGGCTGGAGTGTATTAAATGTGGCTGGAGTGGGTTAAACTGGGCTGGGATGGATTGAAGTGATCTGGAGTGGCTTAAACTAGGCTGGACAGGGTTAAACTGTGCTAGAGTGAGCTGAACTGGGCTGGGCTGGATGAAACGGGGCTGGGCTGTGTTAAACTGGGGTGAATTGCATTATACTGAGCTGGTGTGTATTAAATATGGCTGGACTGGGTTAAACTGGGCTGGGCTGGGTTAAACTGGACTGGAGTGGATTATACTGAGCTGGAGTGTTTTAAATATGGGTGGACTGGGTTAAAGTGGGCTGGGCTGTAACAAACTTGGCTGGACTGGGTTAAACTGGGCTGGGCTGTATCAAAGTGGGCTGGCCCCGGTTAAACTGGACTGGGATGGATTGAACTGAGCTGGACTGAATTAAATTGGTCTGGACAGGGTTAAACTGTGCTAGAGTGAACTGAAGTGGGCTGGGCAGGATGAAAGTGAGCTAGACTGGGATAAACTGGGCTGGGCTGGATCAGACTGAGCTGGACTGTGTTTAAACTGAGCTGGACTGTGTTAAACTGGGCTGGACTGGCTTAAAATGTGCTAGAGTGAACTGAAGTGGGCTGGGCTGGATCAAACTGAGCTGGATGGCTTAAAGTGGGCTGGGCTGGGTTAAACTGGGTTGGACTGTGTTAAACTTGGCTGGGCTGGATTATACTGAGCTGGAGTGTATTAAATATGGCTGGACTGGGTTAAAGTGGGCTGGGCTGTAACAAACTGGGATGGACTGGATTAAACATGGCTGGACTGGGTTAAACTGGGCTGGGCTGTATCAAACTGGGCTGGCCCGGGTTAAACTGGGCTGGGATGGATTGAACTGAGCTGGACTGAATTAAATTGGTCTGGACAGGGTTAAACTGTGCTAGAGTGAACTGAAGTGGGCTGGGCTGGATCAAAGTGAGCTGGACTGGGTTAAACTGTGCTGGAGTAAACTGAACTGGGCTGGGGAGGATCAAACTGAGCTGGGCTGTACCAAAGTGGGTTGGCCTGGGTTAAACTGGGCTGCGCTGGGTTAAACTGGGCTGGAGTATATTAAATGTGGCTGGACTGGGTTAAACTGGGGTGGAGTGGGTTAAACTGGGCTGGGATGGGTCCAACTGGGTTGGACTTGGTTAAAGTGGGCTGGGCTGGATTGAACTGAGCTGGACTGGATTTAACTGTGTTGAGCTGGATTGAATTGTGCTGGACTGGATCAAACTGAGCTGGCCTGGATTAAACACAGCTGGACTGGGTTAAACTCTGCTGCTGTGAACTAAACTGGGCTGGACTGTGTTAAACTGCACTGGGTTTGATTAAATTTAGCTGGACTGGATTAAAGTGGGCTGGACTGGGTTAAACTGAGCTGGACTAGGTTAAACTGGGCTTGTCTGGATTAAACTGGGCTGGACTGTGTCAAACTGAGTTGGGCTGGATTAAACTGAGCTGGACTGGGTGAAGCTGGGCTGGACCGGATTAAACTGAGATGGAGTGTATTAAACTGGGCTGGCCTGGACTAAAGTGGGCTGGCCTGGATTAAACTGAACTGGACTGGGTTAAACTTGGCTGCGCTGGGTTAAATTGAGCTAGACTGGGTTAAACTGGGCTGGACTGGGTTAAACTGGGCTGGGCTGGATTGAACTGAGGTGGACTGGGTTACAGTGGACTTGAGTGGGTTAAACAGTGCTAGAGTGAACTGAAGTGGGCTGGGCAGGATGAAAGTGAGCTGGACAGGGTTAATCTGGGCTGGGTTGTATCAAACTGGGCTGGCCTGGGTTAAACTGGGCTGGCCTGGGGTAAAAGTGGGCTGTACTGGGTTAAACTGGGCTGGAGTGGGTTAAAGTGGGTGGGCTTTATCAAATAGGGCTGGCCTGGGTTAAACTGGGCAGGAGTGGATTATACTGAGCGGGAGTGTATTAAATATGGCTGGACTGGGTAAAACTGGGCTGGGCTGGATCAAACTGAGCTGGGCTGGGTTAGACTTGGCTGGAGTGGGTTAAACTGGGCTAGGATTGATTGAACTAATCTGGAGTGGATTAAACTGTGCCAGAGTGAACTGAACTGGGCTGGGCTGGGCTGGATTAAAGTGAGCTGGACTGAGTTAAACTGGTCTGGACTGGTTTAAACTGGGGTGGACTGGAGTAGATTGAGCTGGTTTGTATTAAATATAGCTGGCCCGGGTTAAACTGGGCTGGGCTGGGTTAAACTGGGCTGGGCTGTATCAAACTGAGCTGGGCTGGGTTAAACTGGGCTAGACTGGGTTAAAGTGGTCTGGGCTGTATCAAACTGGGCTGGACTGGGTTAAACTGGGCTGGAGTGGATTATACTGAGCTGGAGTGTGTTAAATATGGTTGGACTGGGTTAAACTGGGCTGGGGTGTATCAGACTGGGTAGGACTGGTTTAAACTCGGCTAGACTGTGTTAAACTGGGCTGGGATGGACTTAACTGATCTGGAGTGGATTAAACTGGGGTGGACATCGTTTAACTGTGCTAGAGTGAACTGAAGTGGTCTGGGCTGTATCAAACTGAGCTGGACTGGGTTAAAGTGGGCTGGGCTGTGTTAAAGTGTGGTTGACTGGATTATGCTGAGCTGGTGTGTATTAAGTATGGTTGGACTGGGTTAACCTGGGTTGGGCTGTATCAAACTGGGCTGGCCTGGATTAAACTGGGCTGGCCTGTGTTAAACTGGGCTGGAGTGTATTAAATATGGCTGGACTGGGTTAAACTGGGCTGGGCTGTATCAAACTGGGCTGGCCTGTGTTAAACTGTGTTGAGCTGTATCAAACTGGGCTGTCCTGGGTTAAACTGGGCTGGCCTGGGTTAAACTGGGCTGGGCTGGATCAGACTGGGCTGGTCAGGGTTAAACTGTGCTAGAGTGAACTGAACTGGGCTGGGCTGGATTAAAGTGAGCTGGACTGGGTTCAAGTGGACCGGGCTGGATTGAACTGAGCTGGACTGTGTTTAAACTTAGCTGTAGTGGGTTAAAGTGGGCTGGTCAGGGTTAAACTGTGCTAGAGTGAACTGAACTGGGCTGGGCTGGATTAAAGTGAGCTGGACTGGGTTCATGTGGACCGGGCTGGATCGAACTGAGCTGGACTGTATTTAAGCTTAGCTGTAGTGGGTTAAAGTGGGCTGGACTGGGTTAAACTGTGCTAGAGTGAACTGAAGTGGGCTGGGCTGGATGAAACTGAGCTGGACTGGGTTAAAGTGGGCTGGGCTGGGTTAAACTGGGTTGGACTGGGTTAAACCTTGCTGGGCTGGATTCTACTGAGCTGGAGTGTATTAAATATGGGTGGACTGGGTTAAACTGGGCTGGGCTGTAACAAACTTGGCTGGACTGGGTTAAACTGTGCTGGGCTGTATCAAAGTGGGCTGGCCCGGGTTAAACTGGACTGGGATGGATTGAACTGAGCTGGACTGAATTAAATTGGTCTGGACAGGGTTAAACTGTGCTAGAGTGAACTGAAGTGGGCTGGGCAGGATGAAAGTGAGCTAGACTGGGATAAACTGGGCTGGGCTGGATCAGACTGAGCTGGACTGTGTTTAATCTGAGCTGGACTGTGTCAAACTGGGCTGGACTGGCTTAAACCCTGCTAGAGTGACCTGAAGTTGGCTGGGCTGGATCAAAGTGGGCTGGACTGGGTTAAACTGTGCTGGAGTAAACTGAACTGGGCTGGGGAGGATCAAACTGAGCTGGGCTGTATCAAAGTGGGTTGGCCTGGGTTAAACTGGGCTGCACTGGGTTAAACTGGGCTGGAGTGTATTAAATGTGGCTGGAGTGGGTTAAACCTGGGTGGAGTGGGTTAAACTGGGCTGGGATGGATTGAAGTGATCTGGAGTGGCTTAAACTAGGCTGGACAGGGTTAAACTGTGCTAGAGTGAGCTGAACTGGGCTGGGCTGGATGAAACGGGGCTGGGTTGTGTTAAACTGGGGTGGATTGCATTATACTGAGCTGGTGTGTATTAAATATGGCTGGACTGGGTTAAAGTGGGCTGGGCTGGATTGAACTGAGGTGGACTGGGTTAAAGTGGGCTTGAGTGGGTTAAACAGTGCTAGAGTGAACTGAAGTGGGCTGGGCAGGATGGAAGTGAGCTGGACTGGGTTAAACTGGGCTGGGGTGTATCAGACTGGGTAGGACTGGTTTAAACTCGGCTAGACTGTGTTAAACTGGGCTGGGATGGACTTAACTGATCTGGAGTGGATTAAACTGGGGTGGACATCGTTTAACTGTGCTAGAGTGAACTGAAGTGGTCTGGGCTGTATCAAACTGAGCTGGACTGGGTTAAAGTGGGCTGGGCTGTGTTAAAGTGTGGTTGACTGGATTATGCTGAGCTGGTGTGTATTAAGTATGGTTGGACTGGGTTAACCTGGGTTGGGCTGTATCAAACTGGGCTGGCCTGGATTAAACTGGGCTGGCCTGTGTTAAACTGGGCTGGAGTGTATTAAATATGGCTGGACTGGGTTAAACTGGGCTGGGCTGTATCAAACTGGGCTGGCCTGTGTTAAACTGTGTTGAGCTGTATCAAACTGGGCTGTCCTGGGTTAAACTGGGCTGGCCTGGGTTAAACTGGGCTGGGCTGGATCAGACTGGGCTGGTCAGGGTTAAACTGTGCTAGAGTGAACTGAACTGGGCTGGGCTGGATTAAAGTGAGCTGGACTGGGTTCAAGTGGACCGGGCTGGATTGAACTGAGCTGGACTGTGTTTAAACTTAGCTGTAGTGGGTTAAAGTGGGCTGGTCAGGGTTAAACTGTGCTAGAGTGAACTGAACTGGGCTGGGCTGGATTAAAGTGAGCTGGACTGGGTTCATGTGGACCGGGCTGGATCGAACTGAGCTGGACTGTATTTAAGCTTAGCTGTAGTGGGTTAAAGTGGGCTGGACTGGGTTAAACTGCGCTAGAGTGAACTGAAGTGGGCTGGGCTGGATGAAACTGAGCTGGACTGGGTTAAAGTGGGCTGGGCTGGGTTAAACTGGGTTGGACTGGGTTAAACCTTGCTGGGCTGGATTCTACTGAGCTGGAGTGTATTAAATATGGGTGGACTGGGTTAAACTGGGCTGGGCTGTAACAAACTTGGCTGGACTGGGTTAAACTGTGCTGGGCTGTATCAAAGTGGGCTGGCCCGGGTTAAACTGGACTGGGATGGATTGAACTGAGCTGGACTGAATTAAATTGGTCTGGACAGGGTTAAACTGTGCTAGAGTGAACTGAAGTGGGCTGGGCAGGATGAAAGTGAGCTAGACTGGGATAAACTGGGCTGGGCTGGATCAGACTGAGCTGGACTGTGTTTAATCTGAGCTGGACTGTGTCAAACTGGGCTGGACTGGCTTAAACCCTGCTAGAGTGACCTGAAGTTGGCTGGGCTGGATCAAAGTGGGCTGGACTGGGTTAAACTGTGCTGGAGTAAACTGAACTGGGCTGGGGAGGATCAAACTGAGCTGGGCTGTATCAAAGTGGGTTGGCCTGGGTTAAACTGGGCTGCACTGGGTTAAACTGGGCTGGAGTGTATTAAATGTGGCTGGAGTGGGTTAAACCTGGGTGGAGTGGGTTAAACTGGGCTGGGATGGATTGAAGTGATCTGGAGTGGCTTAAACTAGGCTGGACAGGGTTAAACTGTGCTAGAGTGAGCTGAACTGGGCTGGGCTGGATGAAACGGGGCTGGGTTGTGTTAAACTGGGGTGGATTGCATTATACTGAGCTGGTGTGTATTAAATATGGCTGGACTGGGTTAAAGTGGGCTGGGCTGGATTGAACTGAGGTGGACTGGGTTAAAGTGGGCTTGAGTGGGTTAAACAGTGCTAGAGTGAACTGAAGTGGGCTGGGCAGGATGGAAGTGAGCTGGACTGGGTTAAACTGGGCTGGGTTGTATCAAACTGGGCTGGCCTGGTTTAAACTGGGCTGTACTGGGTTAAACTGGGCTGGAGTGGGTTAAAGTGGGGTGGGCTTTATCAAATTGGGCTGGCCTGGGTTAAACTGGGCTGGAGTGGATTATGCTGAGCTGGAGTGTATTAAATATGGCTGGACTGAGTTAAACTGGGCTGGGGTGGATCAAACTGGGCTGGACTGGGTTAAACTGGGCTGGGCTGGATTGAACTGAGGTGGCCTGGGTTAAAGTGGGCTTGAGTGGGTTAAACAGTGCTAGAGTGAACTGAAGTGGGCTGGGCAGGATGAAAGTGAGCTGTACTGGGTTAAACTGGGCTGGGTTGTATCAAACTGGGCTGGCCTGAGTTAAACTGGGCTGTACTGGGGTAAAAGTGGGCTGTACTGGGTTAAACTGGGCTGGAGTGGGTTAAAGTGGGGTGGGCTTTATCAAATTGGGCTGGCCTGGGTTAAACTGGGCTGGAGTGGATTATACTGAGCTGGAGTGTATTATATATGGCTGGACTGGGTTAAACTGGGCTGGCCTGGGTTAAACTGGGCTGGGCTGGATCAAACTGGGCTGGAGTGGGTTAAACTGCGCTGGGCTGGGTCAAACTGGGGTGGACAGGATCAAACTGGGCTGGACTGTGTTTAAAGTGGTCTGGACTGGATTGAACTGGGCTGGAGTGGGTTAAACTGGGCTGGAATGGATTATACTGAGCTGGAGTATATTAAATATGGCTGGACTGAGATAAACTGGGCTGGGCTGGGTTAAACTGAGCTGGACTGGGTTAAAGTGGGCTGGGCTGGGTTAAACTGGGTTGGACTGGGGTAAACCTTGCTGGGCTGGATTCTACTGCGCTGGAGTGTATTAAATATGGCTGGACTAGGGTTAAAGTGGGCTGGGCTGTAACAAACTGGGCTGGACTGGGTTAAACTGGGCTGGCCCGGGTTAAACTGGGCTGGGATGGATTGAACTGAGCTGGACTGAATTAAATTGGTCTGGACAGGGTTAAACTGTGCTAGAGTGAACTGAAGTGGGCTGGGCAGGATGAAAGTGAGCTAGACTGGGATAAACAGGGCTGGGCTGCATCAGACTGAGCTGGACTGTGTTTAAACTGAGATGGACTGTGTTAAACTGGGCTGGACTGGGTTAAAGTTTGCTAGAGTGAACTGAAGTTGGCTGGGCTGGATCAAAGTGAGCTGGGTTAAACTGTGCTGGGCTGTAACAAACTGGGCTGGGCTGGTTTAAACTGGGTTGGACTGGGTTAAACTTGGCTGGGCTGGATTATACTGAGGTGGAGTGTATTAAATATGGCTGGAGGGGGTTAAACTGGGCTGGGCTGTAACAAACTGGGCTGGACTGGGTTAAATATGGCTGGACTGGGTTAACCTGGGCTGGGCTGTATCAAGGTGGGCTGGCCTGGGTTAAACTGGGCTGGCCTGGGTTAAACTGGGCTGGGCTGTATTAAACTGGGCTGGCCTGAGTTAAACTGTGTTGAGCTGTATCAAACTGGGCTGGCCTGGGTTAAACTGGGCTGGCCTGGGTTAAACTGGGCTGGGCTGGATCAAACTGAGCTGGACTGGGTTAAACTGCGCTAGTGTGAACTGAACTGGGCTGGGCTGGATTAAAGTTTGCTGGACTGGGTTCAAGTGGACCGGGCTGGATCAAATTGAGCTGGACTGTGTTTAAACTTAGCTGTAGTGGGTTAAAGTGGGCTGGAGTGGGTTAAACTGTGCTAGAGTGAACTGAACTGGGCTGGGCTCGATCAAACTTAGCTGGACTGTGTTTAAACTGAGCTGGACTGTGTTAAACTGGGCTGGACTGGCTTAAACTGTGCTAGAGTGAACTGAAGTGGGCTGGGCTGGATGAAAGAGGGCTGGGCTGGGTTAAACTGGGGTGGATTGCATTATCCTGAGCTGGTGTTTATTAAATATGGCTGGACTGGGTTAAAGTGGGCTGGGCTGGATCCAACTGGGTTGGACTTGGTTAAAGTGGGCTGGGCTGGATTGAACTGAGCTGGACTGGATTAAACTCGGTTGAGCTGGATTGAATTGAGCTGGACTGGATCAAACTGGTTTGAGCTGGATTGAATTGAGCTGGACTGGATCAAACTGAGCTGGCCTGGATTAAACACAGCTGGACCGGGTTAAACATGACTGGGCTGGGTTAAACTCTGCTGCTGCGAACTAAACTGGGCTGGACTGTGTTAAACTGCGCTGGGTTTGATTAAATTTAGCTGGACTGGATTAAACTGGGCTGGACTGGGTTAAATTGAGCTGGACTGGGTTAAACTGGGCTTGTCTGGATTAAACTGGGCTGGAGTGTGTCAAACTGAGTTGGGCTGGATTAAACTGAGCTGGACTGGGTGAAGCTGGGCTGGACTGGATTAAACTGAGATGGAGTGTATTAAACTGGGCTGGCCTGGACTAAAGTGGGCTGGCCTGGATTAAACTGAACGGGACTGGGTTAAACTTGGCTGCGCTGGGTTAAATTGAGCTGGACTGGGCTGGACTGGGTTAAACTGGGCTGGGCTGGATTGAACCGAAGTGGGCTGGGCTGGATTGAACTGAGGTGGACTGGGTTAAAGTGGGTTTGACTGAGTTAAACAGTGATAGAGTGAAATGAAGTGGGCTGGGCAGGATGAAAGTGAGCTGGCCTGGGTTAAACTGGGCTGGGTTGTATCAAACTGTGCTGGCCTGGGTTAAACTGGGCTTGCCTAGGATAAAACTGGGCTGTACTGGGGTAAAACTGTGCTGTACTGGGTTAAAGTGGGGTGGGCTTTATCAAATTGGGCTGGACTGGGTTAAACTGGGCTGGAGTGGATTATACTGAGCTGGAGTATATTAAATATGGCAGGACTGGGTTAAACTGGGCTGGGCTGTTTCAAACTGGGCTGGCCCGGATTAAACTGGGCTGGGCTGTATCAAACTGGGCTGGCCTGGGTTAAACAGGGCTGGACTGGGTTAAACTGGGGTGGGCTGTATCAAACTGGGCTGGACAGGGTTAAACTGGGCTGGAGTGGATTATACTGAGCTGGAGTGTATTAAATATGGTTGGACTGGGTTAAACTGTGCTGGGCTGTAACAAACTGGGCTGGGCTGGTTTAAACTGGGTTGGACTGGGTTAAACTTGGCTGGGCTGGATTATACTGAGGTGGAGTGTATTAAATATGGCTGGAGGGGGTTAAACTGGGCTGGGCTGTAGCAAACTGGGCTGGACTGGGTTAAATATGGCTGGACTGGGTTAAACTGGGCTGGGCTGTATCAAGGTGGGCTGGCCCGGGTTAAACTGGGCTGGGATGGATTGAACTGAGCTGGACTGAATTAAATTGGGCTGGACAGGGTTAAACTGTGCTAGAGTGAACTGAAGTGGGCTGGGCAGGATGAAAGTGAGCTAGACAGGGATAAACTGGGCTGGGCTCGATCAAACTGAGCTGGACTGTGTTTAAACTGAGATGGACTGTGTTAAACTGGGCTGGACTGGTTTAAAGTTTGCTAGAGTGAACTGAAGTGGGCTGGGCTGGATCAAAGTGAGCTGGACTGGGTTAAACTGTGCTGGAGTAAACTGAACTGGGCTGGTGAGGATCAAACTGAGCTGGGCTGTATCAAAGTTGGTTGGCCTGGGTTAAACTTGGCTGCACTGGGTTAAACTGGGCTGGAGTGTATTAAATGTGGCTGGACTGGGTTAAACTGGGCTGGACTGGGTTACACTGGGCTGGGATGGATTGAACTGATCTGGAGTGGATTAAACTAGGCTGGACAGGGTTAAACTGTGCTAGAGTGAACTGAACTGGGCTGGGCTGGATGAAACGGGGCTGGGCTGGGTTAAACTGGGGTGGATTGCAGTATACTGAGCTGGTGTGTATTAAAAATGGCTGGACTGGGTTAAAGTGGGCTGGGCTGGATCCAGCTGGGTTGGACTTGGTTAAAGTGGCTGGGCTGGATTGAACTGAGCTGGACTGGATTAAATTGAGCTGGCCTGGATTAAACACAGCTGGACTGGGTTAAACATGACTGGGCTGGGTTAAACTCTGCTGCTGTGAACTAAAGTGGGCTGGACTGTGTTAAACTGCGCTGGGTTTGATTAAATTTAGCTGTAGTGGATTAAACTGGGCTGGACTGGGTTAAACTGAGCTGGACTGGGTTAAACTGGGTTTGGCTGGATTAAACTGGGCTGGAGTGTGTCAAACTGAGTTGGGCTGAATTAAACTGAGCTGGACTGGGTGAAGCTGGGCTGGACTGGATTAAACTGAGATGGAGTGTATTAAACTGGGCTGGCCTGGACTAAAGTGGGCTGGCCTGGATTAAACTGAACTGGAGTGGGTTAAACTTGGCTGCGCTGGGTTAAATTGAGCTGGACTGGGCTGGACTGGGTTAAACTGGGCTGGGCTGGATTGAACTGAGGTGGACTGGGTTAAAGTGGGCTTGACTGGGTTAAACAGTGCTAGAGTGAACTGAAGTGGGCTGGGCAGGATGAAAGTGAGCTGGACTGGGTTAAACTGGGCTGGCCTGGGTTAAACTGGGCTGTAGTGGGGTAAAACTGGGCTGTACTGGGTTAAAGTGGAGTAGATTGAGCTGGTGTGTATTAAATATAGCTGGACTGGTTTAAACTGGGCTGGGTTAAACTGGACTGGAGTGGATTATACTGAGCTGGAGTGTATTAAATATGGCTGGACTGGGTTAAACTGGGCTGGACTGGGTTAAACTGGGCTGGGCTGTATCAAACTGGGCTGGCCTGGGTTAAACTGGGCTGGGCTGTATCAAACTGGGCTGGCCTGGGTTAAACTGGGCTGGTCTGGGTTAAACTGGGCTGGGCTGTATCAAACTGGGCTGGACAGGGTTAAACTGGGCTGGAGTGGATTATACTGAGCTGGAGTGTATTAAATATGGTTGGACTGGGTTAAACTGGGCTGGGGTGTATCAGACTGGGCTGGACTGGGTTAAACTGGGCTGGAGTGGATTATACTGAGCTGGAGTATATTAAATATGGCTGGACTGGGTTAAACTGGGCTGGGCTGTTTCAAACTGGGCTGGCCTGGGTTAAACTGGGCTGGGCTGTATCAAACTGGGCTGGCCTGGGTTAAACTGGGCTGGGCTGTATGAAACTGGGCTGGCCTGGGTTAAACATGGGTGGACTGGGATAAACTGGGCTGGGCTGTGTTAAACTGGGCTGGACTGGGTTAAACTGGGCTGGGATGTATTGAACTGATCTGGAGTGGATGAAACTGGGCTGGACATGGTTAAACTGTGCTAGAGTGAACTGAACTGGCCTGGGCTGTATCAAACTGAGCTGGACAGGGTTAAACTGGGCTGGGCTGTATCAAAGTGGGCTGGACAGTGTTTAATGTGGGCTGGACTGGGTTACAACTGGGCTGGAGTGGATTATACCGAGCTGGAGTGTATTAAATATGTCTGGACTTGGTTAAACTGGGCTGGGCTGGATCAGAGTGGGCTGGACTGTGTTAAACTTGGCTGGGCTGGATGAAAACTGGGCTGGAGTGGGTTAAACTGGGTTGGCCAGGGTTAAACGGGGTGGACTGGATTATACTGAGGTGGTATGTATTAAATACTGCTGGACTGGGTTAAACTGGGCTGGGCTGTATCAAAGTGGGCTGGCCCTGGTTAAAGTGGGCTGGGATGGATTGAACTGAGCTGGACTGAATTAAATTGGTCTGGAGAGGTTTAAACTGTGCTAGAGTGAACTGAACAGGGCTGGGCTGGATCAAAGTGAGCTAGACTGTGTTTAAAATGAGCTGGACTGCGTTAAAGTGGGCTGGACTGGGTTAAACTGTGCTAGAGTGAACTGAAGTGGGCTGGGCTGGATCACAGTGACCTGGACTGGGTTAAAGTGGGCTGGGTTGTATCAAACTGAGCTGGACTGTGTTTAAACTGAGCTGGACTGGGTTAAACTGGGCTGTAGTGAACTGAAGTGGGCTGGGCTGGATCAAACTGAGCTGGACTGGGTTAAACTGGGCTGGGCTGGATGAAAACTATGCTGGACTGTGTTTAAAGTGGGCTGGACTGGGTTAAACTGGGCTGGAGTAGATTATACTGAGCTGGAGTGTATTAAATATGCTGGACTGGGTTAAACTGGGTTGGGTTGGATGAAAACTGGGCTGGACTGTGTTAAACTTGGCTGGACTGGGTTAAACTGTGCTGGGATAGATTGAACTGATCTGGAGTGGATTAAACTGGGCTGGACATGGTTAAACTGTGCTAGAGTGAACTGAACTGGGCTGGGCTGGATGAAACTGAGCTGGACTGGGTTAAACTGTGCTGGGCTGTGTTAAACTGTGTTGGACTAGATTATACTGAGGTGGTGTGTATTAAATATGGCTGGACTGGGTTAAACTGGGCTGGGCTGTATCAAACTGGGCTGGGCTGTATCAAACTGGGCTTGGCTGTATGAAACTGGGCTGGCCTGGGTTAAACTTGGGTGGACTGGGTTAAACTGGGCTGGACTGGGTTAAACTGGGCTGGACATGGTTAAACTGGGCTGGACATGGTTAAACTGTGCTAGCGTGAACTGAACTGGGCTGGGCTGGATCAAACTGAGCTGGACTGGGTTAAACTGGGGTAGACTGGATTATACTGAGCTGGTGTGTATTAAATATGGCTGGACTGGGTTAAATTGGGCTGGGCTGGATGAAACTGAGCTGGACTGGGTTAAACGTGGCTGGACTGGGTTAAACTGGGCTAGAGTGAACTGAAGTGGGCTGGGCTGGATCAAAGTGATCTGGATTGGGTTAAAGTGGGCTGGGTTGTATCAAAATGAGCTGGACTATGCTGGACTGTGTTTAAAGTGGGCTGGACTGGTTTAAACTGGGCTGGAGTAGATTATACTGAGCTGGAGTGTATTAAATATGCTGGACTGGGTTAAACTGGGTGGGGTTGGATGAAAACTGGGCTGGACTGGGTTAAACTTGGCTGGACTGGGTTAAACTGGGCTGGGACAGATTGAACTGATCTGGAGTGGATTAAACTGGGTTGGACGTGGTTAAACTGTGCTAGAGTGAACTGAACTGGGCTGGGCTGGATGAAACTGAGCTGGACTGGGTTAAACTGGGCTGGGCTGTGTTAAACTGGGTTGGACTGGATTATACTGAGCTGGTGTGTATTAAATATGTCTGGACTGGGTTAAACTGGGCTGGGCTGTATCAAACTGGGCTGGGCTGTATGAAACTGGGCTGGCCTGGGTTGAACTTGGGTGGACTGTGTTAAACTGGGCTGGACTGAATGAAAACTGTGCTGGGCTGGGTTAAACTTGGCTGGACTGGGTTAAACTGGGCTGGACTGGGTTAAACTGGGCTGGGATGGATGGAACTGATCTGGAGTGGATTAAACTGGGCTGGACATGGTTAAACTGTGCTAGCGTGAACTGAACTGGGCTGGGCTGGATCAAACTGAGCTGGACTGGGTTAAACTGGGCTGGGCTGGATTATACTGAGCTGGTGTGTATTAAATATGGCTGGACTGGGTTAAACTGGGCTGGGCTGGATGAAAACTGTGCTGGACTGGGTTAAACTTGGGTGGACTGTGTAAAACTGGGCTGGGCTGTATCAAACTCGCTGGACTGGATTATACTGAGTTGGAGTGTATTAAGTACGGCTGGAGTGGGTTAAACTTTGCTGGACTGGGTGAAACTGGGCTTGGATGGACTGAACAGATCTGGAGTGGATTTAACTGGGCTGGACTTGGTTAAACTGTGCTAGAGTGAACTGAAGTGGGCTGGGCTGTATCAAACTGAGCTGGACTGGGTTAAACTGGGCTGGGCTGTATCAAAGTGGGCTGGACAGTGTTTAAAGTGGGCTGGACTGGGTTAAACTGGGCTGGAGTGGATTATCCTGAGCTGGAGTGTATTAAATATGGCTGGGCTGGATCAGAGTGGGCTGGACTGTGTTAAACTTGGGTGGGCTGGATGAAAACTGGGCTGGAGTGGGTTAAACTGGGTTGGCCCGGGTTAAACGGGGTGGACTGGATTATACTGAGGTAGTATTTATTAAATACTGCCGGACTGGGTTAAACAGGGCTGGGCTGGATCAAAGTGAGCTAGACTGTGTTTAAAATGAGCTGGACTGTGTTAAAGTGGGCTGGATTGGGTTAAACTGTGCTAGAGTGAACTGAAGTGGGCTGGGCTGGATCAAAGTGAGCTGGACTGGGTTTAAGTGGGCTGGGTTGTATCAAACTGAGCTGGACTGTGTTTAAACTGAGCTGGACTGGGTTAAACTGGGCTGTAGTGAACTGAAGTGGGCTGGGCTGGATCAAACTGAGCTGGACTGGGTTAAACTGGGCTGGGCTGGATGAAAACTATGCTGGACTGTGTTTAAAGTGGGCTGGACTGGGTTAAACTGGGCTGGAGTAGATTATACTGAGCTGCGGTGTATTAAATATGCTGGACTGGGTTAAACTGGGTTGGGTTGGATGAAAACTGGGCTGGACTGTGTTAAACTTGGCTGGACTGGGTTAAACTGTGCTGGGATAGATTGAACTGATCTGGAGTGGATTAAACTGGGCTGGACATGGTTAAACTGTGCTAGAGTGAACTGAACTGGGCTGGGCTGGATGAAACTGAGCTGGACTGGGTTAAACTGGGCTGGGCTGTGTTAAACTGGGCTGGACAGTGTTTAAAGTGGGCTGGACTGGGTTAAACTGGGCTGGAGTGGATTATCCTGAGCTGGAGTGTATTAAATATGGCTGGGCTGGATCAGAGTGGGCTGGACTGTGTTAAACTTGGCTGGGCTGGATGAAAACTGGGCTGGAGTGGGTTAAACTGGGTTGGCCCGGGTTAAACGGGGTGGACTGGATTATACTGAGGTAGTATTTATTAAATACTGCCGGACTGGCTTAAACTGGGCTGGGCTGTATCAAAGTGGGCTGGCCCTGGTTAAAGTGGGCTGGGATGGATTGAACTGAGCTGGACTGAATTAAATTGGTCTGGAGAGGGTTAAACTGTGCTAGAGTGAACTGAACAGGGCTGGGCTGGATCAAAGTGAGCTAGACTGTGTTTAAAATGAGCTGGACTGTGTTAAAGTGGGCTGGACTGGGTTAAACTGTGCTAGAGTGAACTGAAGTGGGCTGGGCTGGATCAAAGTGAGCTGGACTGGGTTAAAGTGGGCTGGGTTGTATCAAACTGAGCTGGACTGTGTTTAAACTGAGCTGGACTGGGTTAAACTGGGCTGGAGTGAACTGAAGTGGGCTGGGCTGGATCCAGCTGAGCTGGACTGGGTTAAAGTGGGCTGGGTTGTATCACACTGACCTGGACTGTGTTTAAAGTGGGCTGGACTGGGTTAAACTGGGCTGGAGTGGATTATCCTGAGCTGGAGTGTATTAAATATGGCTGGGCTGGATCAGAGTGGGCTGGACTGTGTTAAACTTGGCTGGGCTGGATGAAAACTGGGCTGGAGTGGGTTAAACTGGGTTGGCCCGGGTTAAACGGGGTGGACTGGATTATACTGAGGTAGTATTTATTAAATACTGCCGGACTGGGTTAAACTGGGCTGGGCTGTATCAAAGTGGGCTGGCCCTGGTTAAAGTGGGCTGGGATGGATTGAACTGACCTGGACTGAATTAAATTGGTCTGGAGAGGGTTAAACTGTGCTAGAGTGAACTGAACAGGGTTGGGCTGGATCAAAGTGAGCTAGACTGTGTTTAAAATGAGCTGGACTGTGTTAAAGTGGGCTGGACTGGGTTAAACTGTGCTAGAGTGAACTGAACAGGGCTGGGCTGGATCAAAGTGAGCTAGACTGTGTTTAAAATGAGCTGGACTGTGTTAAAGTGGGCTGGACTGGGTTAAACTGTGCTAGAGTGAACTGAAGTGGGCTGGGCAGGATCAAAGTGAGCTGGACTGGGTTAAAGTGGGCTGGGTTGTATCAAACTGAGCTGGACTGTGTTTAAACTGAGCTGGACTGGGTTAAACTGGGCTGGGTTGTATCACACAGACCTGGACTGTGTTTAAAGTGGGCTGGACTGGGTTAAACTGGGCTGGAGTGGATTATACTGAGCTGGAGTGTATTAAATATGCTGGACTGGGTTAAACTGGGCTGGGTTGGATGAAAACTAGGCTGGACTGGTTTAAACTTGGCTGGACTGGGTTAAACTGGGCTGGGATGGATTGAACTGATCTGGAGTGTATTAAACATGGCTGGACATGGTTAAACTGTGCTAGACTGAACTAAACTGGGCTGGGCTGGATGAAACTGAGCTGGGCTGTGTTAAACTGGGGTAGACTGGATTATACTGAGCTGATGTGTATTAAATATGGCTGGACTGGGTTAAACTGGGCTGGGCTGGATGAAACTGGGGTGGGCTGGGTTAAACATGACTGGACTGGGTGAAACTCGGCTGGGATGGATTGAACTGATCTGGAGTGGATGAAACTGGGCTGGACAAGGTTAAACTGTGCTAGAGTGAACTGAAGTGTGCTGGGCTGGATCAAACTGAGCTGGACTGGGTTAAACTGGGCTGGGCTGTATCAAACTGGGCTGGACAGTGTTTAATGTGGGCTGGACTGGGTTAAACTGGGCTGGAGTGGATTATACCGACCTGGAGTGTATTAAATATGTCTGGACTGGACTGGGTTAAACTGGGCTGGGCTGCATCAGACTGGGCTGTACTGTGTTAAACTTGGCTGGGCTGGATGAAAACTGGGCTGGAGTGGGTTAAACTGGGTTCGCCCGGGTTAAACGGGGTGGACTGGATTATACTGAGGTAGTATTTATTAAATACTGCCGGACTGGGTTAAACTGGGCTGGGCTGTATCAAAGTGGGCTGGCACTGCTTAAAATGGCAGGGCTGGATTGAACTGAGCTGGACTGAATTAAATTGGTCTGGAGAGGGTTAAACTGTGCTAGAGTGAACTGAACAGGGCTGGACTGGATCAAAGTGAGCTAGACTGTGTTTAAAATGAGCTGGACTGTGTTAAAGTGGGCTGGACTGGGTTAAACTGTGCTAGAGTGAACTGAAGTGGGCTGGGCTGGATCAAACTGAGCTGGACTGGGTTAAACTGGGCTGGGTTGTATCAAACTGAGCTGGACTGTGTTTAAACTGAGCTGGACTGGGTTAAACTGGGCTGGAGTGAACTGAAGTGGGCTGGGCTGGATCAAACTGAGCTGGACTGGGTTAAACTGGGCTGGGCTGGATGAAAACTATGCTGGACTGTGTTTAAAGTGGGCTGGACTGGGTTAAACTGGGCTGGAGTAGATTATACTGAGCTGGAGTGTATTAAATATGCTGGACTGGGTTAAACTGGGTTGGGTTGGATGAAAACTGGGCTGGACTGTGTTAAACTTGGCTGGACTGGGTTAAACAGTGTTGGGATAGATTGAACTGATCTGGAGTGGATTAAACTGGGCTGGACATGGTTAAACTGTGCTAGAGTGAACTGAACTGGGCTGGGCTGTATCAAACTGAGCTGGACTGGGTTAAACTGGGCTGGGCTGTATCAAAGTGGGCTGGACAGTGTTTAATGTGGGCTGGACTGGATTAAACTCGGCTGGAGTGGATTATACCGAGCTGGAGTGTATTAAATATGTCTGGACTGGGTTAAACTGGGCTGGGCTGGATGAAAACTGTGCTGGAGTGGGTTAAACTTGGGTGGACTGGGTTAAACTGGGCTGGGATGGATTGAACAGATCTGGAGTGGATTAAACTGGGCTGGACTGGGTTAAACTGTGCTAGAGTGAACTGAACTGAGCTGGGCTGTATCAAACTGAGCTGGACTGGGTTAAACTGGGCTGGGCTGTATCAAAGTGGGCTGGACAGTGTTTAAATTGGGCTGGACTGTGTTAAACTGGGCTGGAGTGGATTATACTGAGCTGGAGTGTATTAAATATGGCTGGACTGGGTTAAACTGGGCTGGGCTGGATCAGAGTGGGCTGGACTGTGTTAAACTTGGCTGGGCTGGATGAAAACTGGGCTGGAGTGGGTTAAACTGGGTTCGCCCGGGTTAAACGGGGTGGACTGGATTATACTGAGGTAGTATTTATTAAATACTGCCGGACTGGGTTAAACTGGGCTGGGCTGTATCAAAGTGGGCTGGCACTGCTTAAAATGGCAGGGCTGGATTGAACTGAGCTGGACTGAATTAAATTGGTCTGGAGAGGGTTAAACTGTGCTAGAGTGAACTGAACAGGGCTGGACTGGATCAAAGTGAGCTAGACTGTGTTTAAAATGAGCTGGACTGTGTTAAAGTGGGCTGGACTGGGTTAAACTGTGCTAGAGTGAACTGAAGTGGGCTGGGCTGGATCAAAGTGAGCTGGACTGGGTTAAACTGGGCTGGGTTGTATCAAACTGAGCTGGACTGTGTTTAAACTGAGCTGGACTGGGTTAAACTGGGCTGGAGTGAACTGAAGTGGGCTGGGCTGGATCAAACTGAGCTGGACTGGGTTAAACTGGGCTGGGCTGGATGAAAACTATGCTGGACTGTGTTTAAAGTGGGCTGGACTGGGTTAAACTGGGCTGGAGTAGATTATACTGAGCTGGAGTGTATTAAATATGCTGGACTGGGTTAAACTGGGTTGGGTTGGATGAAAACTGGGCTGGACTGTGTTAAACTTGGCTGGACTGGGTTAAACAGTGTTGGGATAGATTGAACTGATCTGGAGTGGATTAAACTGGGCTGGACATGGTTAAACTGTGCTAGAGTGAACTGAACTGGGCTGGGCTGTATCAAACTGAGCTGGACTGGGTTAAACTGGGCTGGGCTGTATCAAAGTGGGCTGGACAGTGTTTAATGTGGGCTGGACTGGATTAAACTCGGCTGGAGTGTATTAAATATGTCTGGACTTGGTTAAACTGGGCTGGGCTGGATGAAAACTGTGCTGGAGTGGGTTAAACTTGGGTGGACTGGGTTAAACTGGGCTGGGATGGATTGAACAGATCTGGAGTGGATTAAACTGGGCTGGACTGGGTTAAACTGTGCTAGAGTGAACTGAACTGAGCTGGGCTGTATCAAACTGAGCTGGACTGGGTTAAACTGGGCTGGGCTGTATCAAAGTGGGCTGGACAGTGTTTAAATTGGGCTGGACTGTGTTAAACTGGGCTGGAGTGGATTATACTGAGCTGGAGTGTATTAAATATGGCTGGACTGGGTTAAACTGGGCTGGGCTGGATCAGAGTGGG
Source organism: Pezoporus flaviventris (assembly GCF_033815535.1). NCBI lineage: Eukaryota > Metazoa > Chordata > Aves > Psittaciformes > Psittacidae > Pezoporus > Pezoporus flaviventris. Next base: position 3,448,349 of record NW_026892574.1, read on the forward strand.
CTGGACTGTGTTAAACTTGGCTGGGCTGGATGAAAACTGGGCTGGAGTGGGTTAAACTGGGTTGGCCAGGGTTAAACTGGGGTGGACTGGATTATACTGAGGTGGTATGTATTAAATACTGCTGGACTGTGTTAAACTTGGCTGGGCTGTATCAAAGTGGGCTGGCCCTGGTTAAAGTGGGCTGGGATGGATTGAACTGAGCTGGACTGAATTAAATTGGTCTGGAGAGGTTTAAACTGTGCTAGAGTGAACTGAACAGGGCTGGGCTGGATCAAAGTGAGCTAGACTGTGTTTAAAATGAGCTGGACTGCGTTAAAGTGGGCTGGACTGGGTTAAACTGTGCTAGAGTGAACTGAAGTGGGCTGGGCTGGATCACAGTGACCTGGACTGGGTTAAAGTGGGCTGGGTTGTATCAAACTGAGCTGGACTGTGTTTAAACTGAGCTGGACTGGGTTAAACTGGGCTGTAGTGAACTGAAGTGGGCTGGGCTGGATCAAACTGAGCTGGACTGGGTTAAACTGGGCTGGGCTGGATGAAAACTATGCTGGACTGTGTTTAAAGTGGGCTGGACTGGGTTAAACTGGGCTGGAGTAGATTATACTGAGCTGGAGTGTATTAAATATGCTGGACTGGGTTAAACTGGGTTGGGTTGGATGAAAACTGGGCTGGACTGTGTTAAACTTGGCTGGACTGGGTTAAACTGTGCTGGGATAGATTGAACTGATCTGGAGTGGATTAAACTGGGCTGGACATGGTTAAACTGTGCTAGAGTGAACTGAACTGGGCTGGGCTGGATGAAACTGAGCTGGACTGGGTTAAACTGTGCTGGGCTGTGTTAAACTGTGTTGGACTAGATTATACTGAGGTGGTGTGTATTAAATATGGCTGGACTGGGTTAAACTGGGCTGGGCTGTATCAAACTGGGCTGGGCTGTATCAAACTGGGCTTGGCTGTATGAAACTGGGCTGGCCTGGGTTAAACTTGGGTGGACTGGGTTAAACTGGGCTGGACTGGGTTAAACTGGGCTGGACATGGTTAAACTGGGCTGGACATGGTTAAACTGTGCTAGCGTGAACTGAACTGGGCTGGGCTGGATCAAACTGAGCTGGACTGGGTTAAACTGGGGTAGACTGGATTATACTGAGCTGGTGTGTATTAAATATGGCTGGACTGGGTTAAATTGGGCTGGGCTGGATGAAACTGAGCTGGACTGGGTTAAACGTGGCTGGACTGGGTTAAACTGGGCTAGAGTGAACTGAAGTGGGCTGGGCTGGATCAAAGTGATCTGGATTGGGTTAAAGTGGGCTGGGTTGTATCAAAATGAGCTGGACTATGCTGGACTGTGTTTAAAGTGGGCTGGACTGGTTTAAACTGGGCTGGAGTAGATTATACTGAGCTGGAGTGTATTAAATATGCTGGACTGGGTTAAACTGGGTGGGGTTGGATGAAAACTGGGCTGGACTGGGTTAAACTTGGCTGGACTGGGTTAAACTGGGCTGGGACAGATTGAACTGATCTGGAGTGGATTAAACTGGGTTGGACGTGGTTAAACTGTGCTAGAGTGAACTGAACTGGGCTGGGCTGGATGAAACTGAGCTGGACTGGGTTAAACTGGGCTGGGCTGTGTTAAACTGGGTTGGACTGGATTATACTGAGCTGGTGTGTATTAAATATGTCTGGACTGGGTTAAACTGGGCTGGGCTGTATCAAACTGGGCTGGGCTGTATGAAACTGGGCTGGCCTGGGTTGAACTTGGGTGGACTGTGTTAAACTGGGCTGGACTGAATGAAAACTGTGCTGGGCTGGGTTAAACTTGGCTGGACTGGGTTAAACTGGGCTGGACTGGGTTAAACTGGGCTGGGATGGATGGAACTGATCTGGAGTGGATTAAACTGGGCTGGACATGGTTAAACTGTGCTAGCGTGAACTGAACTGGGCTGGGCTGGATCAAACTGAGCTGGACTGGGTTAAACTGGGCTGGGCTGGATTATACTGAGCTGGTGTGTATTAAATATGGCTGGACTGGGTTAAACTGGGCTGGGCTGGATGAAAACTGTGCTGGACTGGGTTAAACTTGGGTGGACTGTGTAAAACTGGGCTGGGCTGTATCAAACTCGCTGGACTGGATTATACTGAGTTGGAGTGTATTAAGTACGGCTGGAGTGGGTTAAACTTTGCTGGACTGGGTGAAACTGGGCTTGGATGGACTGAACAGATCTGGAGTGGATTTAACTGGGCTGGACTTGGTTAAACTGTGCTAGAGTGAACTGAAGTGGGCTGGGCTGTATCAAACTGAGCTGGACTGGGTTAAACTGGGCTGGGCTGTATCAAAGTGGGCTGGACAGTGTTTAAAGTGGGCTGGACTGGGTTAAACTGGGCTGGAGTGGATTATCCTGAGCTGGAGTGTATTAAATATGGCTGGGCTGGATCAGAGTGGGCTGGACTGTGTTAAACTTGGGTGGGCTGGATGAAAACTGGGCTGGAGTGGGTTAAACTGGGTTGGCCCGGGTTAAACGGGGTGGACTGGATTATACTGAGGTAGTATTTATTAAATACTGCCGGACTGGGTTAAACAGGGCTGGGCTGGATCAAAGTGAGCTAGACTGTGTTTAAAATGAGCTGGACTGTGTTAAAGTGGGCTGGATTGGGTTAAACTGTGCTAGAGTGAACTGAAGTGGGCTGGGCTGGATCAAAGTGAGCTGGACTGGGTTTAAGTGGGCTGGGTTGTATCAAACTGAGCTGGACTGTGTTTAAACTGAGCTGGACTGGGTTAAACTGGGCTGTAGTGAACTGAAGTGGGCTGGGCTGGATCAAACTGAGCTGGACTGGGTTAAACTGGGCTGGGCTGGATGAAAACTATGCTGGACTGTGTTTAAAGTGGGCTGGACTGGGTTAAACTGGGCTGGAGTAGATTATACTGAGCTGCGGTGTATTAAATATGCTGGACTGGGTTAAACTGGGTTGGGTTGGATGAAAACTGGGCTGGACTGTGTTAAACTTGGCTGGACTGGGTTAAACTGTGCTGGGATAGATTGAACTGATCTGGAGTGGATTAAACTGGGCTGGACATGGTTAAACTGTGCTAGAGTGAACTGAACTGGGCTGGGCTGGATGAAACTGAGCTGGACTGGGTTAAACTGGGCTGGGCTGTGTTAAACTGGGCTGGACAGTGTTTAAAGTGGGCTGGACTGGGTTAAACTGGGCTGGAGTGGATTATCCTGAGCTGGAGTGTATTAAATATGGCTGGGCTGGATCAGAGTGGGCTGGACTGTGTTAAACTTGGCTGGGCTGGATGAAAACTGGGCTGGAGTGGGTTAAACTGGGTTGGCCCGGGTTAAACGGGGTGGACTGGATTATACTGAGGTAGTATTTATTAAATACTGCCGGACTGGCTTAAACTGGGCTGGGCTGTATCAAAGTGGGCTGGCCCTGGTTAAAGTGGGCTGGGATGGATTGAACTGAGCTGGACTGAATTAAATTGGTCTGGAGAGGGTTAAACTGTGCTAGAGTGAACTGAACAGGGCTGGGCTGGATCAAAGTGAGCTAGACTGTGTTTAAAATGAGCTGGACTGTGTTAAAGTGGGCTGGACTGGGTTAAACTGTGCTAGAGTGAACTGAAGTGGGCTGGGCTGGATCAAAGTGAGCTGGACTGGGTTAAAGTGGGCTGGGTTGTATCAAACTGAGCTGGACTGTGTTTAAACTGAGCTGGACTGGGTTAAACTGGGCTGGAGTGAACTGAAGTGGGCTGGGCTGGATCCAGCTGAGCTGGACTGGGTTAAAGTGGGCTGGGTTGTATCACACTGACCTGGACTGTGTTTAAAGTGGGCTGGACTGGGTTAAACTGGGCTGGAGTGGATTATCCTGAGCTGGAGTGTATTAAATATGGCTGGGCTGGATCAGAGTGGGCTGGACTGTGTTAAACTTGGCTGGGCTGGATGAAAACTGGGCTGGAGTGGGTTAAACTGGGTTGGCCCGGGTTAAACGGGGTGGACTGGATTATACTGAGGTAGTATTTATTAAATACTGCCGGACTGGGTTAAACTGGGCTGGGCTGTATCAAAGTGGGCTGGCCCTGGTTAAAGTGGGCTGGGATGGATTGAACTGACCTGGACTGAATTAAATTGGTCTGGAGAGGGTTAAACTGTGCTAGAGTGAACTGAACAGGGTTGGGCTGGATCAAAGTGAGCTAGACTGTGTTTAAAATGAGCTGGACTGTGTTAAAGTGGGCTGGACTGGGTTAAACTGTGCTAGAGTGAACTGAACAGGGCTGGGCTGGATCAAAGTGAGCTAGACTGTGTTTAAAATGAGCTGGACTGTGTTAAAGTGGGCTGGACTGGGTTAAACTGTGCTAGAGTGAACTGAAGTGGGCTGGGCAGGATCAAAGTGAGCTGGACTGGGTTAAAGTGGGCTGGGTTGTATCAAACTGAGCTGGACTGTGTTTAAACTGAGCTGGACTGGGTTAAACTGGGCTGGGTTGTATCACACAGACCTGGACTGTGTTTAAAGTGGGCTGGACTGGGTTAAACTGGGCTGGAGTGGATTATACTGAGCTGGAGTGTATTAAATATGCTGGACTGGGTTAAACTGGGCTGGGTTGGATGAAAACTAGGCTGGACTGGTTTAAACTTGGCTGGACTGGGTTAAACTGGGCTGGGATGGATTGAACTGATCTGGAGTGTATTAAACATGGCTGGACATGGTTAAACTGTGCTAGACTGAACTAAACTGGGCTGGGCTGGATGAAACTGAGCTGGGCTGTGTTAAACTGGGGTAGACTGGATTATACTGAGCTGATGTGTATTAAATATGGCTGGACTGGGTTAAACTGGGCTGGGCTGGATGAAACTGGGGTGGGCTGGGTTAAACATGACTGGACTGGGTGAAACTCGGCTGGGATGGATTGAACTGATCTGGAGTGGATGAAACTGGGCTGGACAAGGTTAAACTGTGCTAGAGTGAACTGAAGTGTGCTGGGCTGGATCAAACTGAGCTGGACTGGGTTAAACTGGGCTGGGCTGTATCAAACTGGGCTGGACAGTGTTTAATGTGGGCTGGACTGGGTTAAACTGGGCTGGAGTGGATTATACCGACCTGGAGTGTATTAAATATGTCTGGACTGGACTGGGTTAAACTGGGCTGGGCTGCATCAGACTGGGCTGTACTGTGTTAAACTTGGCTGGGCTGGATGAAAACTGGGCTGGAGTGGGTTAAACTGGGTTCGCCCGGGTTAAACGGGGTGGACTGGATTATACTGAGGTAGTATTTATTAAATACTGCCGGACTGGGTTAAACTGGGCTGGGCTGTATCAAAGTGGGCTGGCACTGCTTAAAATGGCAGGGCTGGATTGAACTGAGCTGGACTGAATTAAATTGGTCTGGAGAGGGTTAAACTGTGCTAGAGTGAACTGAACAGGGCTGGACTGGATCAAAGTGAGCTAGACTGTGTTTAAAATGAGCTGGACTGTGTTAAAGTGGGCTGGACTGGGTTAAACTGTGCTAGAGTGAACTGAAGTGGGCTGGGCTGGATCAAACTGAGCTGGACTGGGTTAAACTGGGCTGGGTTGTATCAAACTGAGCTGGACTGTGTTTAAACTGAGCTGGACTGGGTTAAACTGGGCTGGAGTGAACTGAAGTGGGCTGGGCTGGATCAAACTGAGCTGGACTGGGTTAAACTGGGCTGGGCTGGATGAAAACTATGCTGGACTGTGTTTAAAGTGGGCTGGACTGGGTTAAACTGGGCTGGAGTAGATTATACTGAGCTGGAGTGTATTAAATATGCTGGACTGGGTTAAACTGGGTTGGGTTGGATGAAAACTGGGCTGGACTGTGTTAAACTTGGCTGGACTGGGTTAAACAGTGTTGGGATAGATTGAACTGATCTGGAGTGGATTAAACTGGGCTGGACATGGTTAAACTGTGCTAGAGTGAACTGAACTGGGCTGGGCTGTATCAAACTGAGCTGGACTGGGTTAAACTGGGCTGGGCTGTATCAAAGTGGGCTGGACAGTGTTTAATGTGGGCTGGACTGGATTAAACTCGGCTGGAGTGGATTATACCGAGCTGGAGTGTATTAAATATGTCTGGACTGGGTTAAACTGGGCTGGGCTGGATGAAAACTGTGCTGGAGTGGGTTAAACTTGGGTGGACTGGGTTAAACTGGGCTGGGATGGATTGAACAGATCTGGAGTGGATTAAACTGGGCTGGACTGGGTTAAACTGTGCTAGAGTGAACTGAACTGAGCTGGGCTGTATCAAACTGAGCTGGACTGGGTTAAACTGGGCTGGGCTGTATCAAAGTGGGCTGGACAGTGTTTAAATTGGGCTGGACTGTGTTAAACTGGGCTGGAGTGGATTATACTGAGCTGGAGTGTATTAAATATGGCTGGACTGGGTTAAACTGGGCTGGGCTGGATCAGAGTGGGCTGGACTGTGTTAAACTTGGCTGGGCTGGATGAAAACTGGGCTGGAGTGGGTTAAACTGGGTTCGCCCGGGTTAAACGGGGTGGACTGGATTATACTGAGGTAGTATTTATTAAATACTGCCGGACTGGGTTAAACTGGGCTGGGCTGTATCAAAGTGGGCTGGCACTGCTTAAAATGGCAGGGCTGGATTGAACTGAGCTGGACTGAATTAAATTGGTCTGGAGAGGGTTAAACTGTGCTAGAGTGAACTGAACAGGGCTGGACTGGATCAAAGTGAGCTAGACTGTGTTTAAAATGAGCTGGACTGTGTTAAAGTGGGCTGGACTGGGTTAAACTGTGCTAGAGTGAACTGAAGTGGGCTGGGCTGGATCAAAGTGAGCTGGACTGGGTTAAACTGGGCTGGGTTGTATCAAACTGAGCTGGACTGTGTTTAAACTGAGCTGGACTGGGTTAAACTGGGCTGGAGTGAACTGAAGTGGGCTGGGCTGGATCAAACTGAGCTGGACTGGGTTAAACTGGGCTGGGCTGGATGAAAACTATGCTGGACTGTGTTTAAAGTGGGCTGGACTGGGTTAAACTGGGCTGGAGTAGATTATACTGAGCTGGAGTGTATTAAATATGCTGGACTGGGTTAAACTGGGTTGGGTTGGATGAAAACTGGGCTGGACTGTGTTAAACTTGGCTGGACTGGGTTAAACAGTGTTGGGATAGATTGAACTGATCTGGAGTGGATTAAACTGGGCTGGACATGGTTAAACTGTGCTAGAGTGAACTGAACTGGGCTGGGCTGTATCAAACTGAGCTGGACTGGGTTAAACTGGGCTGGGCTGTATCAAAGTGGGCTGGACAGTGTTTAATGTGGGCTGGACTGGATTAAACTCGGCTGGAGTGTATTAAATATGTCTGGACTTGGTTAAACTGGGCTGGGCTGGATGAAAACTGTGCTGGAGTGGGTTAAACTTGGGTGGACTGGGTTAAACTGGGCTGGGATGGATTGAACAGATCTGGAGTGGATTAAACTGGGCTGGACTGGGTTAAACTGTGCTAGAGTGAACTGAACTGAGCTGGGCTGTATCAAACTGAGCTGGACTGGGTTAAACTGGGCTGGGCTGTATCAAAGTGGGCTGGACAGTGTTTAAATTGGGCTGGACTGTGTTAAACTGGGCTGGAGTGGATTATACTGAGCTGGAGTGTATTAAATATGGCTGGACTGGGTTAAACTGGGCTGGGCTGGATCAGAGTGGGCTGGACTGTGTTAAACTTGGCTGGGCTGGATGAAAACTGGGCTGGAGTGGGTTAAACTGGGTTGGCCAGGGTTAAACTGGGGTGGACTGGATTATACTGAGCTGGTATGTATTAAATACTGCTGGACTGTGTTAAACTTGGCTGGGCTGTATCAAAGTGGGCTGGCCCTGGTTAAACTGGGCTGGGATGGATTGAACTGAGCTGGACTGAATTAAATTGGGCTGGAGAGGTTTAAAGTGTGCTAGAGTGAACTGAACAGGGCTGGGCTGGATCAAACTGTGCTGGGCTGGGTTAAACTGGGGTAGACTGGATTATACTGAGCTGGTGTGTATTAAATTTGGCTGGACTGGGTTAAACTGGGCTGGGCTGTATCAAACTGGGGTGGCCTGGGTTAAATTTGTGTGGACTGGGTTAAACTGGGCTGGGCTGGATGAAAACTGGGCTGGTCTGTATCAAACTGGGCTGGACTGGATTATACTGAGTTGGAGTGTATTAAATACGGCTGGAATGGGTTAAAGTTTGCTGGACTGAGTTAAACTGGGCTGGGATGAACTGAAGTGATCTGGAGTGGATTAAACTGGGGTGGACATGGTTAAACTGTGCTAGAGTGAACTGAAGTGGGCTGGGCTGTATCAAACTGAGCTGGACTGGATTAAACTGGGCTGGGCTGTATCAAACTGGGCTGGCCCGGGTTAAACTGTTCTGGACGGGGTTAAACTGGGGTGGACTGGATTATACTGAGCTGGTGTGTATTAAATATTGCTGGACTGGGTTAAACTTGGCTGGGCTTTATCAGACTGGGCTGGACTGGGTTAAACTGGTCTGGACAGGGTTAAAGTGGGCTGGGCTGGATTGAATTGAGATGGACTGGATTAAACTGGGCAGGACTGGTTTTAACTGGGCTGGACTGGATTATACAGAGCTGGATTGTATTAAATATGGCTGTACTAGTTTAAACTGAGCTGGAGTGGGATTAACTGGGGTGTCCTTGATTAAACTGAGCTGGACTGGACTACACAGGGCTGGTGTGGAGTAAGCTGCGCTGGACGTCATTAAACTTGACTGGACTGGGTTAAACTGATCTTGACTGTATTCAACTGAGGTGGACTGGCTTATACGGGGCTGGAGCTGACTAAAATGTGCTGGACTGAGTTAAACTGGGCTGGGCTGAATTCAGGTGGGCTTGACTGGATTAAATGGAGCTGGACTGGATTAAACTGGGCTGGACTGAACTGGGCTGGGCTAAGTTAAACTGAGCTGGAGTTCTCTGATCTGCAGATCTGCAGTTCTCCACACCTGAGCACTGCCTACAGAAAACAATAATGAGGGATGTTTTAATTTCATGAAAATTATAAGACACTCAGTTGCTGATTCAGTCTGCAAAATATAGCTCACCTTGCTCAAGTCAGCTCTAGGTCACAGGTCTCACTTAGCTCCTTGTTCTGCACCTCCGAATTAAAAATACACAGCAAGTCATAAGCCCCCCAGGAGAATAAGGCATAACTTCCTTCTGACACAACAAGTTTACCTACCTGGTACCTTCAACACTGCTCAACCCTCCTCCCATAGTAGAGTCCAACACTGAGCCTCTCCTTCTCTCCAGGTCCTAGGAGTACAATAGAGACACATGACCACAGTGCTTGGAAAAAGTGCCCAACCTCACAATCTTTCTCCTTATCTCCCTGACTCACCTCAAGCACTCATCTGACTCCAGTGGTAGAAGGCAGACCCTGCAACACCAAACACAAATACTGAACCCCTTTGCCATGCTCTTCTCAACTCTAAACCACCAAACCCACACAGACAACCCCCTTACCTTCTCATGGCCCTCCTCAGTTGTCAGCTTCACCTCTCTGGAGTTACCTGCAGCACCTACAAAAGAAATGGAAACAAGCGCACACAAAGAGATATAGAAGCTGCACCCTGGCCTCAGCAACTATCATTTCTCTCTCCTGTCATTTCACTACTCATCCACTAAACTTGAAAGGTTTTCCATCCCTTTATTCTAACATGTACACCCCTTGGAAAACACTAACAAGAAATAAAAAATACAGTTTTATGAAAATGACAAGACCATGAAATACGTTGTTACTTGGGTGTTCTAAGCATGGCTCACCTTGGCTAAATAACCTCAATGTCTTTTTTCACTTAAAATGTGAAAGCAAGTCTGAGCCAGGGAGTCTGTGTTAGCCTCAATGTATGATTTGTGTGGATATGTGAGTCAGTGAATGCCAGGTTGAGCCTAAGTCTGAGCTGGAGTGTCTGTGCAGTTTAAATACATGAGACTGAACCAGCCTGTGTGGAAAGAAACCCATGTGAGTCTGAGCCCCAGAATCTGAGACAGAAAAACCCTATGTGCTCTGAAACCAAATATAATTCAAAATCTAACTGAATAAAAGTGAAGCTGTGTAGTCTGTGAATTTTGAATGCAAATCTAAAGCAAAAGAAGAAAGCCAAAAAGTTCAAGCCAGAAAACAACCAAGAAACCAAACCCAGATAAAAAAGACCCAGCTGTACCTTGTCAGGCTGTTTTTATCCTAGCTGGTAATTTGCCCCACCCCTGAGCCAGGGAATTGAGGGAGGGGTTGTGGGTAGGGCCTGGGGTATATAAGGCAGAGCTTTGAAACAAAGGAGCTTCTTTAAAGTTTGGCTCTTTCCAAGGTAAGGTCTCTGGGGTGTTTTGTGTTTTTAATGTTTTCTGTTTTGTTTTTGTAATTTTTAAAAATTTTTTTTTTTTTAGGTCTAAGTTTTAAGTTGCCAGAATGTTTATGTGTCCATGTGCCACTAAAGTCTTTTGTGCTGTGATTTTCTTTGAGATGTTATTGTTATTGGTGGTACTAAGCTAAATGTTTTTTTTTTTTGTTGCTTTCAGCCACAGAAGTAATGGCAGAAGTTGGTTTTGGTTTATGTTCTTGTTAATGGGATTTTGTTTCTGTTCTTTTTTGTATATAGTGGTCATGGCTGTGGTTACTGAACAACCATACAGGTTATGTGGCTAAGAGCTTTTGTAAGAGTGCTTTTGGGTCTGTGGTATTACAAAATCTAAGTTCGATGCTTAGGTTTACAGAAGACCAAAAGGGGATATTATTATTGTTTTGGGATGAGGCTGTTAAAGAAATGGTGGTATTTGGCAGAGAAAGGTCTAAGAATGTTTTTTAGTTAGCTCATTTATTATGTTAAAAGTCTAAAGTATAGGAGACGCTGGTTCTTTACACTCTGCATGTAGTTAAGATTTCAGAGCATTTCTTTTTAATTGTTTGCCTTTAAAATGTTATATGGCTACTTTTTTGTTTGGGTTTTTCTTTCCTATTGTTATTGCAGATGAGAGAAATGAATTGGGTGGATGCTGTGAACACCCAGGTGTCTAGTATGAGACACCTGAGCAATAAGTACGATTTGAGACTTAAGTCACTATAAAAACGAAGCAGGAAGACTACTTTTTGGCAGAAGAGGGGTGGGGAACAGCATCAGAATAGCAGGAATAGGTCTGAAATGCGCCATAAAGATGACAAAACCGAAATGGGATGTTTTATAGCACCATCTCACAGTGGGCAAAGTAATACAGCTTGGCTGTTTCAGTGAGTGCATTTGATTGTGATCTGTGTTGGCGTTTCCACATCACTGCTAAAACTAAAGGTGGTAAGCCTGTTGTTTGGACTCGTTCTTTCTATTCTGACTGATTACATTGGTTATTTAAAAGTGGGCTAAGTATTTGTTTTCAGTACTTGTAATAGTTCAGGAAAGACCATACTTTGTTTCAGACACCTCAACAATAGTCTTCTGGGGCACTGCTCCAGTTTCCTTTTCCAGTTGTGAAAAGGTGAGGGTTTGTTTTAGAGTGTGTTGTCTCAGTGTTTAGAAGAACACAGCAAAGGGGGTTCAGTTTGTGTTTGGTATTGCAGGTCTGGCCCTGGACCTTTGGAGTCAGATGAGAGCTTGTCTTGAGTCACGGAAGTAAGGAGAAGGATCGTAGGCTCGGTCAGTTTTGCAAGAACCATGGTCATTGGATTTTTTTGCTCTTCTAGGGCATGGAGAGTAGGAGATGCTTGGAATCAGACTGTGGAATGGCTTTCGGACAGGCGAGGCCAGTGTTGAGGCGCTTTGGAGGAGCTTGAGGGTTGGTAAGGAACAGGCTGGGCGGGACGGCTGGGGTGGTGGAGATGAGGGCCACCACAGGCTGTTCCCTGTTTTTGGTTTGTTTCTGGCAGATGATGAAGAGGAACTTGTCAAGGTCTGCAGCATGGCTGGTGTCTGCTGTGGGAGTTCTGAGCAGTGAGGCTGCCTCAAGACGCCTGGGACTCTGCATGCTAAGTAGAAGGACTGCTTTAGGAGGCGAGGGGGTGGGGAATAATGTCAGAATGGCCGGAAGGGGTTTGAGCTGTAGCCTTCCAGTGTAGTATTTGAGGCAGAATTTTCTGAGAAGACGCTTGGAGGTGGCTGGGAGGGGAATGGTCAGTTTCAGCGTAGGTAGTGCCTGGGAGTTAAATGCCAGGATGAGAAGGTGCCATTTGTGGGGCTTAAGTCTGGGGTGTCGTGTCAGGGGCAGTAGGTAACGGTCCTTGGTGAACCAGGCACGGGTGGGAAAGTAGTGTTTGTTGTCTTTGGCTCCTCGCACAGAGTTGTGCTGTGGCTGCTTCAGGCGAGGTCCAGCTTTGGTTCCTAGCCAGAGAGTTGTTCTTTAGAAGTGCCTGGAGAAGTCCTGACCCTGGGAGACCTTCCTAGATACGGCTGGCCGCTCCTTGCGACGTGGGCTGGCCCCCTGCGTAGCAATGAGCGTGCGTTTTTGTGAGTATGAAAGCCCGAGCCTCATGCTGTGTGAGGGAGGCAGAAGCTCATCCCAGGCAGGTGAACGTTGCCTGCGCGGGGACGCCCGCTAAGGTTGGGCTTGCCACCTCGCGCTGCCATGACGATTGTCGGAGCTGGTTTGCTGATGGTCTTTCCGGGGTCCTTGGGGTTGGTAAGATAACGAACCATGAGAAGCATGCTTTGCTATCTGTATGGTTTTCTGTATTAATAAGCTAGCTGTGAGTTTTCTGATTTTCTCTGGTTTTCTGTCACCTGGAACTCTTGAACTGTGGAATGTATGTGGTGGGGTTTTATAATCACAGTGTAGTTCTTTCCTCTTGATGAGCTGTGTGAATGGAGAGAAGAACTCTGAGAATAAGCTTGTAATTAATGAGACAGGCCCAGACAGGCTGCTTGGGAGTGGGTGTGATAGTCTATGTAGAGTTAGTGTCTGAGCCAGAGGGTGTGAGGGTCTTTGCTGAGGTTGTCTGAATGTCAGTCTGTGTACGCCTGTCAACCTAAGGGTGAGTGTGAGCTTGGGGTGAGACTTAGAGGCAGAATAAGCTTTTGCTTGGCGTTGCTGTGAATAAGGCCAGGTTGTTCTTGCAGATGGTGAGATGGTTAGCCACGTGTGAGAGGCTCATGGAAGAGGGTTGAGCCGAGTGTCAGAACCAGGTGAGCCAATTTGTGGTGTCAGAAGCAAGTTCCAGTTTATTCTCCTGGCTGGCTTATGACTTGCTGTGTGTTTTTAATTTGGCGGTGCGAAGCGAGCTGGGTGCCCCAGAGCTGTCCTGGGCTCAGTGAGTTCTGCTTGGCAGACTGAAGCAGCAATTGATGGAGCGTTGGTGGTTTTTGTGAAATGAAAACCAGCTCTTCATGTTGTGTTCTGCAGGCGGTGCCCGGGCTCAAAGAAGAGAAGGGAAGGCGTGCAAAGTCCAGCGGAGGAGTAGCAGAGTGACGGGAGAGGGAGTGGGCACTTGGTGAGTGAAGGGTGTTACTTTGAACCTTCTCTCAGGGTTTCTCTGTTTCCCTTTGTGTTTCAGGTGCTGCAGGTAACTCAGGCGAGGTGAAGGTGCCAAGTGAGGAGGGCTGTGAGGAGGTAAGGGGTTTGTGTGTGTGGTAGCTTAGAATTGAGAATAACATGTTCAGTGCTTTTAGTATTTGTGTTTCGTATTGAAGGTATTGCCCTGGACCTCTGGAGTCGGATGAGTGCTTCTGGTGAGTCAGGGCGGTAAGGAGAAGGATTGTGGGATCGGTCAGTTTCGCAAGAAACCATAGTCATTGGAGTTCTTTGCTCTTCTAGGGCGTGGAGAGCAGGAGACGCTTGGAATGAGACTGTGGAATGGCTCTGGGACAGGCGAGGCCAGCGTTGAGGCGCTTTGGAGGAGCCCGAGGGTTGGTAAGGAACAGGCCGGGCGGGATGGTTGGGGTGGTGGAGATGACGGCCACCATAGGCTGTTCCCTGTTTTTGGTTTGTTTCTGGCAGATGATGAAGAGGAACTTGTCAAGGTCTGCAGCATGGCTGGAGTCTGCCGTGGGAGTTCTGAGCAGTGAGGTTGCCTCGAGACGCATGGGACTCTGCACGCTAAGTAGCGGGACTGCTTTAGGAGGCGAGGGGGTGGAGGACAATGTCAGAATGGCAGGAAGGGGTTTGGGCTGTAGCCTTCAAATGTAGTATTTGCGGCAGAATTTTCTGAGAAGACACTTGGAGGTGGCTGGGAGGGGAATGGTCAGTTTTAGTGAAGGTAGTGTCTGGGAGTTAAATGCCAGGATGAAAAGGTGCCTTTTGTGGGGCTTAAGTCTGGGGTGTCGTGTCAGGGGCAGTAGGTAACTTTCCTTGGTGAACCAGGCAAGGGTGGGAAAGTAGTGTTTGTTGCCTTTGGCTCCTCGCAGAGAGTTGTGCTGTGGCTGCTTCAGGCGAGGTCCAGTTTGGTTCCTAGCCAGAGAGTTGTTCTTTAGAACTGCCTGGAGAAGTCCTGACCCTGGGAGACCTTCCTAGATACGGTTGGCCGCTTCTTGCGACGTGGGCTGGCCCCCTGCGTAGCAATGAGCGTGCGTTTTTGTGAGTATGAAAGCCCGAGCCTCATGCTGTGTGAGGGAGGCAGAAGCTCGTCCAGGCAGGTGAAGGTTGTCTGCACAGGGGACGCCCGCTAAGGTTGAGCCTGCCACCTGGCACTGCCATGACGATTGTTGGAGCTGGTTTGCTGATGGTCTTCCCAGGGTCCTTGGGGTTGGTAAGATCAGCAACCAGGAGAAGCATGCTTCACTATCTGTATAGTTTTCTGTATTAATAAGCTAGCTGTGCATTTTCTACTTGTCTCTGTTTTTCTCTTACCTGGAATTCTTGAACTGTGAAACGTATGTGGTGGGGTTCTGTATTCACAGTGTAGTTCTCTCCTCTTGATGAGCTGTGTGAGTGGACAAAAGAGCTGTGAGAATAAGCTTGGGTTTAATGAGTCAGGGACAAAGAGCCTGCTTGGGAGTGGGTGTGATAGTCTGTGTAGAGTTAGTGTCTGAGCCAGAGGGTGTGAGAGTCTGTGTTGAGATTGAAAGGCATACACAGACTCATATTCAGACAACCCAAGTGTCAGTGTGAGCTTAGGCTGAGTCTTAGAGGCAGATTAAGCTTTTACTTGGCATTGCTGTGAATAAGGCCAGGTTGTTCTTGCAGATGGCGAGATGTTTAGCCCTGTGTGAGAGGCTGATGGAGGAGGGTTGAGCTGAGTGAAGGAAGCAGGTGGGTAAATTTTTTGTTTCAGAAGGAAGCTATGCCTTATTCTCCTGGCTGGCTTATGACTTGCTGTGTGTTTTTAAATTGGTAGGTGCGGAGCGAGGTGCGAAGCAGAGCTGGGTGCCCCTGAGCTGTCTTGGACTCGTGAGTTCTGCTTATCAGACTGAAGCAGCAAGTGAGTGAGCGTCTTGAAGTTTTTGTGAAATTAAAACCAGCTTTTCATGTTGTGTTCTGCAGGTGGTGCCCAGGATCAAAGAAGAGAAGGGAAGGCGTGCAAAGTCCAATGGAGGAGTAGCAGAGTGACGGGAGAGGGAGTGGGGACTTGGTGAGGGAAGGGTGTGACTTTGAACCCTCTCTCAGGGTTTGTCTGTTTCCCTTTGTGTTTCAGGTGCTGCAGGTAACCCGGGAGAGTTGAAGGTGCCAAGTGAGGAGGGCTGTGAGGAGGTAAGGGGTTTGTGTGCGTGTGCGGTAGCTTAGAATTGAGAAGAACATGTTCAGGGCTATTAGTGTTTGTGTTTGGCATTGCAGGTCTTGCCCTGGATCTTTGGAGTAGGATGAGTGCTTGAGTTGAGTGAGGGAGGTAAGGAGAAGGATTGTGGGGTCGGTCACTTTTGCAAGAACCATGGTCATTGTTTTCTGTCGCACTCTTAGAGCACGGAGGGCAGGAGAGACCCCAGGTCACTCTGTAGAATGGGTTGGGGACAGGCAAGCACAGTGTTGAGGAGCTTTGGAGGAGGCCGAGGTTTGGTAAGGAACAGGCCGGGCGGGATGGCTGGGGTGATGGAGATGAGGGCCACCACAGGCTGTTCCCTGTTTTTGGTTTGTTTCTGCAGATGATGAAGAGGAACTTGTCAAGGTCTGCAGCATGGCTGGCGTCTGCCATGGGAGTTCTGAACAGTGAGGTTGCCTCGAGACGCCTGGGACTCTGCACGCTAAGTAGAAGGACTGCTTTAGGAGGCGAGGGGGTGGGGAATAATGTCAGAATGGCAGGAAGGGGTTTGAGAAGTAGCCTTCCAATGTAGTATTTGATCCAGAATGTATGAGAAGATGCTTGGAGGTGGCTGGGAGGAGAATGGTCAGTTTTAGTGAAGGTAGTGCCTGGGAGTTAAATGCCAGGATGAGAAGGTGCCGTTTGTGGGGCTTAAGTCTGGGGTGTCGTATCAGGGGCAGTAGGTAACGGTCCTTGGTGAACCAGGCCAGGGTGGGAAAGTAGTGTTTGTTGCCTTTGGCTCCTCGCAGAGAGTTGTGCTGTGGCTGCTTCAGGTGAAGTTCAGCTTTGGTTCCTAGCCAGAGAGTTGTTCTTTAGAACTGCCTGGAGAAGTCCTGACCCTGGGAGACCTTCCTAGATACGTTTGGCCGCTTCTTGCGACGTGGGCTGGCCCCCTGCGTAGCAATGAGCGTGTGTTTTTGTGAGTATGAAAGCCCGAGCCTCATGCTGTGTGAGGGAGGCAGAAGCTCATCCAGGCAGGTGAACGTTGCCTGCGCGGGGACGCCCGCTAAGGTTGAGCCTGCCACCTGGCACTGCCATGAAGACTGTCGGAGCTGGTTTGCTGATGGTCTTCCCAGGGTCCTTGGGGTTATTAAGATAAGTAAGCAGGAGAACTATGCTTTGCTATCTCTATAGTTTTCTGTATTAATAAGCTAGCTGTGAGTATTCTGCTTGTCTCTGGTTTTCTGTCAGCTGGATTTCTTAACCTGTGGAACGTAGGTGGTGGGGTTTTATATTGACAGTGTAGTTCTCTCCTCTTGATGAGCTGTGTGAATGGAGAGAAGAGCTCTGAGAATAAGCTTGTAGTTAATGAGTCAGGGCCAGAGAGTCTGCTTGGGAGTGGGTGGGATAGTCTACGTAGAGTTAGTGTCTGAGCCAGAGGGTGTGAGGGTCTGTGTTGAGATTGTCTGAACATGAATCTGTGTATGCCTGTCAACCTAGGTATTGGTGTGAGCTTGGGGTGAGACTTAGAGGCAGAATAAGCTTTTGCTTGGTGTTGCTGTGAATAAGGCCCTGTTGTTTTTGCAGATGGTAAGATGGTTAGCCACCTGTGAGAGGCTGATGGAGGAGGGTTGAGCTGAGTGATGGTACCAGGTGAGTCAATCTGTGGTGTCAGAAGCAAGTTCCAGTTTATTCTCCTGGCTGGCTTATGACCTTCTGTGTGTTTTTAATTTGCAGGTGCGGAGTGAGGAGTCAAGTGAGCTGCGTGACCCCGAGCTGACTTGGACTCGGTGAGTTCTGCTTATCAGACTGAAGCAGCAAGTGAGTGAGCGTCTCGTGGTTTTTGTGAAATGAAAACCAGCTCTTCATGTTGTGTTCTGCAGGCGGTGCCCGGGCTCAAAGAAGAGAAGGGAAGGCGTGCAAAGGCCAGCGGAGGATTAGCAGAGTGATGGGAGAGGGAGCGGTGACTTGGTGACAGAAGGGTGTGACTTTGAACCCTCTCTCAGGGTTTGTCTGTTTCCCTTGGTGTTTCAGGTGCCGCAGGTAACTCAGGACAGGTGAAGGTGCCAATGGTGGAGGGCTGTGAGGAGGTAAGGGGTTTGTGTGTGTGTGCGGTAGCTTAGAATTGAGAAGAACATGGTCAGTGCTTTTAGTATTTGTGTTTGGTATTGCAAGTCTTGCCCTGGATCTTTGGAGTCGGATGAGTGCTTGAGGTGAGTCAGGGAGGTAAGGAGAAGGATTGCGGGATTTGTCAGTTTTGTGAGAACCATGGTCGTTGGAGTTTTTTGCTCTTCTAGGGCATGGAGAGTAGGAGATGCTTGGAATCAGGCTTTGGGACAGGCAAGGCCAGTGTTGAGGCGCTTTGGAGGAGCCCGAGGGTTGGTAAGAACAGGCCGGGCGGTATGGCTGGGGTGGTGGAGACGAGGGCCACCGCAGGCTGTTCCCTGTTTTTTGTTCGTTTCTGGCAGATGAGGAAGTGGAACTTGTCAAGGTCTGCAGCATGGCTGGAGTCTGCTGTGGGAGTTCTGAGCAGTGAGGTTGCCTCGAGACGCATAGAACTACGCAAGCTAAGTAGAGGGACTGCTTTAGGAGGCGAGGGGGTAGGGGACAATGTCAGAATGGCAGGAAGGGGTTTGGGCTGTAGCCTTCCAGTGTATTATTTGCGGCCGAATGTCTGAGAAGACACTTGGAGGTGGCTGGGAGGGGAATGGTCAGTTTCAGCATAGGTAGTGCCTGAGAGTTAAATGCCAGGATGAGAAGGTGCCATTTATGGGGCTTAAGTCTGGGGTGTCGTGTCAGGGACGATGCGTAACGATCCTTGGTGAACCAGGCACGGGTGGGAAAGTAGTGTTTGTTGTCTTTGGCTCCTCGCAGAGAGTTGTGCTGTGGCTGCTTCAGGCAAAGTCCAGCTTTGGTTCCTAGCCCGAGAGTTGTGCTTTAGAAGTGCCTGGAGAAGTCCTGACCCTGGGAGACCTTCCTAGATACGGCTGGCCGCTCCTTGCGACGTGGGCTGGCCCCCTGCGTAGCAATGAGCGTGCGTTTTTGTGAGTATGAAAGCCCGAGCCTCATGCTGTGTGAGGGAAGCAGAAACTCATCCCAGGCAGGTGAAGGTTGCCTGCGCGGTGATGCCCGCTAAGGTTGGGCTTGCCACCTGGCACTGCCATGACGATTGTCGGAGCTGGTTTGCCGATGGTCTTCCTAGGGTCCTTGGGGTTGGTAAGATGAGCAACCATGAGAAGTATGCTTTTAGAATCTCTAGGTTCCTATGTTAAAGAACTAGTTGAGAGTTCTGTGTTTGTCTTTGGTTTTCGCTTACCTGGAGTTTTTGAACTCTGGAACGTATGTGGTGGGGTTTTATAACCACAGTGTAGTTCTCTCCTCTTGATGAGCTGTTTGAATGGAGAGAAGAGCTCTGAGAATAAGATTGTATTTAATGACACAGGCCCAGAGAGTCTGCTTGGGGGTGGGTGGGATAGTCTATGTAGAGTTAGTGTCTGAGCCAGAGGGTGTGAGGGTCTGTGTTGAGATTGTCTGAATGTCAGTCTGCGTGAGGCAGAATAAGCTTTTGCTTGGGGTTGCTGTCAATAAGGCTTGTTCTTGCAGCTGGCGAGCTGGTTGGTCTTGCAGATGGCGAGATGGTTAGCCACGTGTGAGAGGCTGATGGAGGAGGGTTGAGCTGAGTGACAGTACCAGGTGAGTCAATCTGTGGTGTCAGAAGGAAGCTGTGCCTTCTTCTCCCGGCTGGCTTTTGACTTGCTGTATGTTAATTTGGCGGCGCGGAGCGAGGAGCCAAGCGAGATACCTGCCCCCGAGCTGAATTGAACACGGTGAGCTATGCTTCGCAGACTGAAGCAACAGGAGTTTTGGCTTTTTGTAATCTTCGTGGAATTTGAAACATTCCTTGTGTTGTGTTTTGTAGGCGATACATGGTCTCAGACATAGACCCAAAGATCTGCACAGCCCAGCGGGCCAGCGGTAAAGTACCGAGAGAGGGAGATGGCACTTGGTGAGGGAAGGGTGCAGCTTTGAGCCCTCTCTCAGCGTGTCTGCTTCTGTTTCTTTTTCAGGTGCCGCAGCCAACTCGGGAGAGGTGAAGGCGCGAAGCGTGGGGAGCTGTGAAGAGGTAAGTGGGTTGTGTGTGTGTATGTGTGTGTGTGTGGGATGGCTGGGTGTTGAGGAGAACATGGTGAAGGGGTTTGGTATTTGTGTTTGGTATTGCAGGGCCTGGCCTCTGCCTTTGGACTGGGATGAGTTCTTGAGGTGAGTCAGTGAGGTAAGCAGAAGGATTTTGGGTTCGGTCCCTTTTTCAAACACCCTGGTCATTTCTCTCTATTGCTCTCCTAGGACTCGAAGGGCAGGGCAGGCCCGGAATCAGACTCTCAAATTGTTTTGGGGCAGGCAAGGTGAGCACAATGTTGAGGAGCTTTGGAGGATGCAGATGGCTGTGACGCGAGAAGCCGCTGGGCTCGGCTGGAGTGGTGGTGATAGCGGCCAGCACAGCATGGTCCCCTTTCTTGGTTTGTTTCTGGCAGATGATGAAGAGGAACTAGGCAACGGCTGCAGCATCACTGGAGTCTGCTGTGGGAGTTCTGAGCAGTGAGGCTGCCTGAAGAGCTGTGGCAGGATGCACGCTAAGTAGAGGGACTGCTTTTTGAGGCGAGGGGGTGGGGGACAACATCAGTATGGCAGGAAGGGTTTTGAGATGTAGTGTTGTGATGTAGTATTTGATCCAGAATGTCTGAGAAGACGCTTGAAGGTGCCTGGGAGGGGAATGTTCAGCTCTAGTGAAGGTAGTGCCTGAGAGTTAAATGCCAGGATGAAAAGGCCCCATTTGTGGGGCTTATGTCTGGTGTGTTGTGTCAGGGCCAGTAGGTAATGGTCTGGGGTGAACCAGGCAAGGGTGGGAAAGTAGTGTTTGTTGTCTTTAGCTCCTCGCAGAGAGTTGTGCTGTGGCTGCTTCAGGCGAGGTCCAGCTTTGGTTCCTAGCCAGAGAGTTGTGCTTTAGAAGTGCCTGGAGAAGTCCTGACCCTGGGAGACCTTCCTAGATACGGCTGGCCGCTCCTTGCGACGTGGGCTGGCCCCCTGCGTACCAACGAGCGTGTGTTTTTGTGAGTATGAAAGCCCGAGCCTCATGCTGTGTGAGGGAGGCAGAAGCTCATGCCAGGCAGGTGAAGGTTGCCTGCGCGGGGACGCCCGCTAAGGTTGGCCTTGCCACCTGGCACTGCCATGACGATTGTCGGAGCTGGTTTGCTGATGGCCTTCCCAGGGTCCTTGGGCTTGGTAAGATAAGCCAACATGAGAAATGTCCTTTACTGTATCCTTTACTAGTTCCATCATTTCTGATATTAAGCTTGTGGAGAGTTCCGTGTTGGTCTCTGGTTTTCTGTGCCCTGGAATTTCTGAACTTTTGAACCTCTGTGGTGGTTTTTTATAATCACAGTTTAGTTTTCTACCTTGGATCATGTGTGTGACTGATAACATTTCTCATCGCTTATGTTTGAGCAATGGTCCGTGCAGGGCCGTAGTTTTGTCAGCCAGGGTGTTTAGGATCTTCCTGGGAAGACGGTTCCTGCTGATTTATTCCAGGGAGGCAGAGGTAGGCTTGGCAGGGATGAGCGGAGGCAGAGTTTGGGCCCGTGTGAAAGGCATCAGGATGTTGCATTTGGCACGCGTGTGGGCATATGTAGATCAGTGGAAGCGTGTATGGGTGTTTGTAGGCTTAGGGCTTGTGTGTGTGCGTGGGAGTGGGTTGTAGATTTAAAATATTTTTCCTTTCCAGGTCTTCAGATGTTTAGAACCTAAAATCGCAGCCATGGGATTTTTTTTCTTTTCCTCCCCAAGTTGGGTTTTTTACTGCTTCCAGCCAGTCTGCGAGTTGACGTTCGTCACTGCCTATGGTTGAGCGGCGGTCGGTGCAGGTACGGGGTTTTCAGGCAGGTTGATTTTGAGGCTTCAGGTGATTTAGTTGCTCAGAATTCCTGACGCCAGGCTGGGGGGTGTTGTTTTGTATTAGGAAAGAACATGTGAGAGTTGGTGTGGCAGCCCTTAAGTTGCTGTCTCATATAGAGGTGGAAGTGGTGGTTAAATCTGTTTCGGTGCAGTGAGTGTTGTCTGTTGGGTGCACGTAGTTAGCTTTGCGGACATAGAGAAAAATAAAGCGAGGGGAGGATGTTTAGAGGTCATATTGTAATGATACTGAGAGAAATGTATTTTTGTCTGCAGGTTAGTGTGTAGAGGACCTGTAGATTGCAGAGGCGCTCCTTCTGTTTCTGGATGGCAATTGGCAGCTTGTAGAAGATTCCAGAGGCAGGAAAGCTGTCGGTGTCAAATGGAAGGCTGCGTTGCCGTGTGTAAAGGACGTCTGATGATGGTTATGTGACAAAGCATGCTACCTGTCGAACATCTTGTGTAAGTAGTAAAGCGCTGTTGGATTTCTGAGGATGCATTGTAAAATGTGAATGATGCCATTTATGTATGTAAATGCCTTTAAATGAAATGTATGATGTGACCTTACATGAACTTGGTTAATTAGTAAATGTTACTGGTATTGGCCTTGGAATGCTGGTGTTAGACTTCGAATGCCGGTGTTAGGCTTGGAAAGCTGGTGTTCACCTTAAAATGCTGGTGCTAGTCTTAAAATGGATGTCTTAGTGCTAGAATGTTGGTGTTAGTCTTCAAATGGATGTCTTAGTCACAGAATTCTAGTGTTCGTCTTAGAGTGCTGGTATTAGTCTTAAGGTGCGTATCAGTCTTAGAATGCATGACTTAGGGTTAGAATGCTGGTCTTAGTCTCTGAATGGTGGTGATAGTTTTAGAACGCATGTCAGTGTTAGTTTGTGGGTTGTTGTCTGTTTAGGGCTTGTGTGTATGGGTGGGATGTGGGTTGTCGATTTACAATGTTTTCCCTTTTTAGATTTTGAGATATTTAGAAACAAAAAGTCGCAGATGGGGGGTGTTGTTTTTCTCCCTCTACCGGCAGGGGATTTTTTCCCCAATGCCGGCTGGTCTGCAAGGCGACATTTGTCAACGCTTCTGTTTGAGCAATGTTGGGTGCAGGGACGGGGTTTTGGCAGGCACGGTTTTCAGGATGTTCCCAAGAGCGCGGTGCCCGTGTATTTATTCTCAGCGAGGCAGGGGTAGGCATCGGAAGGGAAGAGCAGAGGTGGGTTTTGGAGCAGTGAGGCCGGCGGCAGGGGAATGCGTTTGGTATGTGTGTGAGCGTATATAGATGCGTGCAAGCGTGTGTGGGCAGTTCTAGGCTTTGGGCTTTTGTCTTTGCATCGAACGTGGGTTGTCAATTTAAAATGTTTTTAGAACTTGGATGCTTTTACAACTTAAAAGTTTTTAGAAATTAGTGTCTAATTGGAGAAAGTACTGTCTCAAAGGAGAACTTAGTGTCTAAATGGTGTCTGTAGTGTCTAATTGGTGATCCTGGTGTCTAAGTGGAGATCCTTGTGTCTATTTGGTGATCCTTGTGTCTAATTGCAGAACCTTGTGTCTAACTGGAGAACTTTGTGTGTGCTTGGAGAAGGTAGCATTTCAATGGACAAGTTATAGTTTCAATGGAGAACATAGTGTTTCAAAGCAGAACATAGCATTTCAATGCAGATCTTGGCGTTTGAATGCGGAACTTCGCATTTGAATGCAGAACTTAGTATTTCGGTACAGAACTCAGCGTTTCGATGGATAAATTACCATTTCAATACAAAACTGAGTGTTTCAATAGATAATTTCTTGTTTCATTTCTGAATTTAACGTTTCACTGAAGAACTTATCGTTTCACTGGAGAACTTGGCCTTTCAATGGAGAATGTAGTGTCTTAATGGAGAATTTAGCGTTTCAATGGTGTCTAACCCAGGATAATCTAAGGCCGGCTAAGCTAATCTGACCCGGGATAATCTGACCCGGGATAATCTGACCCGGGATAATCTGACCCGGGATAATCTGACCCGGGATAATCTGACCCGGGATAATCTGACCCGGGATAATCTGACCCGGGATAATCTGACCCGGGATAATCTGACCCGGGATAATCTGACCCGGGATAATCTGACCCGGGATAATCTGACCCGGGATAATCTGACCCGGGATAATCCGGCCCGGCTTAATCCGGCCCGGCTTAATCCGGTTTAGAAAAATCTGACCCTAAATTTTACCCTAATCCTAACCATAAACCTAATCCTAAACCTAACTCCCTAACACTACCCTCACCAAAGAAGTCTCCCTAATCCTTATCCCTAAAATACACTAATCTGCAACAGCCAGACTGGGTTAAACTTGGCTGGGCTAGATTAAACTGGGCTGGACTGGATTAAACTGTGCTGGAGTGAACTAAACTGGGCTGGACTGGATTGAACTGGGCTGGATAGTGTTAATCTGTGCTACAGTGAACTGAACTACGCTGGGCTAGATCTAACTGAGATAGACTGGATTAAAACGGACTGGACAGGGTTAAACTGGCCTTGTCTGGATTAAACTGAGATGGACTGGATTAAACTGGGTTGGACTCTGTTAAATTAGGCTAGACTCTGTTAAACTGTGCTGGACTGGGTTAAACTGTCTTGGGCTGGATTAAATTTATCTGCTCTGGATTAAACTGGGCTGCACTTGATTAAATTTAGCTGGACTGGATTATATTGGGCTGGACTGCATTAAACTGAGCTGGACTGGTTTAAAATGCGCTGGACTGGATGTAACTGAGCTGGAATGGATTAAACCGGGCTGGAAGGCATTGAAGTGGGCTGGACTAGTTTAAACAGGGCTGGCCTGGATCAAACTGAGCTGGACTGTGTTTAAAGTGGGCTTGACTGGGTTAAACTGGGCTGGGCTGGATTGAAGAGAGCTGGACTGGATTAAACTGGGCTGGACAGGGTTAAACTGTGCTAGAGTGAACTAAACTGGGCTGGGCTGGATCAAACTGAGCTGGACTGGGTTAAAGTGGGCTTGGCTGGATCAAACTAATATAGACTGGGTTAAACTGGTCTGGAGTGGGGTTAACTGGGCTGGATTGGATTATACTGAGCTGGTGTGTATTAAATATGGCTGGACTGGGTTAAACTGGGCTGGACTGTATCAAACTGGGCTGGACTGGGTTAAAGTGGGCTGGGCTGGATTGAAGTGAGCTGGACTGGATTAAAACGGGCTGGACTGCGTTAAATTAGGCTGGGCTGTATCAGACTGGGCTGGACTGGGTTAAACTGGGCTGGGCTGGATTGAACTGAGCAGGCCTGGATTAAACTGGGCTGGCCTGGATTATATTGAGTTGGAGTGCATTAAATATGGCTGGACTAGGTTAAACTGGGCTGTGCTGGATTGAACTGAGCTGGACTGAATTAAATAGGGCTGAACTGGGTTAAAAAGTGCTACAGTGAACTGAATTGGGCTGGGCTGCATTAAACTGAGCTGGACTGGATTAAATTGGCCAGGGCTGGATCAAACTGAGCTGGACTAGGTTAAACTGGGCTGGGAAGGATTGAACTGATGGGGAGTGGATTAAACTAGGCTGGACAGGGTTAAACTTGGCTGGACTGGGTTAAACTGTGCTGGGCTGGATCAAACTGGGCTGGACTGGGTTAAAGTTGGCTGGACTGGGTTAAACTGGGCTGGGAAGGATTGAACTGATGGGGAGTGGATTAAACTAGGCTGGACAGGGTTAAACTTGGCTGGACTGGGTTAAACTCGGCTGGACTGGGTTAAACTGGGCTGGGCTGAATTGAGATGGACTGGATTAGACTGGTCTGGACTGGGTTAAACTGGCCTGATCTGGATTGAACTGAGCTGGACTGGATTGAACTGGGCTGGACAAGGTTAAACTGTGCTAGAGTGAACTGAACTTGGCTGGGCTGGATTAAACTGGACTGGAGTGGGTTAAATATGGCTGGACAGGGTTAAACCGGGCTGGGCTGGATCAAACTGGGCTGAACTGGTTTAAACTGTGCTAGAGTGAACTGAACTGGGCTGGCTGGATTAAAGTGAGCTGGACTGGGTTAAACTGGGCTGGCTTGGATCAAACTGAGCTGGACTGTGTTTAAAGTGGGCTGGAGTGGGTTAAAAGGGTCTGAACTGGATTATACTGAGTTGGAGTGTATTAAATATAGCTGGCGGGGCTAAACTGGGCTGGGCTCAATTGAACTGAGCTGGAGTGAATTCAATTGGGCTGGACAGAGTTAAACAGTGCTAGAGTGAACTGAAGTGGGCTGGGCAGGATTAAAGTGAACTGGTCTAAGTTAAACTGGGCTGGGCTGGGTTGGGTTAAACTGGTCTGGAGTGGATTATACTGAGCTGGAGTATATTAAATATGGCTGGACTGGGTTAAACTGGGCTGGGCTGGATCAAACTGGGTTGGACTGTGTTAGACTTGGCTGGACTGGGTTAACCTGGTCTGGGATTGATTGAACTGATGTGGAGTGGATTAAACTGTGCTAGAGTGAACTGAACTGGGCTGGGCTGGATTAAAGTGAGCTGGACTGAGTTAAACTGGTCTGGCCTGGGTTAAACTGGGGTGGAGTGGAGTAGATTGAGCTGGTGTGTATTAAATATCGCTGGACTGATTTAAACTGGGCTGGGCTGGGTTAAACTGGGCTGGAGTGGATTATAATGAGCTGGAGTGTATTAAATATGGCTGGACTGGGTTAAAATGGGCTGGGCTGTAACAAACTGGGCTGGGCTGGGTTAAACTGGGCTGGGCTGTATCAAACTGCGCTGGCCTGGGTTAAACTGAGCTGGGCTGTATCAAACTGGGCTGGCCTGGGTTAAACTGGGCTGGCCTGGGTTAAACTGGGCTGGGCTATATCAAACTGGGCTGGCCTGGGTTAAACTGGGCTGGAGTGTATTAAATATGGCTGAACTGGGTTAAACTGGGCTGGGCTGGGTCAAACTGGGTTGGACTTGGTTAAAGTGGGCTGGGCTGGATTGAACTGAGCTGGACTGGATTAAACTGGGTTGAGCTGGATTGAATTGAGCTGGACTGGATCAAAGTGAGCTGGCCTGGATTAAACACAGCTGGACTGGGTTAAACATGACTGGGCTGGGTTAAACTCTGCTGCTGTGAACTAAACTGGGCTGGACTGTGTTAAACTGCGCTGGGTTTGATTAAATTTAGCTGGACTGGATTAAAGTGGGCTGGACTGGGTTAAACTGAGCTGGACTAGGTTAAACTGGGCTTGTCTGGATTAAACTGGGCTGGACTTTGTCAAACTGAGTTGGGCTGGATTAAACTGAGCTGGACTGGGTGAAGCTGGGCTGGACCGGATTAAACTGAGATGGAGTGTATTAAACTGGGCTGGCCTGGACTAAAGTTGGCTGGCCTGGATTAAACTGAACTGGACTGGGTTAAACTTGGCTGCGCTGGGTTAAATTGAGCTGGACAGGGTTAATCTGGGCTGGACTGGGTTAAACTGGGCTGTACTGGGTTAAAGTGGGGTGGGCTTTATCAAATTGGGCTTGACTGGGTTAAACTGGGCTGGAGTGGATTATACTGGGCTGGAGTGGATTATACTGAGCTGGAGTATATTAAATATGGCTGGACTGGGTTAAACTGGGCTGGGCTGGATCAAACTGGGCTGGACTGTGTTAGACTTGGCTGGACAGGGTTAACCTGGGCTGGGATTGATTGAAGTGATCTGGAGTGGATTAAACTGTGCTAGAGTGAACTGAACTGGGCTGGGCTGGATTAAAGTGAGCTGGACTGAGTTAAGCTGGTCTTGCCTGGGTTAAACTGGGGTGGACTGGAGTAGATTGAGCTGGTCTGTATTAAATATAGCTGGACTGGGTTAAACTGGGCTGGGCTGGGTTAAACTGGGCTGGAGTGGATTATAATGAGCTGGAGTGTATTAAATGTGGCTGGACTGGGTTAAACTTGGCTGGAGTGGGCTAAACTGGGCTGGAGTGGATTATACTGAGCTGGAGTATATTAAATATGGCTGGACTGTGTTAAACTGGGCTGGGCTGGATAACTCGGCTGGACTGTGTTAGACTTGGCTGGACTGGGTTAACCTGGTCTGGGATTGATTGAACTGATGTGGAGTGGATTAAACTGTGCTCGAGTGAACTGAACTGGGCTGGGCTGGATTAAAGTGAGCTGGACTGAGTTAAACTGGGCTGAACTGAGTTAAACTGCGCTGGGTTGGATCAAACTGAGCTGGACTGTGTTTAAAGGGGG
Organism: Pezoporus flaviventris; assembly: GCF_033815535.1. Taxonomy (NCBI): domain Eukaryota; kingdom Metazoa; phylum Chordata; class Aves; order Psittaciformes; family Psittacidae; genus Pezoporus; species Pezoporus flaviventris. Next base: position 3,476,123 of record NW_026892574.1, read on the forward strand.
CTGGAGTGGGTTAAAAGGGTCTGAACTGGATTATACTGAGTTGGAGTGTATTAAATATAGCTGGACTGGCTAAACTGGGCTGGGCTCAATTGAACTGAGCTGGAGTGAATTCAATTGGGCTGGAGAGGGTTCAACAGTGCTAGAGTGAACTGAAGTGGGCTGGGCAGGATTAAAGTGAGCTGGACTAAGTTAAACTGGGCTGGGCTGGGTTGGGTTAAACTGGGCTGGACTGGGTTAAACTGTGCTCAAGTGAACTGAAGTGGGCTGGGCTGGGTCAAAGTGAGCTGGACTGGGTTTAACTGGGCTGGGCTGGATTGAACTGAGATGGACCGGATTAAACTGGTCTGGACTAAGTTAAACTAGGCTGGACTGGATTATACTGAGCTGGAGTGTATTAAAAATGGCTGGACTGAGTTAAACTGGGTTGGGCTCTATCAAACTGGGCTGGCCTGGGTTAAACTGGGCTGGAGTGGATTATAATGAGCTGGAGTGTATTAAATATGGCTGGACTGGGTTAAACTGGGCTGGGCTGTATCAAACTGGGCTGGCCTGAGTTAAACTGGGCTGGAGTGTATTAAATATGGCTGGACTGGGTAAACTGGGCTGGGCTCAATTGAACTGAGCTGGAGTGAATTCAATTGGGCTGGAGAGGGTTAAACAGTGCTAGAGTGAACTGAAGTGGGCTGGGCAGGATTAAAGTGAGCTGGACTAACTTAAACTGGGCTGGGCTGGGTTGGGTTAAACTGGGCTGGACTGGGTTAAACTGTGCTCAAGTGAACTGAAGTGGGCTGGGCTGGGTCAAAGTGAGCTGGACTGGGTTTAACTGGGCTGGGCTGGATTGAACTGAGATGGACCGCATTAAACTGGTCTGGACTAAGTTAAACTAGGCTGGACTGGATTATACTGAGCTGGAGTGTATTAAAAATGGCTGGACTGAGTTAAACTGGGTTGGGCTGTATCAAACTGGGCTGGCCTGGGTTAAACTGAGCTGGAGTGTATTAAAAATGGCTGGACTGAGTTAAACTGGGTTGGGCTGTATCAAACTGGGCTGGCCTGGGTTAAACTGGGCTGGGCTGGATCAGACTGGGCTGGTCAGGGTTAAACTGTGCTAGAGTGAACTGAACTGGGCTGGGCTGGATTAAAGTGAGCTGGATTGGGTTCAAGTGGACCGGGCTGGATCGAACTGAGCTGGACTGTGTTTAAACTTAGCTGTAGTGGGTTAAAGTGGGCTGGTCAGGGTTAAACTGTGCTAGAGTGAACTGAACTGGGCTGGGCTGGATTAAAGTGAGCTGGACTGGGTTCATGTGGACCGGGCTGGATCGAACTGAGCTGGACTGTGTTTAAACTTAGCTGTAGTGGGTTAAAGTGGGCTGGACTGGGTTAAACTGTGCTAGAGTGAACTGAAGTGGGCTGGGCTGGATGAAACTGAGCTGGACTGGGTTAAAGTGGGCTGGGCTGGGTTAAACTGGGTTGGACTGGGTTAAACCTTGCTGGGCTGGATTCTACTGAGCTGGAGTGTATTAAATATGGGTGGACTGGGTTAAACTGGGCTGGGCTGTAACAAACTTGGCTGGACTGGGTTAAACTGTGCTGGGCTGTATCAAAGTGGGCTGGCCCGGGTTAAACTGGACTGGGATGGATTGAACTGAGCTGGACTGAATTAAATTGGTCTGGACAGGGTTAAACTGTGCTAGAGTGAACTGAAGTGGGCTGGGCAGGATGAAAGTGAGCTAGACTGGGATAAACTGGGCTGGGCTGGATCAGACTGAGCTGGACTGTGTTTAATCTGAGCTGGACTGTGTCAAACTGGGCTGGACTGGCTTAAACCCTGCTAGAGTGACCTGAAGTTGGCTGGGCTGGATCAAAGTGGGCTGGACTGGGTTAAACTGTGCTGGAGTAAACTGAACTGGGCTGGGGAGGATCAAACTGAGCTGGGCTGTATCAAAGTGGGTTGGCCTGGGTTAAACTGGGCTGCACTGGGTTAAACTGGGCTGGAGTGTATTAAATGTGGCTGGAGTGGGTTAAACCTGGGTGGAGTGGGTTAAACTGGGCTGGGATGGATTGAAGTGATCTGGAGTGGCTTAAACTAGGCTGGACAGGGTTAAACTGTGCTAGAGTGAGCTGAACTGGGCTGGGCTGGATGAAACGGGGCTGGGTTGTGTTAAACTGGGGTGGATTGCATTATACTGAGCTGGTGTGTATTAAATATGGCTGGGCTGGGTTAAAGTGGGCTGGGCTGGATTGAACTGAGGTGGACTGGGTTAAAGTGGGCTTGAGTGGGTTAAACAGTGCTAGAGTGAACTGAAGTGGGCTGGGCAGGATGGAAGTGAGCTGGACTGGGTTAAACTGGGCTGGGTTGTATCAAACTGGGCTGGCCTGGTTTAAACTGGGCTGTACTGGGGTAAAAGTGGGCTGTACTGGGTTAAACTGGGCTGGAGTGGGTTAAAGTGGGGTGGGCTTTATCAAATTGGGCTGGCCTGGGTTAAACTGGGCTGGAGTGGATTATACTGAGCTGGAGTGTATTAAATATGGCTGGACTGAGTTAAACTGGGCTGGGGTGGATCAAACTGGGCTGGACTGGGTTAAACTGGGCTGGGATTGATTGAACTAATGTGGAGTGGATTAAACTGTGCCAGAGTGAACTGAACTGAGCTGGGCTGGATTAAAGTGAGCTGGACTGAGTTAAACTGGTCTGGACTGGTTTAAACTGGGGTGGAGTGGAGTAGATTGAGCTGGTGTGTAGTAAATATAGCTGGACTGGGTTAAACTGGGCTGGGCTGCGTTAAACTGGACTGGAGTGGATTATTCTGAGCTGGAGGGTATTAAATATGGCTGGACTGGGATAAACTGGGCTGGGCTGTAACAAACTGGGCTGGACTGGGTTAAACTTGGCTGGACTGGGTTAAACTGGGCTGTGCTGTATCACACTGGGCTGTCCTGGGTTAAACTGGGCTGGCCTAGGTTAAATTGGGCTGGACTGGGTTAAACTGGGGTGGGCTGTATCAAACTGGGCTGGACAGGGTTAAACTGTGCTAGAGTGGATTATACTGACCTGGAGTGTATTAAATATGTTTGGACTGGGTTAAACTGGGCTGGAGTAAACTGAACTGGTCTGGGGAGGATCAAACTGAGCTGGGCTGTATCAAGGTGGGTTGGCCTGGGTTAAACTGGGCTGCACTGGGTTAAACTGGGCTGGAGTGTATTAAATGTGGCTGGAGTGGGTTAAACTGGGCTGGAGTGGGTTAAACTGGGCTGGGATGGATTGAAGTGATCTGGAGTGGCTTAAACTAGGCTGGACAGGGTTAAACTGTGCTAGAGTGAGCTGAACTGGGCTGGGCTGGATGAAACGGGGCTGGGCTGTGTTAAACTGGGGTGAATTGCATTATACTGAGCTGGTGTGTATTAAATATGGCTGGACTGGGTTAAACTGGGCTGGGCTGGGTTAAACTGGACTGGAGTGGATTATACTGAGCTGGAGTGTTTTAAATATGGGTGGACTGGGTTAAAGTGGGCTGGGCTGTAACAAACTTGGCTGGACTGGGTTAAACTGGGCTGGGCTGTATCAAAGTGGGCTGGCCCCGGTTAAACTGGACTGGGATGGATTGAACTGAGCTGGACTGAATTAAATTGGTCTGGACAGGGTTAAACTGTGCTAGAGTGAACTGAAGTGGGCTGGGCAGGATGAAAGTGAGCTAGACTGGGATAAACTGGGCTGGGCTGGATCAGACTGAGCTGGACTGTGTTTAAACTGAGCTGGACTGTGTTAAACTGGGCTGGACTGGCTTAAAATGTGCTAGAGTGAACTGAAGTGGGCTGGGCTGGATCAAACTGAGCTGGATGGCTTAAAGTGGGCTGGGCTGGGTTAAACTGGGTTGGACTGTGTTAAACTTGGCTGGGCTGGATTATACTGAGCTGGAGTGTATTAAATATGGCTGGACTGGGTTAAAGTGGGCTGGGCTGTAACAAACTGGGATGGACTGGATTAAACATGGCTGGACTGGGTTAAACTGGGCTGGGCTGTATCAAACTGGGCTGGCCCGGGTTAAACTGGGCTGGGATGGATTGAACTGAGCTGGACTGAATTAAATTGGTCTGGACAGGGTTAAACTGTGCTAGAGTGAACTGAAGTGGGCTGGGCTGGATCAAAGTGAGCTGGACTGGGTTAAACTGTGCTGGAGTAAACTGAACTGGGCTGGGGAGGATCAAACTGAGCTGGGCTGTACCAAAGTGGGTTGGCCTGGGTTAAACTGGGCTGCGCTGGGTTAAACTGGGCTGGAGTATATTAAATGTGGCTGGACTGGGTTAAACTGGGGTGGAGTGGGTTAAACTGGGCTGGGATGGGTCCAACTGGGTTGGACTTGGTTAAAGTGGGCTGGGCTGGATTGAACTGAGCTGGACTGGATTTAACTGTGTTGAGCTGGATTGAATTGTGCTGGACTGGATCAAACTGAGCTGGCCTGGATTAAACACAGCTGGACTGGGTTAAACTCTGCTGCTGTGAACTAAACTGGGCTGGACTGTGTTAAACTGCACTGGGTTTGATTAAATTTAGCTGGACTGGATTAAAGTGGGCTGGACTGGGTTAAACTGAGCTGGACTAGGTTAAACTGGGCTTGTCTGGATTAAACTGGGCTGGACTGTGTCAAACTGAGTTGGGCTGGATTAAACTGAGCTGGACTGGGTGAAGCTGGGCTGGACCGGATTAAACTGAGATGGAGTGTATTAAACTGGGCTGGCCTGGACTAAAGTGGGCTGGCCTGGATTAAACTGAACTGGACTGGGTTAAACTTGGCTGCGCTGGGTTAAATTGAGCTAGACTGGGTTAAACTGGGCTGGACTGGGTTAAACTGGGCTGGGCTGGATTGAACTGAGGTGGACTGGGTTACAGTGGACTTGAGTGGGTTAAACAGTGCTAGAGTGAACTGAAGTGGGCTGGGCAGGATGAAAGTGAGCTGGACAGGGTTAATCTGGGCTGGGTTGTATCAAACTGGGCTGGCCTGGGTTAAACTGGGCTGGCCTGGGGTAAAAGTGGGCTGTACTGGGTTAAACTGGGCTGGAGTGGGTTAAAGTGGGTGGGCTTTATCAAATAGGGCTGGCCTGGGTTAAACTGGGCAGGAGTGGATTATACTGAGCGGGAGTGTATTAAATATGGCTGGACTGGGTAAAACTGGGCTGGGCTGGATCAAACTGAGCTGGGCTGGGTTAGACTTGGCTGGAGTGGGTTAAACTGGGCTAGGATTGATTGAACTAATCTGGAGTGGATTAAACTGTGCCAGAGTGAACTGAACTGGGCTGGGCTGGGCTGGATTAAAGTGAGCTGGACTGAGTTAAACTGGTCTGGACTGGTTTAAACTGGGGTGGACTGGAGTAGATTGAGCTGGTTTGTATTAAATATAGCTGGCCCGGGTTAAACTGGGCTGGGCTGGGTTAAACTGGGCTGGGCTGTATCAAACTGAGCTGGGCTGGGTTAAACTGGGCTAGACTGGGTTAAAGTGGTCTGGGCTGTATCAAACTGGGCTGGACTGGGTTAAACTGGGCTGGAGTGGATTATACTGAGCTGGAGTGTGTTAAATATGGTTGGACTGGGTTAAACTGGGCTGGGGTGTATCAGACTGGGTAGGACTGGTTTAAACTCGGCTAGACTGTGTTAAACTGGGCTGGGATGGACTTAACTGATCTGGAGTGGATTAAACTGGGGTGGACATCGTTTAACTGTGCTAGAGTGAACTGAAGTGGTCTGGGCTGTATCAAACTGAGCTGGACTGGGTTAAAGTGGGCTGGGCTGTGTTAAAGTGTGGTTGACTGGATTATGCTGAGCTGGTGTGTATTAAGTATGGTTGGACTGGGTTAACCTGGGTTGGGCTGTATCAAACTGGGCTGGCCTGGATTAAACTGGGCTGGCCTGTGTTAAACTGGGCTGGAGTGTATTAAATATGGCTGGACTGGGTTAAACTGGGCTGGGCTGTATCAAACTGGGCTGGCCTGTGTTAAACTGTGTTGAGCTGTATCAAACTGGGCTGTCCTGGGTTAAACTGGGCTGGCCTGGGTTAAACTGGGCTGGGCTGGATCAGACTGGGCTGGTCAGGGTTAAACTGTGCTAGAGTGAACTGAACTGGGCTGGGCTGGATTAAAGTGAGCTGGACTGGGTTCAAGTGGACCGGGCTGGATTGAACTGAGCTGGACTGTGTTTAAACTTAGCTGTAGTGGGTTAAAGTGGGCTGGTCAGGGTTAAACTGTGCTAGAGTGAACTGAACTGGGCTGGGCTGGATTAAAGTGAGCTGGACTGGGTTCATGTGGACCGGGCTGGATCGAACTGAGCTGGACTGTATTTAAGCTTAGCTGTAGTGGGTTAAAGTGGGCTGGACTGGGTTAAACTGTGCTAGAGTGAACTGAAGTGGGCTGGGCTGGATGAAACTGAGCTGGACTGGGTTAAAGTGGGCTGGGCTGGGTTAAACTGGGTTGGACTGGGTTAAACCTTGCTGGGCTGGATTCTACTGAGCTGGAGTGTATTAAATATGGGTGGACTGGGTTAAACTGGGCTGGGCTGTAACAAACTTGGCTGGACTGGGTTAAACTGTGCTGGGCTGTATCAAAGTGGGCTGGCCCGGGTTAAACTGGACTGGGATGGATTGAACTGAGCTGGACTGAATTAAATTGGTCTGGACAGGGTTAAACTGTGCTAGAGTGAACTGAAGTGGGCTGGGCAGGATGAAAGTGAGCTAGACTGGGATAAACTGGGCTGGGCTGGATCAGACTGAGCTGGACTGTGTTTAATCTGAGCTGGACTGTGTCAAACTGGGCTGGACTGGCTTAAACCCTGCTAGAGTGACCTGAAGTTGGCTGGGCTGGATCAAAGTGGGCTGGACTGGGTTAAACTGTGCTGGAGTAAACTGAACTGGGCTGGGGAGGATCAAACTGAGCTGGGCTGTATCAAAGTGGGTTGGCCTGGGTTAAACTGGGCTGCACTGGGTTAAACTGGGCTGGAGTGTATTAAATGTGGCTGGAGTGGGTTAAACCTGGGTGGAGTGGGTTAAACTGGGCTGGGATGGATTGAAGTGATCTGGAGTGGCTTAAACTAGGCTGGACAGGGTTAAACTGTGCTAGAGTGAGCTGAACTGGGCTGGGCTGGATGAAACGGGGCTGGGTTGTGTTAAACTGGGGTGGATTGCATTATACTGAGCTGGTGTGTATTAAATATGGCTGGACTGGGTTAAAGTGGGCTGGGCTGGATTGAACTGAGGTGGACTGGGTTAAAGTGGGCTTGAGTGGGTTAAACAGTGCTAGAGTGAACTGAAGTGGGCTGGGCAGGATGGAAGTGAGCTGGACTGGGTTAAACTGGGCTGGGGTGTATCAGACTGGGTAGGACTGGTTTAAACTCGGCTAGACTGTGTTAAACTGGGCTGGGATGGACTTAACTGATCTGGAGTGGATTAAACTGGGGTGGACATCGTTTAACTGTGCTAGAGTGAACTGAAGTGGTCTGGGCTGTATCAAACTGAGCTGGACTGGGTTAAAGTGGGCTGGGCTGTGTTAAAGTGTGGTTGACTGGATTATGCTGAGCTGGTGTGTATTAAGTATGGTTGGACTGGGTTAACCTGGGTTGGGCTGTATCAAACTGGGCTGGCCTGGATTAAACTGGGCTGGCCTGTGTTAAACTGGGCTGGAGTGTATTAAATATGGCTGGACTGGGTTAAACTGGGCTGGGCTGTATCAAACTGGGCTGGCCTGTGTTAAACTGTGTTGAGCTGTATCAAACTGGGCTGTCCTGGGTTAAACTGGGCTGGCCTGGGTTAAACTGGGCTGGGCTGGATCAGACTGGGCTGGTCAGGGTTAAACTGTGCTAGAGTGAACTGAACTGGGCTGGGCTGGATTAAAGTGAGCTGGACTGGGTTCAAGTGGACCGGGCTGGATTGAACTGAGCTGGACTGTGTTTAAACTTAGCTGTAGTGGGTTAAAGTGGGCTGGTCAGGGTTAAACTGTGCTAGAGTGAACTGAACTGGGCTGGGCTGGATTAAAGTGAGCTGGACTGGGTTCATGTGGACCGGGCTGGATCGAACTGAGCTGGACTGTATTTAAGCTTAGCTGTAGTGGGTTAAAGTGGGCTGGACTGGGTTAAACTGCGCTAGAGTGAACTGAAGTGGGCTGGGCTGGATGAAACTGAGCTGGACTGGGTTAAAGTGGGCTGGGCTGGGTTAAACTGGGTTGGACTGGGTTAAACCTTGCTGGGCTGGATTCTACTGAGCTGGAGTGTATTAAATATGGGTGGACTGGGTTAAACTGGGCTGGGCTGTAACAAACTTGGCTGGACTGGGTTAAACTGTGCTGGGCTGTATCAAAGTGGGCTGGCCCGGGTTAAACTGGACTGGGATGGATTGAACTGAGCTGGACTGAATTAAATTGGTCTGGACAGGGTTAAACTGTGCTAGAGTGAACTGAAGTGGGCTGGGCAGGATGAAAGTGAGCTAGACTGGGATAAACTGGGCTGGGCTGGATCAGACTGAGCTGGACTGTGTTTAATCTGAGCTGGACTGTGTCAAACTGGGCTGGACTGGCTTAAACCCTGCTAGAGTGACCTGAAGTTGGCTGGGCTGGATCAAAGTGGGCTGGACTGGGTTAAACTGTGCTGGAGTAAACTGAACTGGGCTGGGGAGGATCAAACTGAGCTGGGCTGTATCAAAGTGGGTTGGCCTGGGTTAAACTGGGCTGCACTGGGTTAAACTGGGCTGGAGTGTATTAAATGTGGCTGGAGTGGGTTAAACCTGGGTGGAGTGGGTTAAACTGGGCTGGGATGGATTGAAGTGATCTGGAGTGGCTTAAACTAGGCTGGACAGGGTTAAACTGTGCTAGAGTGAGCTGAACTGGGCTGGGCTGGATGAAACGGGGCTGGGTTGTGTTAAACTGGGGTGGATTGCATTATACTGAGCTGGTGTGTATTAAATATGGCTGGACTGGGTTAAAGTGGGCTGGGCTGGATTGAACTGAGGTGGACTGGGTTAAAGTGGGCTTGAGTGGGTTAAACAGTGCTAGAGTGAACTGAAGTGGGCTGGGCAGGATGGAAGTGAGCTGGACTGGGTTAAACTGGGCTGGGTTGTATCAAACTGGGCTGGCCTGGTTTAAACTGGGCTGTACTGGGTTAAACTGGGCTGGAGTGGGTTAAAGTGGGGTGGGCTTTATCAAATTGGGCTGGCCTGGGTTAAACTGGGCTGGAGTGGATTATGCTGAGCTGGAGTGTATTAAATATGGCTGGACTGAGTTAAACTGGGCTGGGGTGGATCAAACTGGGCTGGACTGGGTTAAACTGGGCTGGGCTGGATTGAACTGAGGTGGCCTGGGTTAAAGTGGGCTTGAGTGGGTTAAACAGTGCTAGAGTGAACTGAAGTGGGCTGGGCAGGATGAAAGTGAGCTGTACTGGGTTAAACTGGGCTGGGTTGTATCAAACTGGGCTGGCCTGAGTTAAACTGGGCTGTACTGGGGTAAAAGTGGGCTGTACTGGGTTAAACTGGGCTGGAGTGGGTTAAAGTGGGGTGGGCTTTATCAAATTGGGCTGGCCTGGGTTAAACTGGGCTGGAGTGGATTATGCTGAGCTGGAGTGTATTATATATGGCTGGACTGGGTTAAACTGGGCTGGCCTGGGTTAAACTGGGCTGGGCTGGATCAAACTGGGCTGGAGTGGGTTAAACTGCGCTGGGCTGGGTCAAACTGGGGTGGACAGGATCAAACTGGGCTGGACTGTGTTTAAAGTGGTCTGGACTGGATTGAACTGGGCTGGAGTGGGTTAAACTGGGCTGGAATGGATTATACTGAGCTGGAGTATATTAAATATGGCTGGACTGAGATAAACTGGGCTGGGCTGGGTTAAACTGAGCTGGACTGGGTTAAAGTGGGCTGGGCTGGGTTAAACTGGGTTGGACTGGGGTAAACCTTGCTGGGCTGGATTCTACTGCGCTGGAGTGTATTAAATATGGCTGGACTAGGGTTAAAGTGGGCTGGGCTGTAACAAACTGGGCTGGACTGGGTTAAACTGGGCTGGCCCGGGTTAAACTGGGCTGGGATGGATTGAACTGAGCTGGACTGAATTAAATTGGTCTGGACAGGGTTAAACTGTGCTAGAGTGAACTGAAGTGGGCTGGGCAGGATGAAAGTGAGCTAGACTGGGATAAACAGGGCTGGGCTGCATCAGACTGAGCTGGACTGTGTTTAAACTGAGATGGACTGTGTTAAACTGGGCTGGACTGGGTTAAAGTTTGCTAGAGTGAACTGAAGTTGGCTGGGCTGGATCAAAGTGAGCTGGACTGGGTTAAACTGTGCTGGAGTAAACTGAACTGGGCTGGTGAGGATCAAACTGAGCTGGGCTGTATCAAAGTGGGTTGGCCTGGGTTAAACTGGGCTGCACTGGGTTAAACTGGGCTGGAGTGTATTAAATGTGGCTGGAGTGGGTTAAACTGGGCTGGAGTGGGTTAAACTGGGCTGGGATGGATTGAAGTGATCTGGAGTGGCTTAAACTAGGCTGGACAGGGTTAAACTGTGCTAGAGTGAGCTGAACTGGGCTGGGCTGGATGAAACGGGGCTGGGCTGTGTTAAACTGGGGTGGATTGCATTATACTGAGCTGGTGTGTATTAAATATGGCTGGACTGGGTTAAAGTGGGCTGGGCTGGGTTAAACTGGACTGGAGTGGATTATACTGAGCTGGAGTGTATTAAATATGGGTGGACTGGGTTAAAGTGGGCTGGGCTGTAACAAACTTGGCTGGACTGGGTTAAACTGGGCTGGGCTGTATCAAAGTGGGCTGGCCCCGGTTAAACTGGACTGGGATGGATTGAACTGAGCTGGACTGAATTAAATTGGTCTGGACAGGGTTAAACTGTGCTAGAGTGAACTGAAGTGGGCTGGGCAGGATGAAAGTGAGCTAGACTGGGATAAACTGGGCTGGGCTGGATCAGACTGAGCTGGACTGTGTTTAAACTGAGCTGGACTGTGTTAAACTGGGCTGGACTGGCTTAAAATGTGCTAGAGTGAACTGAAGTGGGCTGGGCTGGATCAAACTGAGCTGGATGGCTTAAAGTGGGCTGGGCTGGGTTAAACTGGGTTGGACTGTGTTAAACTTGGCTGGGCTGGATTATACTGAGCTGGAGTGTATTAAATATGGCTGGACTGGGTTAAAGTGGGCTGGGCTGTAACAAACTGGGATGGACTGGGTTAAACATGGCTGGACTGGGTTAAACTGGGCTGGGCTGTATCAAACTGGGCTGGCCCGGGTTAAACTGGGCTGGGATGGATTGAACTGAGCTGGACTGAATTAAATTGGTCTGGACAGGGTTAAACTGTGCTAGAGTGAACTGAAGTGGGCTGGGCAGGATGAAAGTGAGCTAGACTGGGATAAACTGGGCTGGGCTCGATCAAACTGAGCTGGACTGTGTTTAAACTGAGCTGGACTGTGTTAAACTGGGCTGGACTGGCTTAAACCCTGCTAGAGTGACCTGAAGTTGGCTGGGCTGGATCAAAGTGAGCTGGACTGGGTTAAACTGTGCTGGAGTAAACTGAACTGGGCTGGGGAGGATCAAACTGAGCTGGGCTGTACCAAAGTGGGTTGGCCTGGGTTAAACTGGGCTGCGCTGGGTTAAACTGGGCTGGAGTATATTAAATGTGGCTGGACTGGGTTAAACTGGGGTGGAGTGGGTTAAACTGGGCTGGGATGGGTCCAACTGGGTTGGACTTGGTTAAAGTGGGCTGGGCTGGATTGAACTGAGCTGGACTGGATTTAACTGTGTTGAGCTGGATTGAATTGTGCTGGACTGGATCAAACTGAGCTGGCCTGGATTAAACACAGCTGGACTGGGTTAAACTCTGCTGCTGTGAACTAAACTGGGCTGGACTGTGTTAAACTGCACTGGGTTTGATTAAATTTAGCTGGACTGGATTAAAGTGGGCTGGACTGGGTTAAACTGAGCTGGACTAGGTTAAACTGGGCTTGTCTGGATTAAACTGGGCTGGACTGTGTCAAACTGAGTTGGGCTGGATTAAACTGAGCTGGACTGGGTGAAGCTGGGCTGGACCGGATTAAACTGAGATGGAGTGTATTAAACTGGGCTGGCCTGGACTAAAGTGGGCTGGCCTGGATTAAACTGAACTGGACTGGGTTAAACTTGGCTGCGCTGGGTTAAATTGAGCTAGACTGGGTTAAACTGGGCTGGACTGGGTTAAACTGGGCTGGGCTGGATTGAACTGAGGTGGACTGGGTTACAGTGGACTTGAGTGGGTTAAACAGTGCTAGAGTGAACTGAAGTGGGCTGGGCAGGATGAAAGTGAGCTGGACAGGGTTAATCTGGGCTGGGTTGTATCAAACTGGGCTGGCCTGGGTTAAACTGGGCTGGCCTGGGGTAAAAGTGGGCTGTACTGGGTTAAACTGGGCTGGAGTGGGTTAAAGTGGGTGGGCTTTATCAAATAGGGCTGGCCTGGGTTAAACTGGGCAGGAGTGGATTATACTGAGCGGGAGTGTATTAAATATGGCTGGACTGGGTAAAACTGGGCTGGGCTGGATCAAACTGAGCTGGGCTGGGTTAGACTTGGCTGGAGTGGGTTAAACTGGGCTAGGATTGATTGAACTAATCTGGAGTGGATTAAACTGTGCCAGAGTGAACTGAACTGGGCTGGGCTGGGCTGGATTAAAGTGAGCTGGACTGAGTTAAACTGGTCTGGACTGGTTTAAACTGGGGTGGACTGGAGTAGATTGAGCTGGTTTGTATTAAATATAGCTGGACTGGGTTAAACTGGGCTGGGCTGGGTTAAACTGGGCTGGGCTGTATCAAACTGAGCTGGGCTGGGTTAAACTGGGCTAGACTGGGTTAAATTGGTGTGGGCTGTATCAAACTGGGCTGGACTGGGTTAAACTGGGCTGGAGTGGATTATACTGAGCTGGAGTGTGTTAAATATGGTTGGACTGGGTTAAACTGGGCTGGGGTGTATCAGACTGGGTAGGACTGGTTTAAACTCGGCTAGACTGTGTTAAACTGGGCTGGGATGGACTTAACTGATCTGGAGTGGATTAAACTGGGGTGGACATCGTTTAACTGTGCTACAGTGAACTGAAGTGGTCTGGGCTGTATCAAACTGAGCTGGACTGGGTTAAAGTGGGCTGGGCTGTGTTAAAGTGTGGTTGACTGGATTATACTGAGCTGGTGTGTATTAAGTATGGTTGGACTGGGTTAAACTGGGTTGGGCTGTATCAAACTGGGCTGGCCTGGATTAAACTGGGCTGGCCTGTGTTAAACTGGGCTGGAGTGTATTAAATATGGCTGGACTGGGTTAAACTGGGCTGGGCTGTATCAAACTGGGCTGTCCTGGGTTAAACTGGGCTGGCCTGGGTTAAACTGGGCTGGGCTGGATCAGACTGGGCTGGTCAGGGTTAAACTGTGCTAGAGTGAACTGAACTGGGCTGGGCTGGATTAAAGTGAGCTGGACTGGGTTCAAGTGGACCGGGCTGGATCGAACTGAGCTGGACTGTGTTTAAACTTAGCTGTAGTGGGTTAAAGTGGGCTGGTCAGGGTTAAACTGTGCTAGAGTGAACTGAACTGGGCTGGGCTGGATTAAAGTGAGCTGGACTGGGTTCATGTGGACCGGGCTGGATCGAACTGAGCTGGACTGTATTTAAGCTTAGCTGTAGTGGGTTAAAGTGGGCTGGACTGGGTTAAACTGTGCTAGAGTGAACTGAAGTGGGCTGGGCTGGATGAAACTGAGCTGGACTGGGTTAAAGTGGGCTGGGCTGGGTTAAACTGGGTTGGACTGGGTTAAACCTTGCTGGGCTGGATTCTACTGAGCTGGAGTGTATTAAATATGGGTGGACTGGGTTAAACTGGGCTGGGCTGTAACAAACTTGGCTGGACTGGGTTAAACTGTGCTGGGCTGTATCAAAGTGGGCTGGCCCGGGTTAAACTGGACTGGGATGGATTGAACTGAGCTGGACTGAATTAAATTGGTCTGGACAGGGTTAAACTGTGCTAGAGTGAACTGAAGTGGGCTGGGCAGGATGAAAGTGAGCTAGACTGGGATAAACTGGGCTGGGCTGGATCAGACTGAGCTGGACTGTGTTTAAACTGAGCTGGACTGTGTCAAACTGGGCTGGACTGGCTTAAACCCTGCTAGAGTGACCTGAAGTTGGCTGGGCTGGATCAAAGTGGGCTGGACTGGGTTAAACTGTGCTGGAGTAAACTGAACTGGGCTGGGGAGGATCAAACTGAGCTGGGCTGTATCGAAGTGGGTTGGCCTGAGTTAAACTGGGCTGCACTGGGTTAAACTGGGCTGGAGTGTATTAAATGTGGCTGGAGTGGGTTAAACTGGGGTGGAGTGGGTTAAACTGGGCTGGGATGGATTGAAGTGATCTGGAGTGGCTTAAACTAGGCTGGACAGGGTTAAACTGTGCTAGAGTGAGCTGAACTGGGCTGGGCTGGATGAAACGGGGCTGGGCTGTGTTAAACTGGGGTGGATTGCATTATACTGAGCTGGTGTGTATTAAATATGGCTGGACTGGGTTAAAGTGGGCTGGGCTGGATTGAACTGAGGTGGACTGGGTTAAAGTGGGCTTGAGTGGGTTAAACAGTGCTAGAGTGAACTGAAGTGGGCTGGGCAGGATGGAAGTGAGCTGGACTGGGTTAAACTGGGCTGGGTTGTATCAAACTGGGCTGGCCTGGTTTAAACTGGGCTGTACTGGGTTAAACTGGGCTGGAGTGGGTTAAAGTGGGGTGGGCTTTATCAAATTGGGCTGGCCTGGGTTAAACTGGGCTGGAGTGGATTATGCTGAGCTGGAGTGTATTAAATATGGCTGGACTGAGTTAAACTGGGCTGGGGTGGATCAAACTGGGCTGGACTGGGTTAAACTGGGCTGGGCTGGATTGAACTGAGGTGGCCTGGGTTAAAGTGGGCTTGAGTGGGTTAAACAGTGCTAGAGTGAACTGAAGTGGGCTGGGCAGGATGAAAGTGAGCTAGACTGGGATAAACTGGGCTGGGCTGGATCAGACTGAGCTGGACTGTGTTTAAACTGAGCTGGACTGTGTTAAACTGGGCTGGACTGGCTTAAAATGTGCTAGAGTGAACTGAAGTGGGCTGGGCTGGATCAAACTGAGCTGGATGGCTTAAAGTGGGCTGGGCTGGGTTAAACTGGGTTGGACTGTGTTAAACTTGGCTGGGCTGGATTATACTGAGCTGGAGTGTATTAAATATGGCTGGACTGGGTTAAAGTGGGCTGGGCTGTAACAAACTGGGATGGACTGGGTTAAACATGGCTGGACTGTGTTAAAGTGTGGTTGACTGGATTATACTGAGCTGGTGTGTATTAAGTATGGTTGGACTGGGTTAAACTGGGTTGGGCTGTATCAAACTGGGCTGGCCTGGATTAAACTGGGCTGGCCTGGGTTAAACTGGGCTGGGCTGGATCAGACTGGGCTGGACAGGGTTAAACTGTGCTAGAGTGAACTGAACTGGGCTGGGCTGGATTAAAGTGAGCTGGACTGGGTTCAAGTGGACCGGGCTGGATCGAACTGAGCTGGACTGTGTTTAAACTTAGCTGTAGTGGGTTAAAGTGGGCTGGACTGGGTTAAACTGTGCTAGAGTGAACTGAAGTGGGCTGGGCTGGATGAAACTGAGCTGGACTGGGTTAAGGTGGGCTGGGCTGGGTTAAACTGGGTTGGACTGGGTTAAACCTTGCTGGTCTGGATTCTACTGAGCTGGAGTGTATTAAATATGGGTGGACTGGGTTAAACTGGGCTGGGCTGTAACAAACTTGGCTGGACTGGGTTAAACTGGGCTGGGCTGTATCAAAGTGGGCTGGCCCGGGTTAAACTGGACTGGGATGGATTGAACTGAGCTAGACTGAATTAAATTGGTCTGGACAGGGTTAAACTGTGCTAGAGTGAACTGAAGTGGGCTGGGCAGGATGAAAGTGAGCTAGACTGGGATAAACTGGGCTGGGCTGGATCAGACTGAGCTGGACTGTGTTTAATCTGAGCTGGACTGTGTCAAACTGGGCTGGACTGGCTTAAACCCTGCTAGAGTGACCTGAAGTTGGCTGGGCTGGATCAAAGTGGGCTGGACTGGGTTAAACTGTGCTGGAGTAAACTGAACTGGGCTGGGGAGGATCAAACTGAGCTGGGCTGTATCAAAGTGGGTTGGCCTGGGTTAAACTGGGCTGCACTGGGTTAAACTGGGCTGGAGTGTATTAAATGTGGCTGGAGTGGGTTAAACCTGGGTGGAGTGGGTTAAACTGGGCTGGGATGGATTGAAGTGATCTGGAGTGGCTTAAACTAGGCTGGACAGGGTTAAACTGTGCTAGAGTGAGCTGAACTGGGCTGGGCTGGATGAAACGGGGCTGGGTTGTGTTAAACTGGGGTGGATTGCATTATACTGAGCTGGTGTGTATTAAATATGGCTGGACTGGGTTAAAGTGGGCTGGGCTGGATTGAACTGAGGTGGACTGGGTTAAAGTGGGCTTGAGTGGGTTAAACAGTGCTAGAGTGAACTGAAGTGGGCTGGGCAGGATGGAAGTGAGCTGGACTGGGTTAAACTGGGCTGGGTTGTATCAAACTGGGCTGGCCTGGTTTAAACTGGGCTGTACTGGGGTAAAAGTGGGCTGTACTGGGTTAAACTGGGCTGGAGTGGGTTAAAGTGGGGTGGGCTTTATCAAATTGGGCTGGCCTGGGTTAAACTGGGCTGGAGTGGATTATACTGAGCTGGAGTGTATTAAATATGGCTGGACTGAGTTAAACTGGGCTGGGGTGGATCAAACTGGGCTGGACTGGGTTAAACTGGGCTGGGCTGGATTGAACTAATGTGGAGTGGATTAAACTGTGCCAGAGTGAACTGAACTGAGCTGGGCTGGATTAAAGTGAGCTGGACTGAGTTAAACTGGTCTGGACTGGTTTAAACTGGGGTGGAGTGGAGTAGATTGAGCTGGTGTGTAGTAAATATAGCTGGACTGGGTTAAACTGGGCTGGAGTGGATTATACTGAGCTGGAGTGTATTAAATATGGCTGGACTGGGTTAAACTGGGCTGGAGTGGATCAAACTGGGCTGGGCTGTAACAAACTGGGCTGGACTGGGTTAAACTTGGCTGGACTGGGTTAAACTGGGCTGTGCTGTATCACACTGGGCTGTCCTGGGTTAAACTGGGCTGGGCTGTATCAAACTGGGCTGGCCTAGGTTAAATTTGGCTGGACTGGGTTAAACTGGGGTGGGCTGTATCAAACTGGGCTGGACAGGGTTAAACTCTGCTAGAGTGGATTATACTGACCTGGAGTGTATTAAATATGTTTGGACTGGGTTAAACTGGGCTGGAGTAAACTGAACTGGTCTGGGGAGGATCAAACTGAGCTGGGCTGTATCAAGGTGGGTTGGCCTGGGTTAAATTGGGCTGCACTGGGTTAAACTGGGCTGGAGTGTATTAAATGTGGCTGGAGTGGGTTAAACTGGGCTGGAGTGGGTTAAACTGGGCTGGGATGGATTGAAGTGATCTGGAGTGGATTAAACTAGGCTGGACAGGGTTAAACTGTGCTAGAGTGAGCTGAACTGGGCTGGGCTGGATGAAACGGGGCTGGGTTGTGTTAAACTGGGGTGAATTGCATTATACTGAGCTGGTGTGTATTAAATATGGCTGGCCTGGGTTAAACTGGGCTGTGCTGGGTTAAACTGGGCTGGAGTGTATTAAATGTGGCTGGAGTGGGTTAAACTGGGCTGGAGTGGGTTAAACTGGGCTGGGCTGGATTGAACTGAGCTGGACTGAATGAAATTGGTCTGGACAGGGTTAAACTGTGCTGGAGTAAACTGAACTGGGCTTGGCTGGATGAAACTGAGCTGGACTGGGTTCAAGTGCACCGGGCTGTATCAAACTGAGCTGGACTGTGTTTAAACTTAGCTGTAGTGGGTTAAAGTGGGCTGGACGGGTTTAAACTGTACTAGAGTGAACTGAAGTGGGCTGGGCTGGATGAAACTGAGCTGGACTGGGTTATTGGTCTGGGCTGGGTTAAACTGGGTTGGACTGGGTTAATCTTGGCTGGGCTGGATTCTACTGCACTGGAGTGTATTAAATATGGCTGGACTAGGGTTAAAGTGGGCTGGGCTGTAACAAACTGGGCTGGACTGGGTTAAACTGGGCTGGGCTGTTTCAAAGTGGGCTGGCCCGGGTTAAACTGGACTGGGATGGATTGAACTGAGCTGGACTGAATTAAATTGGTCTGGACAGGGTTAAATTGTGCTAGAGTGAGCTGAAGTGTGCTGGGCAGGATGAAAGTGAGCTAGACTGGGATAAACTGGGCTGGGCTGCATCAGACTGAGCTGGACTGTGTTTAAACTGAGCTGGACTGTGTTAAACTGGGCTGGACTGGGTTAAAGTTTGCTAGAGTGAACTGAAGTGGGCTGGGCTGGATCAAAGTGAGCTGGGCTGTATCAAAGTGGGTTGGTCTGGTTTAAACTGGGCTGCACTGGGTTAAACTGGGCTGGAGTGTATTAAATGTGGCTGGAGTGGGTTAAACTGGGGTGGGGTGGGTTAAACTGGGCTGGGATGGATTGAAGTGATCTGGAGTGGCTTAAACTAGGCTGGACAGGGTTAAACTGTGCTAGAGTGAGCTGAACTGGGCTGGGCTGGATGAAACGGGGCTGGGCTGTGTAAAACTGGGGTGGATTGCATTATACTGAGCTGGTGTGTATTAAATATGGCTGGACTGGGTTAAACTGGGCTGTGCTGGGTTAAACTGGCCTGGAGTGGATTATACTGAGCTGGAGTGTATTAAATATATCTGGACTGGGTTAAAGTGGGCTGGGCTGGATTGAACTGAGGTGGACTGGGTTAAAGTGGGCTTGAGTGTGTTAAACAGTGCTAGAGTGAACTGAAGTGGGCTGGGCAGGATGGAAGTGAGCTGGACTGGGTTAAACTGGGCTGGGTTGTATCAAACTGGGCTGGCCTGGTTTAAACTGGGCTGTACTGGGGTAAAAGTGGGCTGTACTGGGTTAAACTGGGCTGGAGTGGGTTAAAGTGGGGTGGGCTTTATCAAATTGGGCTGGCCTGGGTTAAACTGGGCTGGAGTGGATTATACTGAGCTGGAGTGTATTAAATATGGCTGGACTGGGTTAAACTGGGCTGGGGTGGATCAAACTGGGCTGGACTGGGTTAGATTTGGCTGGACTGGGTAAAACTGGGCTGGGATTGATTGAACTAATGTGGAGTGGATTAAACTGTGCCAGAGTGAACTGAACTGAGCTGGGCTGGAGTAAAGTGAGCTGGACTGAGTTAAACTGGTCTGGACTGGTTTAAAATGGGGTGGAGTGGAGTAGATTGAGCTGGTGTGTAGTAAATATAGCTGGACTGGGTTAAACTGGGCTGGGCTGCGTTAAACTGGACTGGAGTGGATTATTCTGAGCTGGAGGGTATTAAATATGGCTGGACTGGGATAAACTGGGCTGGGCTGTAACAAACTGGGCTGGACTGGGTTAAACTTGGCTGGACTGGGTTAAACTGGGCTGTGCTGTATCACACTGGGCTGTCCTGGGTTAAACTGGGCTGGGCTGTATCAAACTGGGCTGGCCTAGGTTAAATTTGGCTGGACTGGGTTAAACTGGGGTGGGCTGTATCAAACTGGGCTGGACAGGGTTAAACTGTGCTAGAGTGGATTATACTGACCTGGAGTGTATTAAATATGTTTGGACTGGGTTAAACTGGGCTGGAGTAAACTGAACTGGTCTGGGGAGGATCAAAACTGAGCTGGGCTGTATCAAGGGTGGGTTGGCCTGGGTTAAACTGGGCTGCACTGGGTTAAACTGGGCTGGAGTGTATTAAATGTGGCTGGAGTGGGTTAAACTGGGCTGGAGTGGGTTAAACTGGGCTGGGATGGATTGAAGTGATCTGGAGTGGCTTAAACTAGGCTGGACAGGGTTAAACTGTGCTAGAGTGAGCTGAACTGGGCTGGGCTGGATGAAACGGGGCTGGGCTGTGTTAAACTGGGGTGGATTGCATTATACTGAGCTGGTGTGTATTAAATATGGCTGGAGTGGGTTAAACTGGGCTGGGCTGGGTTAAGCTGGACTGGAGTGGATTATACTGAGCTGGAGTGTATTAAATATGGCTGGACTGGGTTAAAGTGGGCTGGGCTGTAACAAACTGGGCTGGCCTGGGTTAAACTGGTCTGGGCTGTATCAAACTGAGCTGGGCTGGGTTAAACTGGGCTAAACTGGGTTAAACTGGGGTGGGCTGTATCAAACTGGGCTGGACAGGGTTAAACTGGGCTGGAGTGGATTATACTGAGCTGGAGTGTATTAAATATGGTTGGACTGGGTTAAACTGGGCTGGGGTGTATCAGACTGGGCAGGACTGGGTTAAACTCGGCTAGACTGGGTTAAACTGGGCTGGGATGGACTTAACTGATCTGGAGTGGATTAAACTGGGGTGGACATCGTTTAACTGTGCTAGAGTGAACTGAAGTGGTCTGGGCTGTATCAAACTGAGCTGGACTGGGTTAAAGTGGGCTGGGCTGTGTTAAAGTGTGGTTGACTGGATTATACTGAGCTGGTGTGTATTAAGTATGGTTGGGACTGGGTTAAACTGGGCTGGGCTGTATCAGACTTGGTTGGACTGGGTTAAAGTGGGCTGGGCTGGATTGAAGTGAGATGGACCGGATTAAACTGGTCTGGACTAAGTTAAACTATGCTGGACTGGGTTATACTGAGCTGGAGTGTATTAAAGATGCCTGGAGTGAGTTAAACTGGGTTGGGCTGTATGAAACTGGGGCTGGCCTGGGTTAAACTGGGCTGGCCTGGGTTAAAGTGGGGTGGAGTGTATTAAATATGGCTGGACTGGGTTAAACTGGGCTGGGCTGTATCAAACTGGGCTGGCTGGAGTTAAACTGTGTTGAGCTGTATCAAACTGGGCTGGCCTGGGTTAAACTGGGCTGGGCTGGATCAAACTGGGCTGGGACAGGGTTAAACTGTGCTGGAGTAAACTGAACTGGGCTGGGCTGGATTAAAGTGAGCTGGACTGGGTTCAAGTGCACCGGGCTGGATGAAACTGAGCTGGGACTGTGTTTAAACTTAGCTGTAGTGGGTTAAAGTGGGCTGGAGTGAGCTGAACTGGGCTGGGCTGGATGAAACTGAGCTGGACTGGGTTAAAGTGGGCTGGGCTGGGTTAAACTGGGTTGGACTGGGTTAAACTGGGGTGGACTGGAGTAGATTGAGCTGGAGTGTATTAAAATAAAGCTGGACTGGGTTAAACTGGGCTGGACAGGGTTAAACGGGGCTGCACTGGGTTAAACTGGGCTGGAGTGTATTAAATGTGGCTGGACTGGGTTAAACTTGGCTGGAGTGGGTTGAACTGGGCTGGGATGGATTGAAGTGATCTGGAGTGGGCTTAAACTCGGCTGGACAGGGTTAAACTGTGCTAGAGTTAGCTGAACTGGGCTGGGCTGGATGAAACGGGGCTGGGCTGTGTTAAACTGGGGTGGATTGCAATTTACTGAGCTGGTGTGTATTAAATATGGCTGGACTGGGTTAATGTGGGCTGGGCTGGATCCAACTGGGTTGGACTTGGTTAAAGTGGGCTGGGCTGGATTGAACTGAGCTGGACTGGATTAAACTGGGTTGAGCTGGATTGAATTGAGCTGGACTGGATCAAACTGAGCTGGCCTGGATTAAACACAGCTGGACTGGGTTAAACTCTGCTGCTTTGAACTAAACTGGGCTGGACTGTGTTAAACTGCGCTGGGTTTGATTAAATTTAGCTGGACTGGATTAAAGTGGGCTGGACTGGGTTAAACTGAGCTGGACTAGGTTAAACTGGGCTTGTCTGGATTAAACTGGGCTGGACTGTGTCAAACTGAGTTGGGCTGGATTAGACTGAGCTGGACTGGGTGAAGCTGGGCTGGACCGGATTAAACTGAGATGGAGTGTATTAAACTGGGCTGGCCTGGACTAAAGTGGGCTGGCCTGGATTAAACTGAACTGGACTGGGTTAAACTTGGTTGCGCTGGGTTAAACTGGGCTGGACTGGTTAAACTGGGCTGGGCTGGATTGAACTGAGGTGGGACTGGGTTAAAGTGGGCTTGAGTGGGTTAAACAGTGCTAGAGTGAACTGAAGTGGGCTGGGCAGGATGAAAGTGAGCTGGCCTGGGTTAAACTGGGCTGGGTTGTATCAAACTGGGCTGGCCTGGGTTAAACTGGGCTGTACTGGGGTAAGAGTGGGCTGTACTGGGTTAAACTGGGGTGGCGTGGGTTAAAGTGGGGTGGGCTTTATCAAATTGGGCTGGAGTGGGTTAAACTGGGCTGGAGTGGATTATACTGAGCTGGAGTGTATTAAATATGGCTGGACTGGGTTAAACTGGGCTGGCCTGGGTTAAACTGGGCTGGGCTGGATCAAACTGGGCTGGAGTGGGTTAAACTGCGCTGGGCTGGGTCAAACTGGGGTGGACTGGATCAAACTGGGCTGGACTGTGTTTAAAGTGGTCTGGACTGGATTGAACTGGGCTGGAGTGGGTTAAACTGGGCTGGAATGGATTATACTGAGCTGGAGTATATTAAATATAGCTGGACTGAGTTAAACTGGGCTGGGTTAAACTGGGGTGGACTGGTTAAACTGGGCTGGAGTGGCTTAAATATGGCTGGACTGGGTTAAACTGGGTTGGACTGGGTTAAACTGGGGTGGGATGGATTGGACTGATCTGGAGTGGAGTAAACTTGGCTGGACAGGGTTAAACTGTGTTAGAGTGAACTGAAGTAGCCTGGGCTGGGTTAAACTGGGCTGGGCTGGGTTAAAACTGGGGTGGACTGGATTATACTGAGCTGGTGTGTATTAAATATGGCTGGACTGGGTTCAACTGGGCTGGACTGGGTTAAACTGGGAGGGAGTGGAGTATACTGAGCTGGAGTGTATTAAATATGGCTGGAGCGGGTTAAACTGGGCTGGATGAAACTGGGCTGGACTGGGTTAAACCTTGCTGAACTGGGTTAAACTGGGCTGGGATGGATTGAAGTGGTCTGGAGTGGATTAAACTAGGCTGTACAGGGTTAAACTGGGCTGGGCTGTATCAAACTGGTCTTTAGTGGGTTAAACTTGTCTGGACTGGGTTAAGCTGGGCTGGGCTGTATCACACTGGGCTGGACTGGGTTAAACTTGGCTGGACTGGGTTAAACTGGGCTGGACTGAACTGAGATGGAATGGATTAAAACTGGTCTGGATTAGGTTAAACTGGCCTGGGCTGGATTGAACTGAGCTGGACTGTATTGAACTGGGCTGGACAAGGTTAAACTGTGCTAGAGTGAACTGGACTGGGCTGGGCTGGATTAAACTGGGCTGGAGTGGGTTAAACATGGCTGGACAGGGTTAAATTGGGCTGGACTGTGTTAAACAGGGCCGAACTGGATTAAAGTGGGCAGGATGTAACTTAACTGGGCTGGGCTGGATGCTGGATGAAACTGAGCTGGACTGGGTTAAACTGGGCTGGGCTGGGTTAAATTAGGCTGGACTGTGTTAAACTGGCTTTGGCTGGATTAAATTTATCTGGGCTGGATTAAACTGGGCTGGACGTGATTAAATTTAGCTTGACTGGATTAAATTGGGCTGGACTGCATTAAACTGGGCTGGACTGTGTTTAACTGGGCTGGGCTGGGTCAAACTGGGCTGGACTGGGTTAGACTTGGATGGACTGGGTTAAACTGGGCTGGGCTGGGTTAAACTGGGCTGGACAGGGTTAGACTATGCTAGAGTGAACTGAACTGGGCTGGGCTGGATTAAAGTGAGCTGGACTGGGTTAAAGTGTACGGGGCTGGATCAAAATGAGCTGGACTGTGTTTAAAGTGGGCTGGACTGGGTTAAACTGGGCTGGACTGGATTATACTGAGTTGGAGTGTATTAATTCTGGCTGGACTGGGTTAAACTGTGCTGGGCTAGATTGAACTGAGCTGGACTGTATTAAATATGGCTGGACTGGGTTAAACTGTGCTAGAGTGAACTGAAGTGGGCTGGGCAGGATTAAAGTGAGCTGGACTGGCTTAAACAGGGCTGGGCTGGTTTGAACTGATCTGGACTGGATTAAACTGGGCTGGACTGGGTTAAACTCTGCTGGGCAGTATTAAAGTGAGCTGGACTGGCTTAAACAGGGCTGGGCTGGTTTGAACTGATCTGGAGTGGATTAAACTGGGCTGGACTGGGTTAGACTGTGCTGGGCTGGATCAAACTGGGCTGGACTGGTTTAAAGTTGGCTGGACTGTGTTAAACTGGGTTTCGAAGGATTCAACTGATCTGGAGTGGATTAAACTAGGCTGGACAGGGTTAAACTGGGCTGGGCTGTATCAGACTGGGCTGGACTGGGTTAAACTGGTCTGGATTGGGTTAAACTGGCCTGGGCTCGATTGAACTGGGCTGGACATGGTTAAACTGTGCTAGAGTGAACTGAACTGGGCTGGGCTGGATCTAACAGAGCAGGACTGGATTAAAACGGGCTAGTCAGGGTTTAATTGCGCTGGACTGTATTACAGTTGGTTGGACTGGGTTAAATTGAGCCGGACTGGATTAAACTGGCCTGGACTGTGTTAAACTGTGCTGGAGTGAAGTAAACTGGGCTGGGCTGGATAGAACTGACCTGGACTGGATTAAACTGGGCTGGACAGGGTTATACTGTGCTAAAGTGAAGTGAACTGGGCTGGGCTGGATCAAACTGAGATGGAATGAGTTAAACTGGTCTGGACTGGGTTAAACTGGGCTAGGCTGGATCCAAGAGAGCTGGACTGGGTTTAAACTGGGCTCGACTGTTTTAAACTGGGCTGGGCCGGATCAAACTGAGCTGGACTAGGTTAAACTTGGCTGGGTATGATTAAAGTGGGCTGGACTAAATTCAGCTGAGCTGGACTGTGTTTAAACTGAGCTGGAGTGTATTAAGTATGGCTGAACTGGGTTAAACTGGGCTGGGCTGTATGAAACTAGGCTTGACTGGATTAAACTCGGCAGGACCGGGTTAAACTCGGCTGCCCTGGATTTAAATGAGCTGAACTGGATGAAGCTAGTCTGGACTGTTTTAAACTTGGCTGGGCTGGATCAAACTGAGCTGGACTAGGTTAAACTGGGCTGGGCTTGATTAAAGTGTGCTGGACTGGTTTAAACTTGGCTAGGCTGGATTGAACTGAGCTGGAGTGGATTAAACTGGACTGGACAGGGTTAAACTGTGCTAGAGTGAACTGAACTGGGCTGGGCTGGATCTAACTGAGCTGGACTGGATTAAACCAGGCTGGACAGGATGAAATTGGGCTGGACTGAGTTGAAGTGGTCTGGATTGGGTTAAAGTGAGCTAGACTGGGGTTAATTGATATGGACTGGAATAAACTGAGCTGGACTGGGTTAAATTGAACTGGACAAGATTAAACTGAGCTGGGCTGAATCAAACTGAGCTGGGGCTGGGTTAAACTGGGCTGGGCTGGATCCACCGAACCTGGACTGGGTTAAACTGGGCTGGACTGGGTTTGAGTGGGCTGGACAGGGTTAAATATAGCGGAACTGCATGAAACAGGGCTGGACAGGGTTATGGTTAGGGTTTATAGTTTTAGGGTTAGATTTATGGGTTAGGGTTCGGGTTAGCGTTAGGGTTAGAGTTAGAGCTAATATTAGGGTTAGGCTTTAGGATTAGGGCTTAGTGTTAGTGTTAGGTTTAAGAGTTAGGTTTAAGTTTAGGGTTAGGGTTAGAATTAGGGTTAGGGTTATTGTTAGTGTTAAGTGTTAGGATTACGCGTTAGGGTTAGGGTTAGGAGTTAGGTTTAGGGTTAGGGTTAGGGTTTAGTGTTAGGGTTACACGTTGGGGTTAGAGCTAATGGTAGGTTTATTCTTTAGTATTAAATTTTAGAGTTAGGGTGAGAGGGTTGGGATTTAGGGTTAGGGTTAGTGTTAGGTTTAATATTTAGGTTTAAGTTTAGGGTTAGGGATAGGAGTAGTTTGAGGGGTTGTGTTATTGTTAGGGTTAAGTGTTAGGGTTAAGCATTAGGTTTTGCGTTAGCATTGGGGTTAGCGTATGGAGTTAGGTTTAGGGCTATGGGTTAGGCTTATGATTTAGGATTGGGGTTAGCGTTGTGGTTAGGGTTAAGTTTTAGGGTTAGGGTTACCTGTTAGGGTTAGCGTTAGGGTTAGGGTTAGGAGTTAGGCTTAGGGTTAAGTGTTAGGGTTAGGGTTACGGTTTAGGGTTAGGAGTTAGGATTAGGGTTAGGGTTACGGTTAGGGTTAAGTCTTAGGGTTAGGGTTACCTGTTAGGGTTAGCGTTAGGGTTAGGGTTAGGAGTTAGGCTTAGGGTTAAGTGTTAGGGTTAGGGTTACGGGTTAGGGTTAGGAGTTAGGATTAGGGTTAGGGTTACGGTTAGGGTTAAGTGTTAGGGTTAGGGTTACGTGTTAGGGTTAGCGTTAGGGTTAGGGTTAGGAGTTAGGCTTAGGGTTAAGTGTTAGGGTTAGGGTTACGGGTTAGGGTTAGGAGTTAGGATTAGGGTTAGGGTTATGGTTAGGGTTAAGTCTTAGGGTTAGGGTTACGTGTTAGGGTTAGCGTTAGGGTTAGGGTTAGGAGTTAGGCTTAGGGTTAAGTGTTAGGGTTAGGGTTACGGGTTAGG
This sequence comes from Pezoporus flaviventris, assembly GCF_033815535.1. Taxonomy (NCBI): domain Eukaryota; kingdom Metazoa; phylum Chordata; class Aves; order Psittaciformes; family Psittacidae; genus Pezoporus; species Pezoporus flaviventris. Next base: position 3,502,727 of record NW_026892574.1, read on the forward strand.
GTTAGGAGTTAGGATTAGGGTTAGGGTTATGTTAGGGTTAAGTGTTAGGGTTAGGGTTACGTGTTAGGGTTAGCGTTAGGGTTAGGGTTAGGAGTTAGGCTTAGGGTTAAGTGTTAGGGTTAGGGTTACGGGTTAGGGTTAGGAGTTAGGATTAGGGTTAGGGTTATGGTTAGGGTTAAGTGTTAGGGTTAGGGTTACGTGTTAGGGTTAGCGTTAGGGTTAGGGTTAGGAGTTAGGCTTAGGGTTAAGTGTTAGGGTTAGGGTTACGGGTTAGGGTTAGGAGTTAGGATTAGGGTTAGGGTTATGGTTAGGGTTAAGTGTTAGGGTTAGGGTTACGTGTTAGGGTTAGCGTTAGGGTTAGGGTTAGGAGTTAGGCTTAGGGTTAAGTGTTAGGGTTAGGGTTACGGGTTAGGGTTAGGAGTTAGGATTAGGGTTAGGGTTATGGTTAGGGTTAAGTCTTAGGGTTAGGGTTACGTGTTAGGGTTAGCGTTAGGGTTAGGGTTAGGAGTTAGGCTTAGGGTTAAGTGTTAGGGTTAGGGTTACGGGTTAGGGTTAGGAGTTAGGATTAGGGTTAGGGTTATGGTTAGGGTTAAGTCTTAGGGTTAGGGTTACGTGTTAGGGTTAGCGTTAGGGTTAGGGTTAGGAGTTAGGCTTAGGGTTAAGTGTTAGGGTTAGGGTTACGGGTTAGGGTTAGGAGTTAGGATTAGGGTTAGGGTTATGGTTAGGGTTAAGTGTTAGGGTTAGGGTTACGTGTTAGGGTTAGCGTTAGGGTTAGGGTTAGGAGTTAGGCTTAGGGTTAAGTGTTAGGGTTAGGGTTACGGGTTAGGGTTAGGAGTTAGGATTAGGGTTAGGGTTATGGTTAGGGTTAAGTGTTAGGGTTAGGGTTACGTGTTAGGGTTAGCGTTAGGGTTAGGGTTAGGAGTTAGGCTTAGGGTTAAGTGTTAGGGTTAGGGTTACGGGTTAGGGTTAGGAGTTAGGATTAGGGTTAGGGTTATGGTTAGGGTTAAGTGTTAGGGTTAGGGTTACGTGTTAGGGTTAGCGTTAGGGTTAGGGTTAGGAGTTAGGCTTAGGGTTAAGTGTTAGGGTTAGGGTTACGGGTTAGGGTTAGGAGTTAGGATTAGGGTTAGGGTTATGGTTAGGGTTAAGTGTTAGGGTTAGGGTTACGTGTTAGGGTTAGCGTTAGGGTTAGGGTTAGGAGTTAGGCTTAGGGTTAAGTGTTAGGGTTAGGGTTACGGGTTAGGGTTAGGAGTTAGGATTAGGGTTAGGGTTATGGTTAGGGTTAAGTGTTAGGGTTAGGGTTACGTGTTAGGGTTAGCGTTAGGGTTAGGGTTAGGAGTTAGGCTTAGGGTTAAGTGTTAGGGTTAGGGTTACGGGTTAGGGTTAGGAGTTAGGATTAGGGTTAGGGTTATGGTTAGGGTTAAGTGTTAGGGTTAGGGTTACGTGTTAGGGTTAGCGTTAGGGTTAGGGTTAGGAGTTAGGCTTAGGGTTAAGTGTTAGGGTTAGGGTTACGGGTTAGGGTTAGGAGTTAGGATTAGGGTTAGGGTTATGGTTAGGGTTAAGTGTTAGGGTTAGGGTTACGTGTTAGGGTTAGCGTTAGGGTTAGGGTTAGGAGTTAGGCTTAGGGTTAAGTGTTAGGGTTAGGGTTACGGGTTAGGGTTAGGAGTTAGGATTAGGGTTAGGGTTATGGTTAGGGTTAAGTGTTAGGGTTAGGGTTACGTGTTAGGGTTAGCGTTAGGGTTAGGGTTAGGAGTTAGGCTTAGGGTTAAGTGTTAGGGTTAGGGTTACGGGTTAGGGTTAGGAGTTAGGATTAGGGTTAGGGTTATGGTTAGGGTTAAGTGTTAGGGTTAGGGTTACGTGTTAGGGTTAGCGTTAGGGTTAGGGTTAGGAGTTAGGCTTAGGGTTAAGTGTTAGGGTTAGGGTTACGGGTTAGGGTTAGGAGTTAGGATTAGGGTTAGGGTTATGGTTAGGGTTAAGTGTTAGGGTTAGGGTTACGTGTTAGGGTTAGCGTTAGGGTTAGGGTTAGGAGTTAGGCTTAGGGTTAAGTGTTAGGGTTAGGGTTACGGGTTAGGGTTAGGAGTTAGGATTAGGGTTAGGGTTATGGTTAGGGTTAAGTGTTAGGGTTAGGGTTACGTGTTAGGGTTAGCGTTAGGGTTAGGGTTAGGAGTTAGGCTTAGGGTTAAGTGTTAGGGTTAGGGTTACGGGTTAGGGTTAGGAGTTAGGATTAGGGTTAGGGTTATGGTTAGGGTTAAGTGTTAGGGTTAGGGTTACGTGTTAGGGTTAGCGTTAGGGTTAGGGTTAGGAGTTAGGCTTAGGGTTAAGTGTTAGGGTTAGGGTTACGGGTTAGGGTTAGGAGTTAGGATTAGGGTTAGGGTTATGGTTAGGGTTAAGTGTTAGGGTTAGGGTTACGTGTTAGGGTAGCGTTAGGGTTAGGGTTAGGAGTTAGGCTTAGGGTTAAGTGTTAGGGTTAGGGTTACGGGTTAGGGTTAGGAGTTAGGATTAGGGTTAGGGTTATGGTTAGGGTTAAGTGTTAGGGTTAGGGTTACGTGTTAGGGTTAGCGTTAGGGTTAGGGTTAGGAGTTAGGCTTAGGGTTAAGTGTTAGGGTTAGGGTTACGGGTTAGGGTTAGGAGTTAGGATTAGGGTTAGGGTTATGGTTAGGGTTAAGTCTTAGGGTTAGGGTTACGTGTTAGGGTTAGCGTTAGGGTTAGGGTTAGGAGTTAGGCTTAGGGTTAAGTGTTAGGGTTAGGGTTACGGGTTAGGGTTAGGAGTTAGGATTAGGGTTAGGGTTATGGTTAGGGTTAAGTGTTAGGGTTAGGGTTACGTGTTAGGGTTAGCGTTAGGGTTAGGGTTAGGAGTTAGGCTTAGGGTTAAGTGTTAGGGTTAGGGTTACGGGTTAGGGTTAGGAGTTAGGATTAGGGTTAGGGTTATGGTTAGGGTTAAGTGTTAGGGTTAGGGTTACGTGTTAGGGTTAGCGTTAGGGTTAGGGTTAGGAGTTAGGCTTAGGGTTAAGTGTTAGGGTTAGGGTTACGGGTTAGGGTTAGGAGTTAGGATTAGGGTTAGGGTTATGGTTAGGGTTAAGTGTTAGGGTTAGGGTTACGTGTTAGGGTTAGCGTTAGGGTTAGGGTTAGGAGTTAGGCTTAGGGTTAAGTGTTAGGGTTAGGGTTACGGGTTAGGGTTAGGAGTTAGGATTAGGGTTAGGGTTATGGTTAGGGTTAAGTGTTAGGGTTAGGGTTACGTGTTAGGGTTAGCGTTAGGGTTAGGGTTAGGAGTTAGGCTTAGGGTTAAGTGTTAGGGTTAGGGTTACGGGTTAGGGTTAGGAGTTAGGATTAGGGTTAGGGTTATGGTTAGGGTTAAGTGTTAGGGTTAGGGTTACGTGTTAGGGTTAGCGTTAGGGTTAGGGTTAGGAGTTAGGCTTAGGGTTAAGTGTTAGGGTTAGGGTTACGGGTTAGGGTTAGGAGTTAGGATTAGGGTTAGGGTTATGGTTAGGGTTAAGTGTTAGGGTTAGGGTTACGTGTTAGGGTTAGCGTTAGGGTTAGGGTTAGGAGTTAGGCTTAGGGTTAAGTGTTAGGGTTAGGGTTACGGGTTAGGGTTAGGAGTTAGGATTAGGGTTAGGGTTATGGTTAGGGTTAAGTGTTAGGGTTAGGGTTACGTGTTAGGGTTAGCGTTAGGGTTAGGGTTAGGAGTTAGGCTTAGGGTTAAGTGTTAGGGTTAGGGTTACGGGTTAGGGTTAGGAGTTAGGATTAGGGTTAGGGTTATGGTTAGGGTTAAGTGTTAGGGTTAGGGTTACGTGTTAGGGTTAGCGTTAGGGTTAGGGTTAGGAGTTAGGCTTAGGGTTAAGTGTTAGGGTTAGGGTTACGGGTTAGGGTTAGGAGTTAGGATTAGGGTTAGGGTTATGGTTAGGGTTAAGTGTTAGGGTTAGGGTTACGTGTTAGGGTTAGCGTTAGGGTTAGGGTTAGGAGTTAGGCTTAGGGTTAAGTGTTAGGGTTAGGGTTACGGGTTAGGGTTAGGAGTTAGGATTAGGGTTAGGGTTATGGTTAGGGTTAAGTGTTAGGGTTAGGGTTACGTGTTAGGGTTAGCGTTAGGGTTAGGGTTAGGAGTTAGGCTTAGGGTTAAGTGTTAGGGTTAGGGTTACGGGTTAGGGTTAGGAGTTAGGATTAGGGTTAGGGTTATGGTTAGGGTTAAGTGTTAGGGTTAGGGTTACGTGTTAGGGTTAGCGTTAGGGTTAGGGTTAGGAGTTAGGCTTAGGGTTAAGTGTTAGGGTTAGGGTTACGGGTTAGGGTTAGGAGTTAGGATTAGGGTTAGGGTTATGGTTAGGGTTAAGTGTTAGGGTTAGGGTTACGTGTTAGGGTTAGCGTTAGGGTTAGGGTTAGGAGTTAGGCTTAGGGTTAAGTGTTAGGGTTAGGGTTACGGGTTAGGGTTAGGAGTTAGGATTAGGGTTAGGGTTATGGTTAGGGTTAAGTGTTAGGGTTAGGGTTACGTGTTAGGGTTAGCGTTAGGGTTAGGGTTAGGAGTTAGGCTTAGGGTTAAGTGTTAGGGTTAGGGTTACGGGTTAGGGTTAGGAGTTAGGATTAGGGTTAGGGTTATGGTTAGGGTTAAGTGTTAGGGTTAGGGTTACGTGTTAGGGTTAGCGTTAGGGTTAGGGTTAGGAGTTAGGCTTAGGGTTAAGTGTTAGGGTTAGGGTTACGGGTTAGGGTTAGGAGTTAGGATTAGGGTTAGGGTTATGGTTAGGGTTAAGTGTTAGGGTTAGGGTTACGTGTTAGGGTTAGCGTTAGGGTTAGGGTTAGGAGTTAGGCTTAGGGTTAAGTGTTAGGGTTAGGGTTACGGGTTAGGGTTAGGAGTTAGGATTAGGGTTAGGGTTATGGTTAGGGTTAAGTGTTAGGGTTAGGGTTACGTGTTAGGGTTAGCGTTAGGGTTAGGGTTAGGAGTTAGGCTTAGGGTTAAGTGTTAGGGTTAGGGTTACGGGTTAGGGTTAGGAGTTAGGATTAGGGTTAGGGTTATGGTTAGGGTTAAGTGTTAGGGTTAGGGTTACGTGTTAGGGTTAGCGTTAGGGTTAGGGTTAGGAGTTAGGCTTAGGGTTAAGTGTTAGGGTTAGGGTTACGGGTTAGGGTTAGGAGTTAGGATTAGGGTTAGGGTTATGGTTAGGGTTAAGTGTTAGGGTTAGGGTTACGTGTTAGGGTTAGCGTTAGGGTTAGGGTTAGGAGTTAGGCTTAGGGTTAAGTGTTAGGGTTAGGGTTACGGGTTAGGGTTAGGAGTTAGGATTAGGGTTAGGGTTATGGTTAGGGTTAAGTGTTAGGGTTAGGGTTACGTGTTAGGGTTAGCGTTAGGGTTAGGGTTAGGAGTTAGGCTTAGGGTTAAGTGTTAGGGTTAGGGTTACGGGTTAGGGTTAGGAGTTAGGATTAGGGTTAGGGTTATGGTTAGGGTTAAGTGTTAGGGTTAGGGTTACGTGTTAGGGTTAGCGTTAGGGTTAGGGTTAGGAGTTAGGCTTAGGGTTAAGTGTTAGGGTTAGGGTTACGGGTTAGGGTTAGGAGTTAGGATTAGGGTTAGGGTTATGGTTAGGGTTAAGTGTTAGGGTTAGGGTTACGTGTTAGGGTTAGCGTTAGGGTTAGGGTTAGGAGTTAGGCTTAGGGTTAAGTGTTAGGGTTAGGGTTACGGGTTAGGGTTAGGAGTTAGGATTAGGGTTAGGGTTATGGTTAGGGTTAAGTGTTAGGGTTAGGGTTACGTGTTAGGGTTAGCGTTAGGGTTAGGGTTAGGAGTTAGGCTTAGGGTTAAGTGTTAGGGTTAGGGTTACGGGTTAGGGTTAGGAGTTAGGATTAGGGTTAGGGTTATGGTTAGGGTTAAGTGTTAGGGTTAGGGTTACGTGTTAGGGTTAGCGTTAGGGTTAGGGTTAGGAGTTAGGCTTAGGGTTAAGTGTTAGGGTTAGGGTTACGGGTTAGGGTTAGGAGTTAGGATTAGGGTTAGGGTTATGGTTAGGGTTAAGTGTTAGGGTTAGGGTTACGTGTTAGGGTTAGCGTTAGGGTTAGGGTTAGGAGTTAGGCTTAGGGTTAAGTGTTAGGGTTAGGGTTACGGGTTAGGGTTAGGAGTTAGGATTAGGGTTAGGGTTATGGTTAGGGTTAAGTGTTAGGGTTAGGGTTACGTGTTAGGGTTAGCGTTAGGGTTAGGGTTAGGAGTTAGGCTTAGGGTTAAGTGTTAGGGTTAGGGTTACGGGTTAGGGTTAGGAGTTAGGATTAGGGTTAGGGTTATGGTTAGGGTTAAGTGTTAGGGTTAGGGTTACGTGTTAGGGTTAGCGTTAGGGTTAGGGTTAGGAGTTAGGCTTAGGGTTAAGTGTTAGGGTTAGGGTTACGGGTTAGGGTTAGGAGTTAGGATTAGGGTTAGGGTTATGGTTAGGGTTAAGTGTTAGGGTTAGGGTTACGTGTTAGGGTTAGCGTTAGGGTTAGGGTTAGGAGTTAGGCTTAGGGTTAAGTGTTAGGGTTAGGGTTACGGGTTAGGGTTAGGAGTTAGGATTAGGGTTAGGGTTATGGTTAGGGTTAAGTGTTAGGGTTAGGGTTACGTGTTAGGGTTAGCGTTAGGGTTAGGGTTAGGAGTTAGGCTTAGGGTTAAGTGTTAGGGTTAGGGTTACGGGTTAGGGTTAGGAGTTAGGATTAGGGTTAGGGTTATGGTTAGGGTTAAGTGTTAGGGTTAGGGTTACGTGTTAGGGTTAGCGTTAGGGTTAGGGTTAGGAGTTAGGCTTAGGGTTAAGTGTTAGGGTTAGGGTTACGGGTTAGGGTTAGGAGTTAGGATTAGGGTTAGGGTTATGGTTAGGGTTAAGTGTTAGGGTTAGGGTTACGTGTTAGGGTTAGCGTTAGGGTTAGGGTTAGGAGTTAGGCTTAGGGTTAAGTGTTAGGGTTAGGGTTACGGGTTAGGGTTAGGAGTTAGGATTAGGGTTAGGGTTATGGTTAGGGTTAAGTCTTAGGGTTAGGGTTACGTGTTAGGGTTAGCGTTAGGGTTAGGGTTAGGAGTTAGGCTTAGGGTTAAGTGTTAGGGTTAGGGTTACGGGTTAGGGTTAGGAGTTAGGATTAGGGTTAGGGTTATGGTTAGGGTTAAGTGTTAGGGTTAGGGTTACGTGTTAGGGTTAGCGTTAGGGTTAGGGTTAGGAGTTAGGCTTAGGGTTAAGTGTTAGGGTTAGGGTTACGGGTTAGGGTTAGGAGTTAGGATTAGGGTTAGGGTTATGGTTAGGGTTAAGTGTTAGGGTTAGGGTTACGTGTTAGGGTTAGCGTTAGGGTTAGGGTTAGGAGTTAGGCTTAGGGTTAAGTGTTAGGGTTAGGGTTACGGGTTAGGGTTAGGAGTTAGGATTAGGGTTAGGGTTATGGTTAGGGTTAAGTGTTAGGGTTAGGGTTACGTGTTAGGGTTAGCGTTAGGGTTAGGGTTAGGAGTTAGGCTTAGGGTTAAGTGTTAGGGTTAGGGTTACGGGTTAGGGTTAGGAGTTAGGATTAGGGTTAGGGTTATGGTTAGGGTTAAGTGTTAGGGTTAGGGTTACGTGTTAGGGTTAGCGTTAGGGTTAGGGTTAGGAGTTAGGCTTAGGGTTAAGTGTTAGGGTTAGGGTTACGGGTTAGGGTTAGGAGTTAGGATTAGGGTTAGGGTTATGGTTAGGGTTAAGTGTTAGGGTTAGGGTTACGTGTTAGGGTTAGCGTTAGGGTTAGGGTTAGGAGTTAGGCTTAGGGTTAAGTGTTAGGGTTAGGGTTACGGGTTAGGGTTAGGAGTTAGGATTAGGGTTAGGGTTATGGTTAGGGTTAAGTGTTAGGGTTAGGGTTACGTGTTAGGGTTAGCGTTAGGGTTAGGGTTAGGAGTTAGGCTTAGGGTTAAGTGTTAGGGTTAGGGTTACGGGTTAGGGTTAGGAGTTAGGATTAGGGTTAGGGTTATGGTTAGGGTTAAGTGTTAGGGTTAGGGTTACGTGTTAGGGTTAGCGTTAGGGTTAGGGTTAGGAGTTAGGCTTAGGGTTAAGTGTTAGGGTTAGGGTTACGGGTTAGGGTTAGGAGTTAGGATTAGGGTTAGGGTTATGGTTAGGGTTAAGTGTTAGGGTTAGGGTTACGTGTTAGGGTTAGCGTTAGGGTTAGGGTTAGGAGTTAGGCTTAGGGTTAAGTGTTAGGGTTAGGGTTACGGGTTAGGGTTAGGAGTTAGGATTAGGGTTAGGGTTATGGTTAGGGTTAAGTGTTAGGGTTAGGGTTACGTGTTAGGGTTAGCGTTAGGGTTAGGGTTAGGAGTTAGGCTTAGGGTTAAGTGTTAGGGTTAGGGTTACGGGTTAGGGTTAGGAGTTAGGATTAGGGTTAGGGTTATGGTTAGGGTTAAGTGTTAGGGTTAGGGTTACGTGTTAGGGTTAGCGTTAGGGTTAGGGTTAGGAGTTAGGCTTAGGGTTAAGTGTTAGGGTTAGGGTTACGGGTTAGGGTTAGGAGTTAGGATTAGGGTTAGGGTTATGGTTAGGGTTAAGTGTTAGGGTTAGGGTTACGTGTTAGGGTTAGCGTTAGGGTTAGGGTTAGGAGTTAGGCTTAGGGTTAAGTGTTAGGGTTAGGGTTACGGGTTAGGGTTAGGAGTTAGGATTAGGGTTAGGGTTATGGTTAGGGTTAAGTGTTAGGGTTAGGGTTACGTGTTAGGGTTAGCGTTAGGGTTAGGGTTAGGAGTTAGGCTTAGGGTTAAGTGTTAGGGTTAGGGTTACGGGTTAGGGTTAGGAGTTAGGATTAGGGTTAGGGTTATGGTTAGGGTTAAGTGTTAGGGTTAGGGTTACGTGTTAGGGTTAGCGTTAGGGTTAGGGTTAGGAGTTAGGCTTAGGGTTAAGTGTTAGGGTTAGGGTTACGGGTTAGGGTTAGGAGTTAGGATTAGGGTTAGGGTTATGGTTAGGGTTAAGTGTTAGGGTTAGGGTTACGTGTTAGGGTTAGCGTTAGGGTTAGGGTTAGGAGTTAGGCTTAGGGTTAAGTGTTAGGGTTAGGGTTACGGGTTAGGGTTAGGAGTTAGGATTAGGGTTAGGGTTATGGTTAGGGTTAAGTGTTAGGGTTAGGGTTACGTGTTAGGGTTAGCGTTAGGGTTAGGGTTAGGAGTTAGGCTTAGGGTTAAGTGTTAGGGTTAGGGTTACGGGTTAGGGTTAGGAGTTAGGATTAGGGTTAGGGTTATGGTTAGGGTTAAGTGTTAGGGTTAGGGTTACGTGTTAGGGTTAGCGTTAGGGTTAGGGTTAGGAGTTAGGCTTAGGGTTAAGTGTTAGGGTTAGGGTTACGGGTTAGGGTTAGGAGTTAGGATTAGGGTTAGGGTTATGGTTAGGGTTAAGTGTTAGGGTTAGGGTTACGTGTTAGGGTTAGCGTTAGGGTTAGGGTTAGGAGTTAGGCTTAGGGTTAAGTGTTAGGGTTAGGGTTACGGGTTAGGGTTAGGAGTTAGGATTAGGGTTAGGGTTATGGTTAGGGTTAAGTGTTAGGGTTAGGGTTACGTGTTAGGGTTAGCGTTAGGGTTAGGGTTAGGAGTTAGGCTTAGGGTTAAGTGTTAGGGTTAGGGTTACGGGTTAGGGTTAGGAGTTAGGATTAGGGTTAGGGTTATGGTTAGGGTTAAGTGTTAGGGTTAGGGTTACGTGTTAGGGTTAGCGTTAGGGTTAGGGTTAGGAGTTAGGCTTAGGGTTAAGTGTTAGGGTTAGGGTTACGGGTTAGGGTTAGGAGTTAGGATTAGGGTTAGGGTTATGGTTAGGGTTAAGTGTTAGGGTTAGGGTTACGTGTTAGGGTTAGCGTTAGGGTTAGGGTTAGGAGTTAGGCTTAGGGTTAAGTGTTAGGGTTAGGGTTACGGGTTAGGGTTAGGAGTTAGGATTAGGGTTAGGGTTATGGTTAGGGTTAAGTGTTAGGGTTAGGGTTACGTGGTTAGGGTTAGCGTTAGGGTTAGGGTTAGGAGTTAGGCTTAGGGTTAAGTGTTAGGGTTAGGGTTACGGGTTAGGGTTAGGAGTTAGGATTAGGGTTAGGGTTATGGTTAGGGTTAAGTGTTAGGGTTAGGGTTACGTGTTAGGGTTAGCGTTAGGGTTAGGGTTAGGAGTTAGGCTTAGGGTTAAGTGTTAGGGTTAGGGTTACGGGTTAGGGTTAGGAGTTAGGATTAGGGTTAGGGTTATGGTTAGGGTTAAGTGTTAGGGTTAGGGTTACGTGTTAGGGTTAGCGTTAGGGTTAGGGTTAGGAGTTAGGCTTAGGGTTAAGTGTTAGGGTTAGGGTTACGGGTTAGGGTTAGGAGTTAGGATTAGGGTTAGGGTTATGGTTAGGGTTAAGTGTTAGGGTTAGGGTTACGTGTTAGGGTTAGCGTTAGGGTTAGGGTTAGGAGTTAGGCTTAGGGTTAAGTGTTAGGGTTAGGGTTACGGGTTAGGGTTAGGAGTTAGGATTAGGGTTAGGGTTATGGTTAGGGTTAAGTGTTAGGGTTAGGGTTACGTGTTAGGGTTAGCGTTAGGGTTAGGGTTAGGAGTTAGGCTTAGGGTTAAGTGTTAGGGTTAGGGTTACGGGTTAGGGTTAGGAGTTAGGATTAGGGTTAGGGTTATGGTTAGGGTTAAGTGTTAGGGTTAGGGTTACGTGTTAGGGTTAGCGTTAGGGTTAGGGTTAGGAGTTAGGCTTAGGGTTAAGTGTTAGGGTTAGGGTTACGGGTTAGGGTTAGGAGTTAGGATTAGGGTTAGGGTTATGGTTAGGGTTAAGTGTTAGGGTTAGGGTTACGTGTTAGGGTTAGCGTTAGGGTTAGGGTTAGGAGTTAGGCTTAGGGTTAAGTGTTAGGGTTAGGGTTACGGGTTAGGGTTAGGAGTTAGGATTAGGGTTAGGGTTATGGTTAGGGTTAAGTGTTAGGGTTAGGGTTACGTGTTAGGGTTAGCGTTAGGGTTAGGGTTAGGAGTTAGGCTTAGGGTTAAGTGTTAGGGTTAGGGTTACGGGTTAGGGTTAGGAGTTAGGATTAGGGTTAGGGTTATGGTTAGGGTTAAGTGTTAGGGTTAGGGTTACGTGTTAGGGTTAGCGTTAGGGTTAGGGTTAGGAGTTAGGCTTAGGGTTAAGTGTTAGGGTTAGGGTTACGGGTTAGGGTTAGGAGTTAGGATTAGGGTTAGGGTTATGGTTAGGGTTAAGTGTTAGGGTTAGGGTTACGTGTTAGGGTTAGCGTTAGGGTTAGGGTTAGGAGTTAGGCTTAGGGTTAAGTGTTAGGGTTAGGGTTACGGGTTAGGGTTAGGAGTTAGGATTAGGGTTAGGGTTATGGTTAGGGTTAAGTGTTAGGGTTAGGGTTACGTGTTAGGGTTAGCGTTAGGGTTAGGGTTAGGAGTTAGGCTTAGGGTTAAGTGTTAGGGTTAGGGTTACGGGTTAGGGTTAGGAGTTAGGATTAGGGTTAGGGTTATGGTTAGGGTTAAGTGTTAGGGTTAGGGTTACGTGTTAGGGTTAGCGTTAGGGTTAGGGTTAGGAGTTAGGCTTAGGGTTAAGTGTTAGGGTTAGGGTTACGGGTTAGGGTTAGGAGTTAGGATTAGGGTTAGGGTTATGGTTAGGGTTAAGTGTTAGGGTTAGGGTTACGTGTTAGGGTTAGCGTTAGGGTTAGGGTTAGGAGTTAGGCTTAGGGTTAAGTGTTAGGGTTAGGGTTACGGGTTAGGGTTAGGAGTTAGGATTAGGGTTAGGGTTATGGTTAGGGTTAAGTGTTAGGGTTAGGGTTACGTGTTAGGGTTAGCGTTAGGGTTAGGGTTAGGAGTTAGGCTTAGGGTTAAGTGTTAGGGTTAGGGTTACGGGTTAGGGTTAGGAGTTAGGATTAGGGTTAGGGTTATGGTTAGGGTTAAGTGTTAGGGTTAGGGTTACGTGTTAGGGTTAGCGTTAGGGTTAGGGTTAGGAGTTAGGCTTAGGGTTAAGTGTTAGGGTTAGGGTTACGGGTTAGGGTTAGGAGTTAGGATTAGGGTTAGGGTTATGGTTAGGGTTAAGTGTTAGGGTTAGGGTTACGTGTTAGGGTTAGCGTTAGGGTTAGGGTTAGGAGTTAGGCTTAGGGTTAAGTGTTAGGGTTAGGGTTACGGGTTAGGGTTAGGAGTTAGGATTAGGGTTAGGGTTATGGTTAGGGTTAAGTGTTAGGGTTAGGGTTACGTGTTAGGGTTAGCGTTAGGGTTAGGGTTAGGAGTTAGGCTTAGGGTTAAGTGTTAGGGTTAGGGTTACGGGTTAGGGTTAGGAGTTAGGATTAGGGTTAGGGTTATGGTTAGGGTTAAGTGTTAGGGTTAGGGTTACGTGTTAGGGTTAGCGTTAGGGTTAGGGTTAGGAGTTAGGCTTAGGGTTAAGTGTTAGGGTTAGGGTTACGGGTTAGGGTTAGGAGTTAGGATTAGGGTTAGGGTTATGGTTAGGGTTAAGTGTTAGGGTTAGGGTTACGTGTTAGGGTTAGCGTTAGGGTTAGGGTTAGGAGTTAGGCTTAGGGTTAAGTGTTAGGGTTAGGGTTACGGGTTAGGGTTAGGAGTTAGGATTAGGGTTAGGGTTATGGTTAGGGTTAAGTGTTAGGGTTAGGGTTACGTGTTAGGGTTAGCGTTAGGGTTAGGGTTAGGAGTTAGGCTTAGGGTTAAGTGTTAGGGTTAGGGTTACGGGTTAGGGTTAGGAGTTAGGATTAGGGTTAGGGTTATGGTTAGGGTTAAGTGTTAGGGTTAGGGTTACGTGTTAGGGTTAGCGTTAGGGTTAGGGTTAGGAGTTAGGCTTAGGGTTAAGTGTTAGGGTTAGGGTTACGGGTTAGGGTTAGGAGTTAGGATTAGGGTTAGGGTTATGGTTAGGGTTAAGTGTTAGGGTTAGGGTTACGTGTTAGGGTTAGCGTTAGGGTTAGGGTTAGGAGTTAGGCTTAGGGTTAAGTGTTAGGGTTAGGGTTACGGGTTAGGGTTAGGAGTTAGGATTAGGGTTAGGGTTATGGTTAGGGTTAAGTGTTTAGGGTTAGGGTTACGTGTTAGGGTTAGCGTTAGGGTTAGGGTTAGGAGTTAGGCTTAGGGTTAAGTGTTAGGGTTAGGGTTACGGGTTAGGGTTAGGAGTTAGGATTAGGGTTAGGGTTATGGTTAGGGTTAAGTGTTAGGGTTAGGGTTACGTGTTAGGGTTAGCGTTAGGGTTAGGGTTAGGAGTTAGGCTTAGGGTTAAGTGTTAGGGTTAGGGTTACGGGTTAGGGTTAGGAGTTAGGGTTAGGGTTATGGTTAGGGTTAAGGTTTAGGGTTAGGGTTACGTGTTAGGGTTAGCGTTAGGGTTAGGGTTAGGAGTTAGGCTTAGGGTTAAGTGTTAGGGTTAGGGTTACGGGTTAGGGTTAGGAGTTAGGATTAGGGTTAGGGTTATGGTTAGGGTTAAGTGTTAGGGTTAGGGTTACGTGTTAGGGTTAGCGTTAGGGTTAGGGTTAGGAGTTAGGCTTAGGGTTAAGTGTTAGGGTTAGGGTTACGGGTTAGGGTTAGGAGTTAGGATTAGGGTTAGGGTTATGGTTAGGGTTAAGTGTTAGGGTTAGGGTTACGTGTTAGGGTTAGCGTTAGGGTTAGGGTTAGGAGTTAGGCTTAGGGTTAAGTGTTAGGGTTAGGGTTACGGGTTAGGGTTAGGAGTTAGGATTAGGGTTAGGGTTATGGTTAGGGTTAAGTGTTAGGGTTAGGGTTACGTGTTAGGGTTAGCGTTAGGGTTAGGGTTAGGAGTTAGGCTTAGGGTTAAGTGTTAGGGTTAGGGTTACGGGTTAGGGTTAGGAGTTAGGATTAGGGTTAGGGTTATGGTTAGGGTTAAGTGTTAGGGTTAGGGTTACGTGTTAGGGTTAGCGTTAGGGTTAGGGTTAGGAGTTAGGCTTAGGGTTAAGTGTTAGGGTTAGGGTTACGGGTTAGGGTTAGGAGTTAGGATTAGGGTTAGGGTTATGGTTAGGGTTAAGTGTCTTAGGGTTAGGGTTACGTGTTAGGGTTAGCGTTAGGGTTAGGGTTAGGAGTTAGGCTTAGGGTTAAGTGTTAGGGTTAGGGTTACGGGTTAGGGTTAGGAGTTAGGATTAGGGTTAGGGTTATGGTTAGGGTTAAGTGTTAGGGTTAGGGTTACGTGTTAGGGTTAGCGTTAGGGTTAGGGTTAGGAGTTAGGCTTAGGGTTAAGTGTTAGGGTTAGGGTACGGGTTAGGGTTAGGAGTTAGGATTAGGGTTAGGGTTATGGTTAGGGTTAAGTGTTAGGGTTAGGGTTACGTGTTAGGGTTAGCGTTAGGGTTAGGGTTAGGAGTTAGGCTTAGGGTTAAGTGTTAGGGTTAGGGTTACGGGTTAGGGTTAGGAGTTAGGATTAGGGTTAGGGTTATGGTTAGGGTTAAGTGTTAGGGTTAGGGTTACGTGTTAGGGTTAGCGTTAGGGTTAGGGTTAGGAGTTAGGCTTAGGGTTAAGTGTTAGGGTTAGGGTTACGGGTTAGGGTTAGGAGTTAGGATTAGGGTTAGGGTTATGGTTAGGGTTAAGTGTTAGGGTTAGGGTTACGTGTTAGGGTTAGCGTTAGGGTTAGGGTTAGGAGTTAGGCTTAGGGTTAAGTGTTAGGGTTAGGGTTACGGGTTAGGGTTAGGAGTTAGGATTAGGGTTAGGGTTATGGTTAGGGTTAAGTGTTAGGGTTAGGGTTACGTGTTAGGGTTAGCGTTAGGGTTAGGGTTAGGAGTTAGGCTTAGGGTTAAGTGTTAGGGTTAGGGTTACGGGTTAGGGTTAGGAGTTAGGATTAGGGTTAGGGTTATGGTTAGGGTTAAGTGTTAGGGTTAGGGTTACGTGTTAGGGTTAGCGTTAGGGTTAGGGTTAGGAGTTAGGCTTAGGGTTAAGTGTTAGGGTTAGGGTTACGGGTTAGGGTTAGGAGTTAGGATTAGGGTTAGGGTTATGGTTAGGGTTAAGTGTTAGGGTTAGGGTTACGTGTTAGGGTTAGCGTTAGGTTAGGGTTAGGAGTTAGGCTTAGGGTTAAGTGTTAGGGTTAGGGTTACGGGTTAGGGTTAGGAGTTAGGATTAGGGTTAGGGTTATGGTTAGGGTTAAGTGTTAGGGTTAGGGTTACGTGTTAGGGTTAGCGTTAGGGTTAGGGTTAGGAGTTAGGCTTAGGGTTAAGTGTTAGGGTTAGGGTTACGGGTTAGGGTTAGGAGTTAGGATTAGGGTTAGGGTTATGGTTAGGGTTAAGTGTTAGGGTTAGGGTTACGTGTTAGGGTTAGCGTTAGGGTTAGGGTTAGGAGTTAGGCTTAGGGTTAAGTGTTAGGGTTAGGGTTACGGGTTAGGGTTAGGAGTTAGGATTAGGGTTAGGGTTATGGTTAGGGTTAAGTGTTAGGGTTAGGGTTACGTGTTAGGGTTAGCGTTAGGGTTAGGGTTAGGAGTTAGGCTTAGGGTTAAGTGTTAGGGTTAGGGTTACGGGTTAGGGTTAGGAGTTAGGATTAGGGTTAGGGTTATGGTTAGGGTTAAGTGTTAGGGTTAGGGTTACGTGTTAGGGTTAGCGTTAGGGTTAGGGTTAGGAGTTAGGCTTAGGGTTAAGTGTTAGGTTAGGGTTACGGGTTAGGGTTAGGAGTTAGGATTAGGGTTAGGGTTATGGTTAGGGTTAAGTGTTAGGGTTAGGGTTACGTGTTAGGGTTAGCGTTAGGGTTAGGGTTAGGAGTTAGGCTTAGGGTTAAGTGTTAGGGTTAGGGTTACGGGTTAGGGTTAGGAGTTAGGATTAGGGTTAGGGTTATGGTTAGGGTTAAGTGTTAGGGTTAGGGTTACGTGTTAGGGTTAGCGTTAGGGTTAGGGTTAGGAGTTAGGCTTAGGGTTAAGTGTTAGGGTTAGGGTTACGGGTTAGGGTTAGGAGTTAGGATTAGGGTTAGGGTTATGGTTAGGGTTAAGTGTTAGGGTTAGGGTTACGTGTTAGGGTTAGCGTTAGGGTTAGGGTTAGGAGTTAGGCTTAGGGTTAAGTGTTAGGGTTAGGGTTACGGGTTAGGGTTAGGAGTTAGGATTAGGGTTAGGGTTATGGTTAGGGTTAAGTGTTAGGGTTAGGGTTACGTGTTAGGGTTAGCGTTAGGGTTAGGGTTAGGAGTTAGGCTTAGGGTTAAGTGTTAGGGTTAGGGTTACGGGTTAGGGTTAGGAGTTAGGATTAGGGTTAGGGTTATGGTTAGGGTTAAGTGTTAGGGTTAGGGTTACGTGTTAGGGGTTAGCGTTAGGGTTAGGGTTAGGAGTTAGGCTTAGGGTTAAGTGTTAGGGTTAGGGTTACGGGTTAGGGTTAGGAGTTAGGATTAGGGTTAGGGTTATGGTTAGGGTTAAGTGTTAGGGTTAGGGTTACGTGTTAGGGTTAGCGTTAGGGTTAGGGTTAGGAGTTAGGCTTAGGGTTAAGTGTTAGGGTTAGGGTTACGGGTTAGGGTTAGGAGTTAGGATTAGGGTTAGGGTTATGGTTAGGGTTAAGTGTTAGGGTTAGGGTTACGTGTTAGGGTTAGCGTTAGGGTTAGGGTTAGGAGTTAGGCTTAGGGTTAAGTGTTAGGGTTAGGGTTACGGGTTAGGGTTAGGAGTTAGGATTAGGGTTAGGGTTATGGTTAGGGTTAAGTGTTAGGGTTAGGGTTACGTGTTAGGGTTAGCGTTAGGGTTAGGGTTAGGAGTTAGGCTTAGGGTTAAGTGTTAGGGTTAGGGTTACGGGTTAGGGTTAGGAGTTAGGATTAGGGTTAGGGTTATGGTTAGGGTTTAAGTGTTAGGGTTAGGGTTACGTGTTAGGGTTAGCGTTAGGGTTAGGGTTAGGAGTTAGGCTTAGGGTTAAGTGTTAGGGTTAGGGTTACGGGTTAGGGTTAGGAGTTAGGATTAGGGTTAGGGTTATGGTTAGGGTTAAGTGTTAGGTTAGGGTTACGTGTTAGGGTTAGCGTTAGGGTTAGGGTTAGGAGTTAGGCTTAGGGTTAAGTGTTAGGGTTAGGGTTACGGGTTAGGGTTAGGAGTTAGGATTAGGGTTAGGGTTATGGTTAGGGTTAGTGTATTAGGGTTAGGGTTAGGTGTTAGGGTTAGCGTTAGGGTTAGGGTTAGGAGTTAGGCTTAGGGTTAAGTGTTAGGGTTAGGGTTACGGGTTAGGGTTAGGAGTTAGGATTAGGGTTAGGGTTATGGTTAGGGTTAAGTGTTAGGGTTAGGGTACGTGTTAGGGTTAGCGTTAGGGTTAGGGTAGGAGTTAGGCTTTAGGGTTAAGTGTTAGGGTTAGGGTTACGGGTAGGGTTAGGAGTTAGGATTAGGGTTAGGGTTATGGTTAGGTTTAAGTCTTAGGGTTAGGGTTACGTGTTAGGGTTAGCGTTAGGGTTAGGGTTAGGAGTTAGGCTTAGGGTTAAGTGTTAGGGTTAGGGTTACGGGTTAGGGTTAGGAGTTAGGATTAGGGTTAGGGTTATGGTTAGGGTTAAGTGTTAGGGTTAGGGTTACGTGTTAGGGTTAGCGTTAGGGTTAGGGTTAGGAGTTAGGCTTAGGGTTAAGGTTAGGGTTAGGGTTACGGGTTAGGGTTAGGAGTTAGGATTAGGTTAGGGTTATGGTTAGGGTTAAGTGTTAGGGTTAGGGTTACGTGTTAGGGTTAGCGTTAGGGTTAGGGTTGGAGTTAGGCTTAGGGTTAAGTGTTAGGGTTAGGGTTACGGGTTAGGGTTAGGAGTTAGGATTAGGGTTAGGGTTATGGTTAGGGTTAAGTGTTAGGGTTAGGGTTACGTGTTAGGGTTAGCGTTAGGGTTAGGGGTTAGGAGTTAGGCTTAGGGTTAAGTGTTAGGGTTAGGGTTACGGGTTAGGGTTAGGAGTTAGGATTAGGGTTAGGGTTATGGTTAGGGTTAAGTGTTAGGGTTAGGGTTACGTGTTAGGGTTAGCGTTAGGGGTTAGGGTTAGGAGTTAGGCTTAGGGTTAAGTGTTAGGGTAGGGTAGGGGTTAGGGTTAGGGGTAAAAAGAGGAACAAGGGAAAGGGAGTTAGGATTTAA